>NC_088378.1:42857500-43193750 GCF_037993035.2 Macaca fascicularis
CTTGTGAGTTCAGCCTCATTCACCGGGAAAGGAGACTAGACCAGGCTGGGGCTAAAGCCTGACCTATGATAAGAACAGTGAGTTTGTTATCTCTATCTGAGCAAAGCTGGACCGAAACCCAGGTTTGGGGGATTCTGGTCCTTAATGTATATCTTCCCTAGAGACATGTCTCTGTTGGCTATTAAGTGATACTTACTTTCATCTTGGTGGGTGCTATGAAGATCCAGGGTTGTAGTTAGTGAAGTTATACCTACCTCAAATGGTCCTGTTCTCACAATTAAATGAGTGTAGCCCGTATATGTGTTCAAGATGAAATGTATGGACTCTGTTTCCCTAGGCCACATTAGCCTAGGTAGAAACAAGATCCAGGAATCATTACCTCTTTGTTTTCCAGAGGCCCTTCTTGGGCCCCTCTATAATTACATCCCTGCCAGTCCTTCCCATCAGCCCACCCAACAAGTCTGGGCCTGTCAGTATCCCTGGGTAAAAAGTTTAACCTGAAAGGAGAGACCTTTCTCTCTATATGTGAAAGCGCTGTGTGAACTGTAATGCACTCTGCAAATATTAGCAGTGAGGTTGCTGGTAGATTGTCTAAAGATTGCTTAGCAATTAAAAACATTGAACTGTACAGCAAAATGCCACTTCCTCCCCTCCCCCTTATAGCTCTTTCAGGAAAGAGTGGCTCTTATAAGTCATTGGTTTGACCTCTGGACTAACAAGCAACGTCAAGAATTCTTATTCGCGATTTTTTTAAGATGCACTAAATCACAGTTAAGGTAAGTGTAGCCTAATGATGTAATTAACAGTGATTCTTAAAGAAAACCATATATAAATGTTTATATAACCTTTAAGAGATGTTTTGTTCCTAGGGGAAAAAAAAACCAGGCAATTGATATTTTAAGGTTTATAAACAGACTCTTCCAGTGCCTGCTTTCTCCTTTTCTCCTTGAGGCTAAAGTGGAGCCGTGGGGGGATTTAACGCTTTCATACTATGGTGGGACTGTTTCATGTTGGCAAAAACACAATGGCTTCAGTCAGTGAATTTTTAACATTCTCTTAGCATATTAAATTTTCCTTGGAACCATCAGACAGACGATATATTGCAAGTAGATGTCTGGGACATAGGTAGGCAAAATCATTAAATGAATGGATGGATCTAAAAAATATACGACAAGTGACAGTGGTTGAAACATTTAGGAATCTGGGCAAGACTTATACAGCCCTAGTCAAGGATTGCCAAGAGGGTTCTCTTTCTTTTTCTTCCCCTTCCCTCATGTTATATCTGTAATTTACTTTAAAACACTCAGCACAGACAGTGTGACATCTGTGAGTTGAAGTTATGCCCAGGGTCAGCTCATGTTCTGGTCAGGAATGAATACCCTAGGAGTCATTAGCCAGCTCTAGTTTGGAAGGTCAAAATACCTGAGTTATCAGATACTTTACTAATTAGCATAGCAAATATCAGGCATTATTCTCAAAACAACCTGTGGCTTGTTAACTAGCCAGACGAATGTTAGAAATGGATTCTCTTTTGTGAAGTTAAAGGTATTCAAGATATGTGTGGACTGACCGAAATATTCTAGAGAGCCCTCCAGCTTGCCTGGATGTGGCTGAAGAATCCAGCCAGGCTGGTAGCAGGTGTGTGGCAGGATGCTTTTCCAGCCTTCAATGCCAAATAAATGGCCTTATGTTAGTCTGGAGGATTTCTGGTAGCCCGAGGCCAACAATGAGGGTAAAAATAATAGAATACTGTTTCTGAAACATTGTCCTTTCGAATGAACCTTTTACCCAGAGGAGAGAGAGCTGGGACTTCATCAGGCCTACAGAGGAGACTGTGTGAAGTTGTTTGGGCTTATTTACTAATGTTTGTTTAGAAAAACTCTAAGTATGGCATCATTTGATGTTAGGTACTTTCACTAGAACTTGGTGGTGAGGCTGCAGGAGAGGGTAACCTTCGGATGTCTTAGATAGCCCGCAAAAGTATCTGAGAGTTGTGCATGACCAAATTGGCGTATTTTAGGTGGAGCACTTGCCTCTTGTTCTTTCTTACATGTTTTCCTGCCAGTCTCTTTTGATCAGTCATTTTTTCTCTCCTCCTCACGTGTCGGCTACTCCTGCATCTGTGGGTGCAAAGCAGATTGTTAATGGACTCTCTCAGTGGAGTCACTGGAAGGAGACAGGCATCTTTCTGGCTCTGTTGAAAGAGGCTGCAAAGACAGGGCACGGATAAACGGGCCCTTCAGTCAATGTTGAAATATCAGGGGGAAGAGACATTTTATGATAGTCATTGGCTATGTTTCCTTTTACTCCAACTTTGCAGCTTTCAAGATAAGAAAATAACAGACCAGACGTCACATTTATAACCACTTTGTGCGTCGTGTTCTAGGCTCAGGTATCATAAACCAGGCAATTTTAGTCGTGACCACTGGAGGTCATTAGAGATCTTGTGGTATATTTTGAAGCAGCTTAATTTAGGCCTGGCATTTTGTCACTGGAAATTGCATCCTTTGTCTGGTAACTGAATTCTTTTTTCTGAGACAAAAATATAAAACTAACCTGTTCAGTGAAAGCGTTTTTTTTGTTTTGTTTTTTTTTTTTTGGTTTTTTTTGGATAGCAGTAGCATTTCTTCAGAGAGCAGACTGTATTTCACAGTTCCATGAAATTCCATGATCATAACCACATGTTTAGACCATTTCATCACCCCACAAAGAACCCCCCTACCCATTAACAGTAACTTCTCATCTCCATCCCTCTAAATCTGGGCAAACAAGAATCTACTTTCTGTCTCTATAAATTTGCCTATTCTGGACTTTTCGTATAAATGGAATTAGACAGTATGTGGTCTTTTGTGACTGGCTTCTTTCACATATTATAGTGTTCTCAAGGTTCATCCATTTTGTAGTACGTATCAGTACTTCTTTCCTTTTTATTGCCAAATATTATCCCATTGTATGGATATGCCATATTTTATTTATCCACTCATCAGTTGATGGACATATGGACTGTTTCCCATCTTTATTTACAATAATTATTATAAATAATGCTGCTATGAACATCTGTGTCCAAGTTTTTGCATAGGGATGTTTTTATTTCTCTTAGCTATACATATAGGAATGGAATTGCTAGGTCCAATGGTAGTACAATCACTTTTTAATTATTAAGCATTTCTTTTGAATCATTTATTCTTGTAGTCTTGCCTACCCAATAACTGTAAATAAGCTTGTTAATAAATGAAATACATTAGCATAATTTGAATGCTTGAAATCTTTATATGTAAGCTAGGCTATATTTGTGCAATACCTTTCTTTCAAGGTAGAGAGACCATTGTTTTAGATGTTTTGTTTTATAATTTCCAAATAATTTTTGTTTTAATTCAGTTATAAACAGGGTATTGCAATATTGGTGGGAACTGTTATCACAACTGTCTTTAAAAAAATTCTTAATCTCTATGAGATATATTCAAATATCTTAGAGTTTTCTTTCCTGTCCTAATAAATATTCCCTATTGTTAAGTTTTAAGATGATTTCCTAAGTGGAATTTTATTATATTTATTTAAAGGTTCAGCTTCTTAAACCATCCTTCTGGCAAATTCTCCTTGCCACAACTAAAATGTCCCTTCTCCTGGGAAGCCTTCTCTGCTTGTCTTTCATGCCCAGCAACTTTATATCTCAATTGTGGCTTTTCCTCAGTACGGTATGGCCCCGTGTCATCCACATGACTAATGGTTTCCAGTGATGTCTTTCCCCTACCACTTGACTAGGTTGACCTTTCCTGTGACTCCTTAAAGGAAACTGGGTTGCTTGTGTCTGTTACACTTGGAGAAACCTATGAGGAGTCTGAATCAGTCTCCTTGCCACACTGGTTTAACCGGTTTTGAATTGCCTCTGCTTAGTGCCTGGTAATTCCTTAAACAAAAGCCTTTGGTTCCAGAGCCGGAGCTGCTCAAACTTGCAGCTTTCCTCGGTGGG
Source organism: Macaca fascicularis (assembly GCF_037993035.2). Classification (NCBI taxonomy): domain Eukaryota; kingdom Metazoa; phylum Chordata; class Mammalia; order Primates; family Cercopithecidae; genus Macaca; species Macaca fascicularis. The sequence continues at coordinate 42,861,471 of NC_088378.1, forward strand.
TGGGGCAGCATCCATGCAACTGCATTCCCTAGAGGGGGAATGCATTGATCCAGGTGTGTATGTGCGTGTTTGTGTGTGTGTGTGTGAGATAACAAACAGCCCATGAAGGATTCGCTCTCGTCACTTTTCTCCATCAGAGCAGACTCGAAATGGGGTTGGAGGGCAGAAAAATGTATCTACCAAGGTGTATTAAGAGAGAACAGCCCCGACTCCCACTTCCATTCTTCCTATGCAGCCTGCGAGGGCTCACTTGAGGACGTCTGTCTCAGCCATGATCTGTGAGGCAATCTGGTGCGCAGTTTTTCAGAGACAACATACTCCTAGGTTAATTTTAAATATAGAACAGCCACATCACTCTCAGTTACTGAATGTCCATTTAAAAGGAGAATATTTCTGTGTGGAAATGGTGAAGATATTAAAGAAAAAAAAAGTGGAATGAAACTTGATGAAGACAGTAAAGCAGACGTTATTGAGAACCATGGAGATAGTAGATAGCTGTAGGGACTGCTGCATGGGGTCAGGGGAGAGAGATTGGGCTCAACTTCAGATGCAGCATGGACAAGTGGGAACGGATAGCCAAGGAGCAGGCTGGGGCCAGTGGATGGAAAATTACTCAAGGAAACATCAGGGGTAAGCGGGGATCTGAATACACTGACCCAACAGGACTCTTGCTGAAGACAGGCCGGGATGCTCAGAGAACACCTGGGGGAGGGTGGAGGATGAGGAACCTGATAAGATATCCAGGGTGGGGGTTCTTCCTAAACTGACTTAACAGGGCTCTTTACTAAAACAGAATTTTATAAGGAAGTGCACAGGTGGGTCAAAGGGAAGTTTCAGAAGCTTGACTAAAGTTTGGTCAAGCAGAGAATCTTTGTCAGAGAGGAGAGGGGAGTACTCAAAGTGTAAGTGTACACTTGTATCTAAAACGACTGTTTTCTAAATATCCAAGGCAAGTCTGGAAATTCAAGTCATCTTGACTTCCTTCCCCTTCGCCGAGTATTCTGCATATGTTCCTGCCCTTCTACACACGTGGGCTGGTTAAGGACAACCGCATGAAATATTAGCATTTGCAATTGGGATGGTTTTTAGAGGTGAATGATGCTTAAAAAAAAAAAAAGAAAAGAAAAAGAAAATCATTGAGTTTTAAAAGGAAAAAGCAAAAAGCGAAGCTCTTTGATTGGATGGATGGAGGGAAGGTTATTGGCCTATATTAGACAACATCCACTGGCTTGGAGTTCTCACTCCCATTTTGTGAGTGTGTGGAGCTGCTCTCTCTCCCTTTCTCATGTTGAGCTTCTCTGTCTACCGCTTGACACCACCTGACACTATGTGACATGCAGGACTTGTTTCTTTGCTGTCTGCCTACCCCACTAGAATGAGGGCTCCATGACAGCAAAGACTTTGGTGACTCTTTTCCTCTCTAGCACTTAGAGCCATACCAGGCACATAGCAGCCACTCAATAAATGCTTGTTGAATGAATTCAGATATCTAAAGCACTCCTAATTCCAAAAATGACAAAAAGCTAATCAGAAAAAAATTTTCATTTGGTAGCTCTCTAGGAGGAAGGAGTTTTTCAAAATATTCCAAGTTTTAATTAAAAAAAAATTAGCTGGGTGTGGTGGCGGGCACCTCTAATCCCAGCTACTTGGGAGGCTGAGGCAGGAGAATTGCTTGAATCTGGGAGGTGGAGGTTACAGTGAACTGAGATCGCACCATTGCACTCCAGCCTGGGCTACAGAGCAAGACTTCATGAAAAAAAAAAAATCCAAGCATTAGAATATAGGACATTACTAATACTTTGCATCATTCAAGTTTTCATTATTTAATTCAAGGTGGCTGGAGAAATCTTTCCCCTTGTCTTTCTTCAATTCCTGTTTACAGGGTTAGACACTGTTGACTACTGGCCCAGCCAAGTCATTGCACATTCCTCTCCTTCTTCCTGACAGAAACTCTGATTTTTCCCCCCAGGCATTCTATGCTTCAGGGGTGGCTGGTAAGTAACCCCACCCTGCCAAGGGTGGGTCAGGGTTGGACTAAATTTATCATGATCACTGCCTCCCCTGGTTGGTGTCTGCTTTAGGAAAGGGTGTGTAGATATTAATTCTGCCCAAGGAGACGTAAGGGTGGACGGTCTTCTTGCTGAAAGAAACTTAAACAAGATTTGAGGATGAACATCTTCTCTTCCGTCCTGCTAGCTGTGGTCACTGTTGTGTGAAGACCAATGCTCACCGCAGTTAGTTATTTGAGAACTATTTTTGGGACAAGCCTAAGGACCAAAGAAAACAGTTGAAGATGGCAAAGTGAAAATAAAAGAAATCCTTGATGACATCATTGATTCCTTGAATTTGCTAAATCTGAAGCTGCCATTGTTTATAGTGAAAGGAAGAAAAATAGGTTGAGAATGGTCCATAACAGTCCATTTATCTAGTAGTCACTTCTCTGGTCATCTCAACTCTCTAAATTTTATCTGAGAACCATGAAGGGAAAAACAAAAACCTTTTAGCAGTGAAATAGATTCCTTTTACACACAGGAGAAAGGCCTTCAGACTCTCATGCATAGTTTAAGTATTTAATTAATTTGGGATTTCAATAAAGTGATTCAGAAATGAGTTATACATACTTCTAAGACCACGATACATACGTTCAGTGCTTTGAATTTGATGTCGACATTAGCATTAGGATCTGCTATGATGCTTCCTTCTACCAATGGGAAGTTCATAGCTGTTGAGAAGGGATGGTCCCTCAGAATCACTTGGAGTTTGTAAAACAGATAATGAGCCTCACCCCTAGAGATTCTGGCTCAACACAATGGAATGGGGTGGAGGAAGCTGTTTTTACAAAGTTCCTCAGGTGATCTGGTGTAGCCAAGGGTCAGACACAGGGGTGGGTGACCTGAAAGCCCCAAGGCTTCTTCCATCTCTTGATTCTACTCCTCCTTGGAGTCAGGAACACAGATCACATGAACTGTCTCGACCCTTCTAGTCTCAGGTGTAGCCAAGGGTCAGACACAGGGGTGGGTGACCTGAAAGCCCCAAGGCTTCTTCCATCTCTTGATTCTACTCCTCCTTGGAGTCAGGAACACAGATCACATGAACTGTCTCGACCCTTCTAGTCTCAGTGCAATGAAACAAAATGATTTGTTCCAGTTCTGTGGGTGCCTTTTTCATTTTGCACTTGTGATGCTACTTACTGGCTTTAGAATGTGTTTCACTGTAGGCAGCCCAAAACTTGACATCAATAATGAAGGACATATTTTATTCTCACATCATTGAAAACTCCAGATATGGGTCTTCCTGCAGCTGAAGCTTCTTGCAGTGCTTCCGTAGTGAAGCCAATGGCTTGTTTCTTCCTGTGCCTGTTCTGCCTCTGTAGCCACGGCTTTCTCATTCCATTCCCTCAGATGTGTCCAGAAGAAAAAAACCATTTGTTTGGGCTTTACTCTGATCAGACTCGTTTAGGCCCATGCCCATTTCTGGCCACTTGCTGTGGCCAGGGGATTGGCCTATACGTTGATCATATGCTTTTCAGAGCTGTGGTGTCAGCTTCTTTAGAATTATGTGCACTGCCGAATAGAAATTGGGGTTATTTCACCAACAGAAGGGTAAGTAAATGAAGCATGACAAAAGCTAGTTTCTTCATTTAGCATTGAACAAATATTGACTGAGTAGCTACCATGGAGCAAGCACAGTTCTGAGTGCATGGGACTCAACAGTGAGCAGAGTGGAAAAGGGCCTGCCCACTGCAGTTTATATTCAGTAGAATAAAACTAAGATAGAAAAAGGGTGAACCCTGGAAGCAGCCAGACATCAAAGCTTCTAGCCCTTTGATGGGGAAGCCGAAAAGGCTCCACTGCTGGTTTTGAAGATGGAGGAAAAGGCCATGAGACAAGGAAGGCAGGCAGCTGCCAGGAGCAGGAAAAGGCACTGGGACTGACTGTAGCCCAGAGAAAGTGACTTGAGACGTCTGACCTCCAGAACCCTAAGATCAGTCTGTTGCTTTAAGCCACTACATTTGTGGTAGCTTTGTTTACAAATTTGTTAGAGCAGCAACAGGAAACTATTATAAGCAGTGATTTTCTTTTTCTATTTTTCAACGTTTATTCTTTTTTCAATTCTTATTTTAATTTATACACATTTATTTAGCCCCAGCCATGCTGCAAGCACTCTGCCAGTTGCCAGGGACAGAGCAGTGAACAAGACAGTAGTGGAGACAGACATTACATGGTGAGGGAGGCCGGGTGCAATGGCTCACATCTGTTATCTTAGCACTTAGGGACGGAGGCCAGTGGATCACTTGAGCTTAGGAGTTCGAGACCAGCCTGGGCAACATGGTAAAAACCTGTCTCTACTAAAAAATACAAAAATTAGCTGGGTGCTATGGTGTGTGCCTGTAGTCCCAGCTACTTAGAAGGCTGATGCAGGGGAATTGCTTGAGCCTGGGAGGTGGAGGTTGCAGTGAACTGAGAATATACCATTACACTCCAGCCTGTGCAACAGAGTCCCTGTCTTAAAAATAAATAAATAAATGGTGGAGTCTGAAAAAGGACTGGGTCAGCAAGAATAAAAACATAAAACAGCGCTTAGATTACACGGTAATGCACATCAAGTGTAAAGAACACAAGTTTCAGCAAAGGTTGTGAGATGGCATTAAGCAGGAGTGCTCAATGAGTGTCAGTCAGCCTCCTAAAGGGACGTGTTTGGGCAGCAGGAATGGTTGTTGAGGAGATGGGGAGATCCTGGCTGTACCCCAGACATGTCACTCTAAAACTCCACTATCATCACCTGATCTGGTTGCCTGCGTTGTTGCCAAAATAGTTTTCACCAGCCACAGGACTCTAACCCACTCTACTGGTTTCAGTATTTCTGGCTCCACCCCCCAGAACCACATCACCTCGTTGGCCCTAAATTATTATGAACACATAGGAAGTCAAACTGCAATTACATAACAACAATATGTCTGTGTGCATGCATTATGCGACATTTCCCATGATCCAAGACCAGCCTGGCCAGCCTGACATAACAAAGAAGTAGCTATGACTGTGAGAAGTGACAAAGGAAAAGTAAAGGGACCTCACCTAGGCCAGAGGGTCAGGGAAAGCTGCCCTGAGGACGGGATATTTACACTGGAGTCTGAAGGACGAGTAGGAGTCAGACAAGCAAAGACTTAGAGAGTGACTGTTCTATCTAGAGGGGACAGGATGTGTGAGAGCCTTGGTTCTTCTTTGCCTGCTCAACACCAATACCAGGCTTTTGTAGAAGCATTAGAAAATACAGATAGTGCCGGGCACAGTGGCTCACGCCTGTAACCCCAACACTTTGGGAGGCTGAGGCAGGTGGATCACTTGAGGTCAGGAGTTTGAGACCAGCCTGGCCAACATGGTGAAACCCTGTTTCTACTAAAAATACAAAAATATTAGCCAGGTGTGGTGGGGGACACTTGTCATCCTAGCTGCTAGGGAGGCTGAGGCAGGAGAATCGCTTGAACCCATAAGGCAGAGGTCACAGTGAGCTGAGATCATGCCACTGCACTCCAGCCTGGGCGACAGAGCAGGACTCCATCTAAACAAAAAAAAAAAAAAAAAAAAGAAAAAAGAAAAAAAGAAAAGAAAAGAAAATGTAGATAAGTAAAAAGAGGGAAATAGCCATCACCAATAATCCAATGATCCACCACCATATACAGCCTTCTTTTTACACTCCTGTGCATTCGTATGACTATATATGGATCCGATTAGACCAATTATCCAGAATTTTTTTTTCAAAGAAACTTCAATCACTCTCCTTATTGCTTTAGCCATATCCAGTTTTGCTCTCCCGTCCTCTGAAGACTTCAGCACATGGTTCTTCATTTCGTTTATATCCCAAACCCAGTCATTAGTATGTGTGACACTGGCATTCATGAGGAAAACCCACTTCACACTCTGGACACCCAGTTGGTCTTATCACCCAAAATGAATTTTTCTCCCCCAGCCTTAATCAACGACTCCCACAATAAATGCATTACAGTTAATCCAAAGTCACTGATGGAAGCATTCCCTCTTCTCCCAGTTTGCCTGTTCAGCTATCCCCATCTTGATCGCTGTTCTACTCACTGACCTTCCAGTCCATGGGCTCCTCTGCTCTCTGTCAATCAGCCCTTTCCTTGGTACTTAACTTGCCTGATCACCCCACTTAGGGGCCATGGCCTGCCATGTTAGTAATTCACATTCCAATTCTCTCAGCTCCCTTACTCAAGATTTTTATCACATTCATCTTCCAAAATCCTAGTCTGAAGACCTGAACCTTTAAATTTCTCCCCTACATACATACCAGCCACTAAGAATTACTAGAGAAAACCAACAGCAAGGTAGATTGTTTGCTAGAAATTATTTTTTATTTTGGGAAAATTGAAGTTTAATTAAAACTATAATGATATAGGCCAGGCACGATGGCTCATACCTGAAATCCCAGCGCTTTGGGAGGCCGAGGCAGGAGGATCACTTGAGGTCAAGAGTTTAAGACCAGCCTGGCCAACATGGTGAAACCCTGACTCTACTAAAAATACAAAACACAGCTGGGTGTGGTGGCAGTTGTCTGTAATTTGGGAGGCTGAGGCAGGAGAACCTCTTGAACCTGGGAGGCAGAGGTTGCAGTGAGCTAAGATCACATCATTGCACTCCAGCTCAGGCAACAGACACTCCATCTCAAAAAAAAGAAAACCAAACTATACTGATCGAGTTTGGGTATTAGTTCCCACCCAAATCTCATAATGAATTGTAATCCCCAATACTGAAGGTGAGATCTGGAGGGAGGTGTTTGGGTCGTGAGGGCAGATCCCTCATGGTTTGGTGCTGTCTTCATGATAGTGAGCGTCTGAGAGATCTGGTCATTTAAAAGTGTATGGCACCCTCCCCCAACTCCCCCACTGTCTCACTCTCTTGCTCCTGCTTTCTTCATGTGACGTGCCTGCTTTCCCTTCACCTTCCACCATGATTGGAAGCTTCCTGAGGCCTCCTAAGAAACCAAGCAGATGCCAGCACCATGCTTCCTGTAAAGCCTGCAGAACCATGAGCCAATTAAAGCTCTCCTCTTTATAAACTACCCAGTCCCAGCCAGGTGCAGTGGCTCACACCTGTAATCCCAGCACTTTGGGAGGCTGAGGTGGGCGGATCACAAGGTCAGGAGTTCAAGACCAGCCTGGCCACCATGGTTAAACCCCGTCTCTACTAAAGAAACAAAAAATCAGCCAGGTGTGGTGGCGCATGCCTGAAATCCCAGCTACTGTGGAGGCTGAGGCAGGAGAATCCTTGAATCTGGGAGGCGGAGGTTGTAGTGAGCTGAGATCACACCATTGTACTCTAGCCTGGGCAACAGGGTGAGACTCTGTCTCAAACCAAACAGAAAAAAAAAAAAAAAATACCCAGTCTGGGGTATTTCTTTATAGCAACACAAGAAGGGCCTAACACATATACAAACAATATAAGGGACCCTGGTATAGTCAGCACCCATTTTTAATAATTATCAGCTCATGGTTCATATTATTTCATCTATTTTCTCGAAGTTGTAACCACCCTATATACCCTGGGTTATTATTATTTGTTTTGTTGTTTTTTAGACGGAGTCTCGCTCTGTCCCCCAGGCTGAAGTGCAGCAGCACAATCTCAGCTCACCGCAACCTCCGCCTCCCAGATTCAAGAGGTCCTCCTGCCTCTGAGCCTCCTAAGCAGTTGGGATTACAGGTGTGTGCCACCAGACCCAGCTAATTTTTATATTTTTAGTAGAGACGGGGTTTCACCATGTTGGCCAGACTGGTTTCAAACTCCTGACTTCAGTGATCCACCCTCATCGGCCTCCCAAAAGTGCTAGGATTACAGGCATAAGCCACCACGCCCAGCCCCCTGGTTTATTTTAAAGCAAACTGTAGACATCATGTCGTTTCATACTTTAATATTCCAGTACATAACTTTTTTATAAAGGACTATTTTTTAAAATCTAATCACAATTGCATTATCGGCCTGAAAAAATAATTTCTTAGTATAATCAAATGTCTAGTCAGTAATCAATTTTCCTCAATGATCTCATAACTTACTTTAAAAATAATTGCTTTAACTCAGGACCCAGTAAGGTTCACAAATTGCAACTGATTAATATGACTTCTAGATTTCTTTTAATGTATAGGTTTTCTCCCCTCTTTTTCTTTTCTTCCTTGTCCTGTAGAGTTTCCCACAGTCTATATTTTGCTGATTGTAACCTTCTGCCTCCCCTTTTCCTGAAAACTGGTAGTTTGAGGCCTGATGAAAGTCACATTTGATTTTTTGATAAGAATACTTTAAAGGTGGTGTTTTGTTCTTCCTTCAGAAGCTGGCGAGTTCCAGTGGTTTTTCTGTGTGCTGTTAGATGCCATTGACAATCTTGGCATGGGTCCACTGTTTCATTAGGGGTTGCAAAATGTCGACATACTACCTCGTCATTCCTTTTCTGTTTACTAGTTAGCATACTTCTATAAAGAGAAACTTTCCCTCTTTAATGAGGTGCTTTCCCCTGAGGTAGAGTTCATACAGGAAAGACACATGTTGATTTTATTTACCAATTTTCTAACCAATAGCTTGGTTTTATGTCATCCTCCAAAATTGATCACTGAGTTCTTCGTAGTATTATAAACTCATGAACTTAAGTATCTTATGTTTTAATCCATTTTGGTTATTTTCTTATTGGTATTGAAATTGTGTTGTTCCTGGCCAGGGGAGCCTCCTCAAGATAACGCTTGAGTTCTTTTGACATGTTAATTTCTCTTCTTCTTTTTTTGTTTTGAGACAGGGTCTCACTCTGTCACTCAGGCTAGGGTGCTGGCTAAGTTTAAAAAAATTTTTTTTTGTAGAGATGGGAGTCTCACTATGTTGCCCAGGCTGGTCTTGAACTCTTGCCCTCAAATTATCCTTCCACCTTGGCCTACCAAAGTGCTAGGATTACAGGGCATGAGCCACCACACCTGTTTGTTTCTAGTAGTTTCTTTTCTTTCTGGTGTGATAAAATCTTCTGGGCTCGTCTTGTCCTTTTTCTGCCTCAGACTTGGGATCACCATTTCTCCAAGGAGCCCTGTTTCCTTTTGGTGGGGAATAATATTTGGTATTAGGTATTGCCCTAATAGGGCACTCTTGTAAGTATCTTATAAGGTTGTTCAAGTTTCTAGGAATTTTTAGTACACAGAACTAGAAAATAACTTTAAAAAAAAGTTACAATGCATCAAGAGTTCAGATCCATACTCTCAATTCAAATTCAAGTCAACAGGATTTGTATTGAACCTTTCTGTATTGCATCCATATCTCCTTTCTTTCACATAGGAAATCTTGGTTCCCAATGACATTAACGTAATTACTCATTTTGTTTGTTCCATAATACATGCAGAACATTCCCAAAACAACAAAACCATCACTACCACTCCCTATGTCATTACTGAAATCAGTTAAAAATAATTTTTGCAGTTCTTATTGTCCTTAAGGTATGCCACATTTAGGGACATAGAGTCAAATTTCTGTGTTTTAAAATGGAATAATCCCAATCTGTATGGTTATTCAACTAACTCAATACACAATTAGGTTGGTTTCATTTTGCTTTTGAATTTTAGGGATTGCTTTTATCAAATCCAATTTTGTTTGATAATTTAATATTAAAAGACATGTGGTTACAGAAGTCACATCTAGAAAACAAGGTGTATTCAGAAAAGTCTAGCTTCTACCACTGTGTTCTGTTCCTTCCTTCCAAATCACTCTATGACAGGGGTGGACAAGCTTTTTCTAAAGGGCCAGATCGCAACCATCTTAGGCCTCGTGGGCCCTGTGATTCCTGCTCCAACTACTTAGCTTTACCAATGCAGTACGAAGCCCACCATAGGCAGTATGTAAGTAAATGGGTATGGTTGTGTTCCAGTAACATTTTGCAAAAAGGGATGTCAAAAACAAATGGATACAGTCCACGGGCCATACATCTGCTCTAGAGTCATCGGCAGGGACTGTCCCCAGATCCCCAGTTTCAACTCACTACTCACCCCATCCTAAACTGGTTTCTGCCCTTTTAAGTCCATATGGCTGAATCCAGAGGACTCTTGGATTTTTTTCAGTTATCTTGCTTGTCCTCTCTGCAGTTTTCAGTACAATCAAGTACTCACTCCTCGAAATGACAATCTTCCTGTGGATGCCATGATAGAAGATTCACCTGGCTTCCTCCTACCTCTCGGTCCTGTCCTTTCCACGTTGTTTAATGACAAATCCTCTATGTGTAGTTAAATGCGGGCATTCCTCCAGCCTGTGGGAACTCTGCTTCTCTTTTTACTCTGTGCTGTCTGTGTAGAGCACTTAATCCATACCCAGGCTTTTATTTAATATTTCTATAACAGTGATCAGGCAATTTTTATCTTTGGCCCAGACATTGCCTTTGAGTTCCTAATTATATATCCAACTGCTTACTTGATATTTAATTTTGAATGTCTTGAAAACACCCCAAAACAACACGTCCAAGTGTGTACAATCGTCATAGGCAAAATGTGACTATATTCTCTATTTTAATAATGGTACCACCAGCCATCCAGTTCTAAAAGTTAGAAACCCAAGAGTCATCTAATCATCACTTATCAATTTACCCCCAATATCTCTCATGTGTTCAATTTTCTACATCTCTATCAATACCACCTTAGGCCAACCCACCATTATATCTGGCCTGGGCTATGGCTATGGCCGTGGTCTTCTAATTGGTCTCCCCATCATTCTGGACTCTCCCACCCCTCCCTGTGCAGTCAGTGTTGGCTTCTCAAATGGCACTGAGACCATGTCATCATGCCCCTGTTTAACAGTTTTAGATTAAAAAATTGTAAACTTTAACATGGCATCTAAGGCCCTGCAGGGATATGGCTCTGACCCCCGCTTCAGCTTCCCCTCTTCCCTCTTCCTCCATAGTTCCTGGTGCTTCAGCCCAACTCACCTTCTTCCAGCTCTTCAGGGATGCCATGCTGTCTTTGCCCTTGACATTGCCCTCTACCTAGGAGGCTCTTCTACCTCCACTGCCCTCTTCTCCAAGTTGCCTTTAACCGACTTAGCTCCTGCAGGGAAGCCTTTCCACACATGTACTTTTTCTTCAGAAGATTAACTACAGTTGTAATTTCACTGTATTAGATTTTTTAAAAAATTGGTGCTGTCTTCCTAACCATACTGTAGGCTCCATAAAGGCAGGAATTGTGTCATTTTGTTTGTTTGTTTTTTGTCTCATTAAAACCCCAGAATATAAGAAGGGATTCAAAATAATGTTGATTTAATAAGCGAATCAGTGAACTGTACAACCACAGTAAACATGCACATACCAATTTAATGAAACAATTTTAGATCATGTATTCCTTTGAGAAGAGGTATTCAAACTGCACCCAAAAACTATAAATCTTCCCCCCAGAAAACACACATAGGTGCATAGATACAAAATTTGCCAGACATTTCAGGAACTTTGTATGCTGCATGAAACTCTCATATGGATAATAGTGCATGAAACTAAGTGAAATGTCTTCAATTTTTTTTATCATTTTTAATGACTTTATAGTATTCAATGGTCCAGATTTTGCTTAAGATTCTCTAGTTTTCCCTCCTTTGGTTTCAAGTTTATTATCCAACTTATTCAGTTTTCTCTTAATTTCAAAAACTATGTATTTTTTACTTCAAATGTCTGTTGTTTCTTTTCCAAATGAACATTTCAAACATTCACTCCTACTATTACCTTGACTTCTCTTTGAATATTTTCAGCATGTTTATGTTAAAATCTCTTGGATAATTTCATTACCTTTAGTTCTTGAGGTGACAGATCCCTTGTTTGTTTCATTTGCTGGCCTTCCCTCATGGTGTTTTAGTCTGAGGTTATTTTCCACGGGGAGGATAACTGCCCTGGGTTGTGGAGGCACATGGGGTGGTTCACATGTGTATCTTCCTCTCTGGGAACCCCTTGGGTTTCTTATTTTCTCACCAGCATTTATGTTTCTATGGTAGCTCAGGGTCTCTAATGTGCCAGGAGATTTAATATGGACTTAAGCCCATGCAAGGTACAGGCCTGTTCTGATTTCCCCCAGGTCTCCCTTTCCTGTAGCAGCCCAGGAGACAGTGTGCTTCCTTGCTTCTTCCCTACAAGGTGTGGACTCCTGTCAGTAGGAAAGCCTAGCACTACTCATCAAGACTGGGCCCAATTCTTCTGTGAATTTCTCAATTTCCGCTCCCATTTGGTGTCCTTGTGTTTTTTTTTTTTTTTAATTTTATAACTTGCTGATTTCTTTTTTCATTACTTTTCCATTTGAAGAGATTATGCTTTATAATCCCAAGCTTTTAGCTGTTTGAAATTAGTTCATAGTATAATAGTCCATTTCACACTGCTATAAAGAACTGCCTGAGACTGGGTAATTTATAGAGATAAAAGAATTAATTGACTCAGAGTTCTGCATGGGTGGGGAGGCCTCAGGAAACTTACATCATGGTGGAAGGGGAAGCAGGCACATCTTACGTGGTGGCAGGTGACAGAGACAGAGACAGAGACAGAGAGACAGAGAGAGAGAGAGAGATTGAGAGAGGGAGAGAGAACGAGAGAGAGGAGGAGGAACTGTCAAACACCAGTAAAACATCGGATCTCATGAGAACTCACTATCACAAGAACAGCATGGGGGAAACCACCTCCATGATCTACTCACCCACCACCAGGTCCCTCCTATGGAGATTAAAATTCGAGATGAGATTTGAGTGGGGACATAAAGCCAAAGCATATCACATAGATTCCTCTTTCAGCTCAGTCTACTGATTTCTAGGAAGATTAGATTTTATAGATATGCCATAACTTATCTCAGACATTTAGCTTGTTTTCCCCAGCTTTTGCTACTATAAACAACACTTAGAGGAACATCCTTTAGCTAAATCCTTAGACATATCTTTAATCACTGTTTTAGGAAAAAACCCTAGAAGATGAATTGCTGGATCCAAAAGCATATTTGTATGGCTGTTGATATTTGTCACTTGTCAACTTGTCTTCCTTTTCATGCAATTCAGGAGTTGCACAAATGCCTATGGTTCCCCTTGCCCTTGTGTCATCTCCTTTTGGCCCCATTAAAATATGCACCAGAGGACCACCTGAGGTCGGGAGTTCGAGACCAGCCTGGCCAACATGGTGAAACCCCGTCTCTACTAAAAATACAAAAATTAGCCAGGCTTGGTGGCACGGACCTATAATTCTAGCTGCTCAGGAGGCTGGGACAGGAGAATCGCTTGAACCCAGGAGGTGGAGGTTGCAGTGAGCAGAGATCATGCCACAGTACTCCAGCCTGGGTGAGATGGCAAGATGCCATCTCAAAAATAAATAAATAAATAATTAAAAAAAAAACAAACAAAACAAAACCATGCACCAGGGACTGAAACTGGGGTATGAACAGCATCCCAGACCCTGACCAAGCCATAAAACTGTTTGTAAAGAAGCCACCAGACAAGGCTTAGAGGTGCTGCCTAGGCAACCAGAAAACAGGGACCTCTGCCAAATCCACTCTCCCCTCCACAGGCCTCTCTCCAAGCTGTTCCCCTAGTCATTTTCATCACAATTTTGGCAGCTTCTTTCTACTTATCAGAAATTTAAGAGCAGAGAATTAAATTCAAGTCCCGCATTACTAAGCTTTGTTATTTTTGCAAAGTACACGTTGTACATTCAGTGGCACACTGCAAAGCATTATCATGAATTATTTAAATGAAACCATCCTTGTCACAATAAATGAGCAAAACACATTTTTTCACTTTCTTCTTACATGTTGTTATTTCTCTTCACGGATTTCTTACTTTGCAACATTAACTAAAATATGATGAGCCCCGCAATGTCATTACTACAAACTACCCTACCTTAGTTCTGCTGATCATGTATTTTTTTTTAATGTGACAAAAGCATTTTTCTTTCTTCTTAAGATTCATTATACTCAAATGTGTCCTTGTAGCAGCATAGAATAGGAACAAATATGAAATATGTATAACCAAGGTTTACTTTTGGAAGTAATTCATATTCAATTCTCATTTGCTTTGCTGGGATGGAACAATAGATGCTGTGAGGTGGGAAGGTAGTAGACATGAAAATCTAAAGATACTGAGACCCTTCTTTGGAAAGGAGGCCAGAAACATTTCTGTTTTGCCTCATATTTTATTAATCTATTTTATAATTCCAAGTAAATGAGAATAAAACTTATCTCAAAGGCTAGCAAAATGATCCTAAAGTCTCAGGCAATGAGGACAGTAATTCATTAGAGATTAGCTGTTCTTGGCATTGCCACAGTCTTGTTCAGCTTGAATGTTAATCTCTAAGGAAATTACAGTTATTACCTGTGCTTTATTGTTGATACTGACAAGATCCTCAAGTGACACTTCTGTCTGTGGATACTACATGCTACCAGTACAGGCCCGACTCCATTCTTTGCCCCTGTTTACACACACACACACACACACACACACACACACTCTCTCTCTCTTTCCTTACAACGGCATGCAAACAGGTTCATTTTATGCCACTCTGTTTCATCTCAGGATGTGACAAGGCTACCTGGACAGGGATTAAAAAAACAGCAGTGACTTAAGGCCAGGGGAGGAGGAACACAGAAAATAAATCAGCAATCATTAAAACTTGGAACTGAAGCAAACTTTAAAAAAAAATATTTTGGCCACTTAAAAAAAACTTTTCATTTTGCAATAATTTTTAACTCACAGAAAAGTTGCAAGAATAGTACAGATAATGTCTTTATCCCTTTTACCTGGACTTCCTCATTTAGTTAACATTTTAATAGTTATAGCTGGGCACTGTGGCTCACGCCTATAATCCCAGCACTTTGGGAGGCCAAGGCAGGCGGATCACTTGAGCTGAAGAGTTCGAGACCAGCCTGGGCAACATAACCAAACCACATCTCCACTAAAAATACAAAAAAATTAGCCAGGTGTGTGGTGCATGCCTGGAGCCCCAGCAATTTGGGAGGCTGAGGTGGGAGGACTGCTTGAGGCTGGGAAGCACAGGTTGCAGTGAGCTGAGATCGTGCCAATGCCCTCCAGCCTGGGTGACAGAGCCAGGCCCTGTCTCAAAAAAAAAAAAAAAAAGTGAACAGTTTAATAGCTAACATTTTACCATTTTTGCCTTATTACTTAGAATCACTTGAGAGTAAATTACAAACATGATGCACATTACCTTAAGGTTGTCAATGTGTTTCCTAAAACACAAGGTGTATACACTGCTGAAAAATCAAAGTACATCCAGCATTACCAGGAAATCAGCACTGATACAACACTACATCCACCCTGCAGACTCCATTCCCATACTCCTGATTGCTGCAGCAATGTCCATTATAATCACACTTTTCCTTTTGGTCCAGAATCCAGCCCAGGGTTATCTACTGTATTTAGTTTCCATGTCTCTAGATCCGCCTTCAATGTGGAGCAAATGCTCAGGTTTTCCTTGTCTCTTATGACTTGATACTTTTGAAGAGTACAGGCCTGCTGCTTTGTCAAATAACCCTCGATTTCTGGTTGGGTGATGGTTCCTCAAGATGACGTTCAGTTTATACCTTCTTGGCAGGAACAGCGTGGAAATGATGCTGTGTTCTCTGTGGATTGCATCGGGGGGCATAGCATGTCAATTTGTCCCACAGCTGGTGATTATATCCCTTGGTTAAGATAGTTAATTATTAAGTATTTTGTACTTAATTTATATTTAATAAATAATTTTAAAGTATTTGATTAATTTTAAAGTAATCAAAAACTATTTTAATCTATGTAAATATCCTGTTTCTTATCAAGCTTCACCCACTAGTTTTGGCATTCATTAATCATTCTTTTTTTTTTTTTTTTTGAGATGGAGTTTTGCTCTTGTCACCCAGGCTGGAGTGCAGTGGCGTGATCTCTGCAACCGCTGCCTCCCGTGTTCAAGCAAATCTCCTGCCTCAGCCTTCTGAGTAGCTGGGCTTACAAGCATACACCATCATGCCTGGCTAACTTTCATATTTTTAGTAGAGACAGGGTTTCACCACATTGGCCAGGCTGGTCTCAAACTCCTGACCTCAGGTGATCCACCCGCCTCGGTCTCCCAAAGTGCTGGGATTACAGGCATGAATCACTCATTAATGATTCCTATTTGAAGCAATTATTAATATGATGGCCTCCAAGAGGTGATTTCCTAATTTCTTAATTCCCTCTGCATGTATTAATTGGTGTTCTGTTATGAGGTAGTTTTCCTTCTCCCCTATTTATTCATTCATTCATGGGTATATTTATATCAGTATGGACTCAGGAATGCCTATTTTATTCAATAGGCTATATTACATTAATTATTTGCTTTGAAACTCAAATTATTCCATATTTTGCCGGTGGGAGTGACTTTATTAATAAATTGGCTTCTGTATTCTTTTGGTTAAGTACTTCCTTATTTTCTGGTGTCAAGATATTCCAGACCTATCTTATACTTTCCTTGTCCCTACCCTGGTATCAGCCATTTCTCCAGTAAATTCTGGTTTATTTTATTAGGAAATGGAATTGAGAAACCAATATCTGAGTTTATGGTGTGTTCATTGCTTTTGGGATGTCATTGCTTTTAGGTGCTCTAAGATGAAATATATGTACACACGTGTACATATACAGCCATCTGTCTCTATTTGTGTATCATTCATTTATATACATATTTTAAAACATGAGATTTTACAGTGATATCTCCAATTTCTCTCCAACTCCATATAGATTAGTCTAGCTTTCCTCCTTTACATATTTGTAGATCCTTTTTCCAAAAGTGAGAAACCTAGCTCCCATAATCTTCAAATCTTTCCCAACCCCCTGTAAACAACCGATCTTCCAGCCATTCAGAAGCCATCGTCTCCTTCTGCCCTTCTGCACATGGCTATTGCCCCACCGAGTCTCTCCGCACTCTTCCCGTAGCCACGCCAGGCTGAGCAAACCCTCTTACTGACCCGTAATAGCACATTATTCTTTTCTATACCTGCTACCCATTCGGGACAAATGATTGGCATTTCAGAATATGGCCAGCTTTGTGTCAAAAGAAGGATTAAATACATCACATAATATAATGTGTCAGCTCCAGTGGGGAAGAGAATTTGGTCTTATAATAGAGGCAGCCACTCAAAGGGAAAAAGAAATTTCTTCTAGAAGCACTGGTCTAAAAAAGCAAAAAAGTCCACACACAAGAAAATCTCAGTGAATATATCTTTGCTTTGAATTTCAACTCCATTAAAAATCTTGGGTTCAGTTTTAAATTGATAGTGAAAAGGTTTTATAGTCTTTTTCTGTTGAAAATCACACCAAACTAGGTTTACTCGAAGACTGTTTTCTTCCTGTAAATTTTAGATATTCTTGTTATTTGTCTTCCTTTTTAGAATGGATAATTCAAAGCGAATACTTTTTTTTTTTTTTTGAGACAGAGTCTCACTCTGTTGCCCAGGCTGGAGTGCAGTAGCATGATCTCAGCTCACTGCAAACTCAGCCTCCTGGGTTCAAGTGATTCTCCTGCCTCAGCCTCCCGAGTAGCTGGTATTACAGGCACGTACCACCATACTCAGCTAATTGTTCATATTTTTAGTAGAGACAGAGTTGTGCTGTGTTGACCATGCTGGTCTTGAACCCCTAACCTCAAGTGATCCGCTCACCTTGGCCTCCCAAAGTGCTGGGATTACAGGCTTGAGCCATCACACCCGGCCTGAATGTTTTTTAAATCTAGATTTATGTTTTGTTAGGATTTTTTATAGGTAGAACACTGGAGGAAGATCAATGACCAATATTTATGCTTTTTAGTCAATTTTAGACATTAATGTTCTAAACTAAATTTCTCTTTCTTTTTAGGTTTGTCCAAGACTGGTTTTCAGAAAGGATGCAAGTGGCCAAAGTGGATTTCTCTACAGTGTTACCACGCTTCATTTCTCTATATATCTTTTCCTTTCTGAGTCCGAAAGATTTGTGTGCAGCTGCCCAAGTCAGCTGGCCCTGGAAGTTTTTAACTGAACAGGTTTACTATTTGTCACTTCCTAGTAATAGGGCACAAGTACAGCTGTAATCTTAAATGAGGCTACTAGGGTAGCTCCCTTCCCTGAAGACAATAGCTGAGGGTACCTGATCCATCCCTTACCCTTGAGAGAAAAAATAGGGATAAGTGAAATAATGTATTTCTATAAATAAATAAGGCATATAGACTAGTCCAATAATTCCTGTTACTTAAAAAATCTTTAAATACTCCATATAATTATTTAGAAAACATTTTATCTTGGTTAAAGAAGTTCACTTTCTTTTGAGACAGAGTCTCGCTTTGTCACCCAGGCTGGAGTGCAGTGGCGCGATCTCGGCTCACTACAACCTCCACCTCCTGGGTTCTAGCGATTCTCCTGCCTCAGCCTTCTGAGTAAGTGGGATTACAGGCGCCTGCCACCACAGCTGGCTAATTTTTGTATTTTTAGTAGGGACGGGGTTTCACCATGTTGGTCAGGCTGGTCTCAAACTCCTGACCTTGGGTTCCGCTTGCCTCGGCCTCCCAAAGTTCTGGGATTACAAGCATGAGCCACCGCGCCCTGCCAAGAAGTTCACTTTTCTTCATGAAAAATGATATATGCTTTAGATTTTGTATATTATCTCCAATAACTCAGCTCTAGAAACTGCTACACAACCACAGCCTCAACTGATCCCTTATTGTCTAACATCTGTTAAAGAACATACATTGAGACCTTAACAGCAGTTGAAAGCAGTTAAAAGCAGCAGCTGTTTAAAATTAACATCTTTTGCCATTAATTCTGCCTCTGGGCTGTCCCTTTTCTTGTAAAATATTTAATAAAATGTAACAATATACATACTTTTTTTTTCAGAGACAGGATCTCATTCTATCACCCAGGCTGGAATGCAGTGGTGCCATCTGGCTCACTGCAACTTCTGCCTCCCAGGCTCAAGTGGTCCTCCCATCTCAGCCTCTAGAGTACCTGGGACTATAGACATGCACCACCACGCCCAGCAAATTTTTGTAGTTTTAGTAGAGATGAGGTTTCGCCATGTTGGCCAGGCTGGTCTGGAACTCCTAGGCTCAAGAGATCCACCCACCTCGGCCTCCCAAAGTGCTGGGATTACAGGCGTGAGCCACTGTGCCTGGCTTAGTCTGTTTATATTTCTGTACACACTTACATATTTGTGTTTAATCTATCATTTTACTATTTTTTGTTTGTCGCATTTAGTTTTTTCCCTCTCCCTGTCTTCCTTTGCGTTAATTAAAATTTTTTTTTCAGGGCGGGCACCGTGGCTCACACCTGTAATCCCAGCACTTTGGGAGGCCGAGGCGGGCAGATCACGAGGTCAGGAGATCAAGACCATCCTGGCTAACACGGTGAAACCCCGTCTCTACTAAAAATACAAAACAAAAAAAAAATTAGCCAGGTGTGGTGGCGGGCGCCTGTAGTCCCAGCTACTTGGGAGGCTGAGGCAGGAGAATAGCGTGAACCCAGAGGCAGAGCTTGCAGTGAGCAGCGATCGGGCCACTGCACTCCAGCTTGGGCGACAGAGCAAGACTCTGTCTCAAAAAAAAAAAAAAAATTTGTTTTTTCAATTGTTAGATTCTTTAACAGTTATTTCATGGTTACCACAGAGATTATAACATATAACCTTGTATTAATATTATCTTACCATTTCTAAGACAATGCAAGGAGCTTAGAACCCTTTAACTTCATTTACCCTCCTCTCAGTTTCCATGCTTTTTTGTTAAAGATTTTTATTTTATATATACTAATAACTAAGAGCCTACTGTTGACCAGAAGACTTACTGATAACGCTAACAGTCAATTAACACACGTTTTGTATGTGTATTATATACTGTATTCTTCAATATGGCAAGCAAGAGAAAAGAGATTGTTATTTAAACATTCATGAGAAAATATATTTACTATTTGTTAAGTGGAAATGGATCATCATAAAGATCTTCATCTTCATGTTGAGTAGGCTGAGGAAGCTGAGGAAGAAGAGGAAAAGGAGGAGGAAGAGGAAGGGTTGGTTTTGCTGTTTTGGGGGCGGCAGAGGTGGAAGAAAGCGTGTATAAATGCACCCATGCAGTTCAAACCCGTTGTTCAAGGGTTAAGTGTGTAAAATAAACATATATAACACATAAACACTTATCTCACAAATCTTTATTACTATTGTTTTATGTAGTCAATATTTATTCATATATGACCATATTTTTTTCTGTAGCTCATTTTTTTCTGTTCCGCATCTCCTAGTTTCCATTTGGGATCATTTTCCTTTTACGTTCTATTTAATATTACCTCTAGTACAGGCGTGCTGCTGATAAATTCTCTTAGTTTCTGTGTGTCTGAAAATATCTATTTCATCTTCATACTTAGAAGATATTTCAGTAAGAAATCTGAATTCTAGGTTGGCAGCTAATTTTTTTATAGAACTCTGAAATATTTCATTTTTTTTTTTTCTTGAGAAGTCAAGTTTTATTGTTGATCCTTTAAAGGTAACATTTATATCATCTCTAGCTGCTTTTCGGACTTTTTCGTTCATTTTCAGTAACGTTATTGTGATATACCTAGGTGTGTTTATGTACCTTGTTTTTGTGTTTGGCTGTGATTTTTGAGTCTGAGACTTAATGTCTTTCATCAGTTTTGAAACATGCTCAGAGGTTATTTCTTCATATTGATTCCGCCCCATTCTCTCCCTTTTTCTCCTAGTATTCCAATACTTATAGGTTGGAAAGATTCACCATGTCTCATAATTTTCATATTCTTTTATACATTTTCCATTTCTGTGACCTTCAGTATTTCAGTCTGGATTTTCTTCAGACCCATCTTTCAGTTTACTAATTATTTCTTTAGCTAGATTCTAATCTGATCTTAAACCCATCCATTGAGTTCTAAATTTCAGTTATTATATATTTTCAGTTCTAGAATACTGACTTCTTTTGCCAAAATTTTCCACCTAGTCATTTATTTTAGATATATTAATTATAGAGTATTTATTTCCCCAAAGTTCATATCTGATGATTACAGTATTTGGATTGCCTGAGGATCTCTCTATAGTTACTAAAAACCAAAAACAAGACCGAATTCTTGTCTATTGTATGTTCTAGTTAATTTTGATTGAGTACCGCATACTGAGTATACAAAATTGATGTGATCCTTTGAGTCTCTGGGTGATGTTATCTTCCTCCAGAGAGAATTTACTTTTGCTTCTGGCACATCTAGTGCTAGGAACAAATCATACAAATCCAGTCAAGGAATGAGATATTTCAAAGCTGGTTTCAGTCTTTGTGAGTTTGTCTAATTCGGTATCGTCCTTCCTGAAAAGAATCTTAACTGAAAGCTGGTGTGATTACCAAGGCTCTTCCTCTCAGTGGGCCCTAAATTTCCATTTGTGTCCTCTCTTCCCTGTGAGAATGCTTAAGATTCTTTTCTACATCTAAGTCTTTTAGTCATAACTTTCTGTTCGGATTCTCAGCCTAACAAGCTTTACTTTGGAACTGACAAATGCCTTGAAGTAAAAAGTGATGCCAAATATCAGGCTTACCTCTCTGGGTTTCCCTTCTTTCTGGGGTCTCGGTTGAACAAGTCCTTATTGCATTGATAGCTCTATAATATAGCCTTCAAATAATTGTATAATATTTGGTCTAGATATTTCATTAGATCAAACCACATGAAATTTTCTTTTTCTTATGTCAAAATGGCTGCATATTGGCAATATCATATGCTTCAGTCAAAATTATTCTCAATGAGAGGGTTAATCTGAAAGAAACTATTCCATTATTGCTAGAAGCTGAATTTTCAGAATCTAGGGTTAATGTAACCAAATGCTATTGGAACACTAGATAAGTATCACAAAGAGGTCTAATACATACATTCACATATAATGTATATATTCATCAAATACTATTTTTCCTGTGGAACAAGATATGCTTCTTATTTCCAAGTCAAGTTCAGATAGTAAGTCAATAGTAGCATTTAAAAACCTTATATCTGGCCAGGTGCAGTGGCTCACACCTGTAATCCCAGCACTTTGGGAGGCTGAAGCGGGTGGATCACCTGAAGTCAGGAGTTCCAGACTAGCCTGGCCAACAGGGTGAAACCCCGTCTCTAGCAAAAATACAAAAAAACTAGCTGAGTATGGTGGCATGCACCTGTAATCCCAGCTACTCAGGAGGCTGAGGCAAGAGAATTGCTTGAACCCAGGAGGCAGAGGTTGTAGTGAGCTGAGATCGCACCACTGCACTCCAGCCTGGGTGACAGAGCAGGACTCTGTCTTAAAAAAAAAAAAAAAAAGAAAAAAAAAGAAAAATAAAAGGCCGCGCGCAGTGGCTCACACCTGTAATCCCAGCACTTTGGGAGGCCGAGGCGGGCGGATCACAAGGTCAGGAGATCAAGACCATACTGGCTAACACAGTGAAACCTTGTCTCTACTAAAAATACAAAAAAATTAGTCGGGTGTGGTGGCGGGTGCCTGTAGTCCCAGCTACTCGGGAGGCTGAGGCAGGAGAATGGCATGAACCCGGGAGGCGGAGCTTGCAGTGAGCTGAGATCGCGCCACTGCACTCCAGTCTGGGTGACACAGCGAGACTCCGTCTCAAAATATATAAAATAAAATATTTTTAGCTGGGCGCGGTGGCTCACGCCTGTAATCCCAGCACTTTGGGAGGCCGAGACGGGCGGATCACAAGGTCAGGAGATCGAGACCATCCTGGCTAACACGGTGAAACCCCGTCTCTACTAAAAAAGTACAAAAAACTAGCCGGGCGAGATGGCGGGCGCCTGTAGTCCCAGCTACTCGGGAGGCTGAGGCAGGAGAATGGCGTGAACCCGGGAGGCGGAGCTTACAGTGAGCTAAGATCCGGCCACTGCACTCCAGCCTGGGCGACAGAGTCAGACTCTGTCTCAAAACAAAACAAAACAAAACAAAAATTTTTAAACCTTATATTTTATATAAACATTGTAGAACAAATGTATTTGCATATAAATTCTCAGATTTTTGTACCAGAAATCTCAGTGTAATGAAAAAGTATCTGTGTACCTGAAAATATTATTGCTAGAAAACTGTCTGAAAACAATTTGTGACTCATCTTCCTCTTGTTTCTGAAGGATTGCTTATGGATGCCCAAATGCGTTAAGTTCGGGTGGTTTCTGCCCTATACTCCAACAGATAATGAGTATGGTGCTTGGAAGCGCCATTACGTTGCCTGTGTGTCCCACTTAGACTGGCTGACACCTAGGGAGGCTGCTGCTATTTATGGGACGCTGAATGAACCCAAAACAGAAGATGAGGAACTACTGGAGAGACAAAGAGAAAAGTGCTTGAGGAAAAGAATTTGGGAGGAAATTGCACTACGTAACAGTAAGTAGCATTTTAAACCTTTATATCTTATGTAAATATTGTAGAAACAAATGGATCACATACAAATTCCCACAGAGGAGGACGGCCCTGTCTTTCGCAGTACTCTGTCTTTATTTTCTAGAAGAGCTTTTTTCTTTATTGTATATTTCAAGTTAATTGATGAGAAAAACAAAGATTTCAGACAAAATATGTAAGGTTAAATATCAGTGTCTCCATTGCTGTTCTGGCTCCTTTCAGGCTTATAAGACCAAAAACAAAAAGCAGAAAGATGTTTGAACACGGATAAGAAGCAAATAAATAGGTTCAAAACAGAGGAACTGGGAGTGATGAAGAAAGGAGGAGAAATGAAAGTGAGAATGGAAGCAGGGAAAATGCCATTTAAAAAAGGAGAAAGAGGACATCTTTTTCCTCTCTTTTTAAAGCCTCTTTCAGTTACGCCCCCTATTTATTTAATTTATTTATATATTTTTGAGACAGGGTCTCACTCTGTCACCCAGGCTGTGCAGTGGTGTGATCTCTGGCTCTCTACAGCCTCAACTTCTGAGGCTCAAGTGATCCTCCCACCTCAGCCTCCCAAGTAGCTGGGACCACAGGTGCACACAACCATGCCCTGCTAATTTTTTTTATTTTTGTAGAGACGGGGTTTCTCCATGTTGGCCAGGCTGGTCCCGAATTCCTGGGCTCAAGTGACCCACCCACCCTGGCCTCCCAAGGTGCTGGGATTCCAGGCGTGAGCCACGGTGTCCAGCCTCAGCTAGGCCTTATGCTTTACGCAGTGTGTAAAAGAAAACAGCAAAACCGATTTGAGTTCTCCCGTGCTTTCTTCCCACTAACTCACCCTCCGGTGAGATTGTGACAAATAAGAAATTGCTTGAAGGCAAGAAGAAGGGCACAAATGAATGTGACACATATCAATTGATTAACTGGTCTCCTCAAGAAAAGGGTTGCTTGTTCTCTGAGCTGTGTTTCTTGACCTGAAATGACTGGTAGCTCACAGCCACAGTGCCGAGAGGATGAGAAATCCAAACAGAGTACATGAAAATGGCTGTAATTATTGTCATTTGGAATCTTGCCCTGGTACAGCTTTATTTTTGATGCCTTTATCTGTGTGGACTTGGCTGGGAGAAGTATGAAGTAATCAGCCCCGCCTGCTGCTTTTTGTTTTTCAGAGGAGTTATTCAAAGTTAGACCCCCTTGGGTTAGTGGAACTTGCTGCTCTAGCGTGCTAAAGCCCAGACGCCAACCACGCCTCTCCCAGACTGTAAGGGAGCGAGTGGGTTCACATGAAGCTTTGGAGAAACAGCTTGTTTTGACATCTTTAGAAATCTTGCCCAAGCGGTAAGCAAAATTCCATCTACTGACGGCTCAACACCATCCCAATACCAAACATTCATTCTAGAATAAATTTAGCTATCGTGCAGAAATCTTGTGTAATTCTGTGGCTCATATCCTCTGAAATATCAGTAAAGATAATTAATTTTCTAGAACAGTGGTCAAACATGCCTTCTGAAGAGGTAAACATATAACATCCAAAACTTACATTTTAAATATTCTTTTTTTTTTTTTTTTTTGAGATGAGGTCTTGCCACATTGCCCAGGCTGGTGTCAAACTTGTGGGCTCAAGCGTTCCTCCCACTCTCCTCCCAAATAGCTGCGATTACAGGCATGTGCCACTGAGCCCAGCTTGACATATTCTCAACTCTGCATTGAAGCTATATTGTGGATGTAGTATATTTTCTGTATAAAGTTATTGAGCAAAAATAACATTTTTTCCACAAGTGTTTTCTATGAAGTAAGAGTATCCAAATATAACTTCCACTTATATTTTTATGTACAAATATAATTCTTTTATTACCCAAAATAGAGAAACATCAGCTGCATTCAGTTACCAAATCATACTATAGACTGAAATTACCAGAAATTAAATTCTATCTGACATTCATAACCATTACCATTGTGCATCTGCTTAGAATTTCTTTTTAAACTTTTTTTTTTTTTTTTTTTTTGAGATGAAGTCTCATTCTGTCACCTAGGCTAGAGTGCAGTGGCACGATCTCAGCTTATTGCAACCTCTGCCTCCTGGGTTCAAGCGATTCTTCTGCCTCAGGCTCCTGAGTAGCTGGGACTACAGGCGTGCACTACCATGCCCGGCTAATTTTTGTATTTTTAGTACAGATGGGGTTTCACCATGTTGGCCAGGCTGGTCTCGAACTCCTGACCTCAGGTGATCCACCGGTCTCAGCCTCCAAAAGTGTTGGGATTACAAGTGTGAGCCACCATGCCCAGCCAACTTTGGATTCTTGAGATCATATAATCTCACTCACCTGTTTCAAATGAGGAAACTGAGGCCTAGGAAG
Organism: Macaca fascicularis; assembly: GCF_037993035.2. Taxonomy (NCBI): domain Eukaryota; kingdom Metazoa; phylum Chordata; class Mammalia; order Primates; family Cercopithecidae; genus Macaca; species Macaca fascicularis. The sequence continues at coordinate 42,887,182 of NC_088378.1, forward strand.
GTGACGTGATTTACCCACATGTCAAAGTGTCAAACACTAGAACCTAAAACTCTAAGTTCCAACACTTTTTCAACTTCACCCACTGACGCTACATATGGATCTCTGTGTGTCTGAACATTTGTGAATGTGTGCATTCGCTTGTTCAAGGCACATAAAGAATTTTAAGAGGCCAGGCATGGTGGCTCACGCCTATAATCCCAGCACTTTGGGAGGCCAAGGTGCGAGGATCACTTGAAATCAGGAGTTGGAGACCAGCCTAGGCAACGTAGCGAGACCCCATCTGCTGGTTGTGATGGCATATACCTGAGGCTGAGGTGGGAGGATTGCTTGAGCCTGGGAAGTTGAGGCTGCAGTGAACTGTGAGGACACAACTGCACTCCTGCCTGGGTGACAGAGCAAGACCCTGTCACTTAAAACAAACAAACAAACAAACAAACAAAAAATATATATATATATGGAATTTTAAGAAGCACAGGGAAGCCCCTGCTGCTGGTATTGCTGGAGGTGAGGGTGGCTGTGGAGAGAATGAAGATATTATTCAGGAACAACCGAGGCCTAGAAGGAAATTCACAATCTCTCAGCTACTTCTTTTTAAATATCTTTTTGAACTCCCAAATACGTCATTACATTCATTTACGAGCTAAGTAAGTTCTGAGAGACTGTTCCAGCATCCCACATGTGGCGGAGGAGAGGCTCAGAGAACAGATTTGGCCTCACCCCACCCAGGAGCTCCATTTGCTACTGTCCCCACAAAACACAGGGAGAGGCTAAGGCACGGAGGCCACGTGCCTTGTAGAATAGAGCTGATGCCCAGAGACATATGCTGCTTACTTACCAAAACTCAAGGTAAGAGAACATGAAAACTTCTCATATTTCCTTTTTCTCCATAGAAGCAATATTTCTGGAAGCCATTCCTACCCTTTATTATCAAAGAAATATTGGCATGGAGTTCATAAAAATGATGACAGCTCTTCATATGCTCTCCGGCCACACTTCATATTAATATCATCCCGGATTCCTGCGTATGAGGTAGAGTATGTTATGAGGCCAGTCCTGTCCTGATAGGTTTTTTTTTTTTTTTTCATCTAGACTAGAGGGTGTGTGACAATCTTTTGGCCACCATGTTTATGAAAAATGATTCAACTTCTAAAAGGAAAATCAAGCCAGGTGTGGTGGCACATACCTGTAGTCCCAGCTACTCAGAAGGCTGAGGTGGGAGGATCACTGGAACCCAGGAGGTTGAGGCTGCAGCGAACTGTGATCACAACACTGCACTCCAGCCTGGGCAACAAAGTGAGACTCTGTTTCTATAAAAAAAATAAAAGGCCAGGTGCAGTGGCTTACACCTGTAATCCCAGCACTTTGGGAGGTCAAGGTAGGTGGATCACCTGAGGTCAGGAGTTCAAGACCAGCCTGGCCAACATGGCAAAACCCCATCTCTACTAAAAGTACAAAAAAAATAGCCGGGTGTGGTGGTGTGCACCTGTAGTCCCAGCTACTCAGGAGGGTGAGGCATGAGAATCGCTTGAACTCAGGAGGTGGAGGTTGTAGTGATCAGGATACTGCACTCCAGCCCGGGTGACAGAGTAAGTCTGTCTCAAAACAAACAAACAAAAAAAACAGAAGCGATAAAGGTAATCATACATCAAAATTATTTTGAAAAAGCATTAAAGGCCCAAACTTTTAACTGAGGCCTTTTAACTGAGAGGTGACAACTTACTCAAGTGTCAAAGTTTCAAACACTAGAACCTAAATTCTGAATTCTAAATCCTAAAATTCCAGCACTCTTTTAGCTTCACCCATTGATGCTACATGTAGATCTCTGTGTCTGAACATTTGTGAGAGTGTGTGTGTGTGTGTATTAGTCCATTCTCACTGCTATGAAGAAATACCCAAGACTGGGTAATTCATAAAGGAAAGAGGTTTAACTGACTCACAGTTTGACATGGCGAGGAGGCCTCAGGAAACTTACAGTCATGGCAGAAGGCTAAGGGAAAGCAAGGACCTTCTTCACATGCCAGCAGGAGAGAGAGCAATGAGCAGGGGAAATGCCACTTATGAAACCATCAGATCTCATGAAAACTCAGTGTCACGAGAACAGCATGCAGGAAACCGACGCCATGATCCAGTCACCTCCCACCAGGTCCCTCCCTCAACACACGGGGATTATGGGGATTACAATTCAAGATGAGATTTGGGTGGGGACACAGAGCCAAACCATATCAGTGTGCATGTCCAATAAATTTCTGTTGAATTTAATTTGTTGCACTTAATCCAAAAAAGGAGCATGCTGATTAAGAATTACTTTGAAACTTCTGAAATTCCCAAATAGTATTATGTAACCACCATCTCACAATAGAACAATGTCAGAAATCCTGTTTGATTTCTCTATAATGAAGTTATATATTTTAATTTTAATCTGAATAATATAAAAATAAAGGAAGCACAAAGACAATCTTTGTATCTATATATGTGAGTGTATTTGTATGTATATATGTGTATGTGTGTGAATATGCACACATAGGCACATATACTTAGAAAAGTTTCTATTTGTAACAAAATGGCTCCTTTTAAGATACGAACTCACTTCTTCTGGGCATCTAGGAGTCAGCTCTAATCACTGATAACCGGTGAGCTCAGTGGATCCACATGAAAGCAAGATCAGAGCCTTGATCTCCATGTGGGCCATAGATAGTTTCCACAGTGTTTAACAATGCATCATGCTGGCCGGGCATGGTGGCTCACACCTATAATCCCAACACTTTGAGGCCAAGGCAGGAGGATTGCTGGGACTACAGGCACATGCCACCACACCTGCCTAATTTTTTATTTTTTGTAGAGACAGGGGTTTCACCATGTTGCCCAGGCTGGTCTTGAACTCCTGAGCTCAAGTTATCCAGCAGCCTCAGTCTCCCAGAGTGCTGGGGTTACAAGTGTGAGCCACTGTGCTTGGCCACTATTACTTTTTAAAAGTTATTTATATGTCTTTGTGCATGTTGTGCACAAAGATAAAAAGGCTGGAAGAAAATAATCTAAATTGTTAATAGTATTTATCTCTGAGTGGAGTTACATGTGTACTTAATTTTCTCCTCTTATAATTAGAAATAAACTAATTTTAATAGAAACCAATGAAGGAGGAAGCTTATCTTCTTCCATAATCTCTGAAAATTCTTTAGAAATCACGGCATATTTTGTATCCATTCTATTTCCTTCATTAATAAATATTCTAAAATAGTGGGTCTCGGCTCCTGCAACTTTGGTTTCATTCTCCAGATGGTAGTGGAGAGCGTGAAGGCTGGTGTCGTTTCTGTGGTATATGAACACAGCGTAACCCTGGAGAGCCTGCTGTATCTGATAGAAAAAGCTCTGGATGGGAGGAAGGCACAGAGCATGGGAATATTTAGCGATGGAGATAGCAGAGAAATCAATTTACTCCAAGGTAGGCCTGGGGATTGACGATGAACAACCATGCAACTTCATGCTGTGCGGTTTGTCCACAGTATGACTTTCGGAGGACTATTTCAGTTCCAAGTTGCTAAGATGTATTGATTTTTTGGCTTTATGAAAAAAGTGAAGCTTTTTTTTTTTTTTTTTTTCTTGATTCAGGGTCTCTTTCTGTCACCCAAGCTGGAGTGCAGTGGTGTGATCACGGCTCCCTGCAGCCTGGACTTCCCAGGCTCAAGTGATCTACCCACCTCAGCCTACTAAGCAGCTGGGACCACAGGTGTGTGCCGCCACGCCCAGCTAATTTTTGTATTTTTTGTAGAGATGGGCTTTCTCCATGTTGCCCATGCTGGTCCCAAACTCCTGGGCTCAAGTGATTCTCCTGCCTTAGCCTCTTGAAGTGCTGGGATTACAGGGGTGAGCCACCACACACTGACTTGAAGCAATTTTTTTGATGACCGTTTTTTCAAATTTTGATTCAAGAAACAGTTTACTGTCTTAACCATTTTGAAGTGTGCAGTTCAGTATTGTTGGTTCACACTGTTGTGAAACAGATCTCCAAAAATTTTCCATCTTGCAAAACTGAAACGCTGTGCCCACTGAAAACAAACTTCTCTCTTCTCCTTTCCACAGGCCCGGCAACCACCATTCCACCTTGTTTCTGTGAATTTGACTATTTTAGATGCCTCTTATAGGGGAACCACACAGTATTTGTCTTGTCTTCTTGTGAATTGCTTTTTTTTTTTTTGAGACAGAGTCTCGCTCTTGTCACCCAGGCTGGAGTGCAGCGGCACAATCTCAGCTCACTGCAACCTCTCTCTGCCTCCGGGATTCAAGTGATTCTCCTGCCTCAGCCTCCCAAGTAGCTGTGATTACAGGTGTCCACCACCATGCCTGACTAATTTTTACATTTTTAGTAGAGATGGGGTTCCAGCATGGTGGCCAGGCTGGTCTTGAACTCCTAACCTCCAGTGATCCACCTGCCTCAGCCTCCCAAAGTGCTGGGATTACAGGCATGAGCCACTTTGCCTGGCCGTGACTGGCTTATGTCACTTAGTATAACGTCCTGAAAGGTCATCCGTGTTGTATGTGTTCCTTTTAAGGGCATATATACAGCACGTTTTGTTTACCTGTTCATCCACTGATGGACACTGGGTTGCTTCCACTTCTACCGTGAATAGTGCTGCTATTGTTGAATATGGGTATGCAACCATCTCTTTGAGATCCTGCTTTCAATTCTGGATATGTACCAGAAGTGAGATTGACAGATTATATGATGGTTCTATTTTTACTTTTTAAAGAAATCTCCAGCCTGCTGCAGTGGCTCACACCTATAATCCCAACACTTTGGGAGGCTGAGGTGGGTGGATCACCTAAGGTTGGCAGATTGAGACCAGCCTGACCAACATAGAGAAACCCCGTCTCTACTAAAAATACAAAATTAGCCAGATGTGGTAGTGCATGCCTGAAATCCCAGCTACTCGGGAGGCTGAGGCAGGAGAATTGCTTGAACCCGGGAGGTGGAGGTTGCAGTGAGCCAAGATCGCGCCACTGAACTCCAGCCTGGGCAATAAGAATGAAACTCCATCTCAAAAAAAAAAAAAAAAGAAAGAAAGAAAGAAAAAGAAATCTCGATGCTGTTTTCCATAGCGGTTGCATCATTTCCTAATCCCACCAACAGTGCACAAGGGTTATAGTCTCTACACATCCCACATCCTTGCCAACACTTATTTTCTGTGTGTATCTGTGCTTTTTATTTATTTTTTGTTTTGTTTTATTGGTTGTTTTTGGAGACAGAGCCTTGCTCTGTTGCCCAAGGTGAAATGCAGTGGCGTGATCATAGCTCACTGTAGCCTTGAACTCCTAGGCTCAAGTGATCCTTTTTCCTTAGCGTCCTGAGTAGCTGATGCACACCATCATATCCAGCTAATTTCTATTTTTATTTTTTAGAGATGGGGTCCCACTATATTGTCCAGGCTGGTCTGGAACACCTAGCCTCAAGCAATCCTTCCACTTCAGTCCCCAACATGCTGGGATTACAGGTGTGAGACACCATGCCTAGCCTTTTTTTTTTTTTTAATAGTAGCCATCCTAATGGATGTAATATCTCATTGTGGTTTTGATTTGCATTTCTCTGATTAGTGATGTCAAGCATCTTTTCATAGGCTTGTTGGCCATTTGTTTATCTTCTTTAGAGAAATGTCTATTCATGTCCTTTGCACATTTTTAAAAAGTAGGTTATTTGATTTTTTTCACTGTTGAGTTAGAGTTCATATATTCCAAATATTAATCCCTTGTCAAATATATGATTTGCAAATATTTTCTCCCATTACATAGATTTCATTTTCACTCTGTTGATTGTACACTTTGATGCACAAAAGTTTTAAATTTGATGAAAGTGCAGCAATTTTAATAGCAAATACTAAGATCTATAAATTGGTATACACTAACATTTATTATATTCCTAGTTGGCTTATACTACAAAGGAAAGGAATGGCTGATATCGTCAACTTGTTACAGGGCAGCTATCAAAAATCTCAATGGGGTGGAGCATGGTGGCTCACACTTGTAATCCTGACACTTTGGGAGGCCGAGATAGGTGGCTCTTTTGAGCCCAGGAGCCCACACTAGCCTGGGCAACATGGCGAAACCCCATCTCTACAAAAAAATACGAAGAAATTAACTGGGTGTGGTGGCACACACCTCTGTAGTCCCAGCTACGCCTTGGGAGGCTGAGGTGGGAGGATCCCTGGAGCCCAGCAGGGCGGAGGTTGAAGTGAGCCATTGAATCACTGCACTCCAGTCTGGGCTACAAAACAAGACCTGGTCTTAAAAAAAAACAAAAACAAAAGCAAAAACAAACCAAAAACCCCCAACCCCCTGCCCCTCAAAACAAACCTCAATGGTTACTTTTGTTCAGGAGAAAGAGATGATGAATGTTTTAGAAGTAAATATCTAGTTTCTATTCTTATAACTTACATTCTTCCTTGCTTACACTTAAAGTAAAATTGTTTTAAAACTTACGCAATTGAACTCTTCCATCATTGTGGGATGAGGGGAGAGAAGGAATAAGATGGTCCCAGATATGGCTGGAGTAAACCAGCAAAATGGCAAAGTGAGTCCCTGAGTCACCTGTCAAATTGTCATCTCTGTGGTTGGGACTTCATGTACTTGGAAAGTTTCAGTGAAATTTATCATTGGCAGAAACCAATTGTCTTTTGTTTCACTTTACCTTACTTCTGGTTTTCCCTGTTTAGCTTACCTGTGCCTAGGGCAAGTTGTGTTCCACATCGTTTTTCTATGTCCTCCCAAAGTAAAGCACAGATACTATTTGTTTGGGGTTTAAATGTATAATGACATAGTAACTCTTCTCTAAATGGTGCAGAGATATTGGCAAGTTTATATGATGGGAGTAAGTTTATCTCGTGTAGAATGTCCTATTAGAGTTTCTTGATCTCAGCCTTTTTGTTCTCCAGGTAAGAAAAGTTTTCAAACTCTGCCTTTTCCTTATTCTGGGTGTTTTTTTGCTTTTTTTTTTTTTGAGACGGAGTCCAGCTCTGTCGCCCAGGCTGGAGTGCAGTGGCCAGATCTCAGCTCACTGCAAGCTCCGCCTCCCGGGTTTATGCCATTCTCCTGCCTCAGCCTCCCGAGTAGCTGGGACTACAGGCGCCCGCCACCTCGCCCGGCTAGTTTTTTTTTGTATTTTTTAGTAGAGACGGGGTTTCACCGTGTTAACCAGGATGGTCTCGATCTCCTGACCTTGTGATCCGCCCGTCTCGGCCTCCCAAAGTGCTGGGATTACAGGCTTGAGCCACCGCGCCCAGCCTTTTTGTTTTGTTTTGAGATGGAGTCTCACTCTGTCGCCCAGGATGGAGTACAGTGTCGCAATCTCGGCTCACTGCAACCTCCGCCTCCAGGGTTCAAGCGATTCTTCTGCCTCAGCCTCCTGAGTAGCTGGGATTACAGGCATGCGTCACCATGCCCAGCTAATCTTTGTATTTTTAGTAGAGATGGGGTTTCACCATATTGGCCAGGCTGATCTCGAACTCCTGACCTTGTGATCCGCCTGCCTCGGCCTCCCAAAGTGTTGGGATTACAGGCATGAGCCACCGCTCCTGGCCCTTATTTTGTTTTTTTTTAAGCAACAGTAACAATGACAAAATACCTCAAACAACTAGTTTCCTTCTGTATAATTGTGGTGTTTTCCCAAAAGCTTTTGCTTTCAAAACAACATCAAAACAAAGTCGGCTACCCTGTCACATGAAGAAGTCCTTTCTCCCTCCCAGTGGGAGGGAGTGAAACACCAGAATTCTTTGCCTGTTTTCATTTCATCCCCAGAGCCTGGGAATGTGGAGTTTCCAGGACTCCTTTAGAAATGGGTCCAGACCCATGCAGCTTAGCGGAATCATCACACAGAATTGTCGGGAAGTGAGAGAAAAGGAGAGTTTCCGTTGATGGTTACCATCTCTGGGAGCCTCACTTCTGCTCTGCACTATTTATTTTTTGATTGACAATCCTGGGAAACAGTTCTACTTTGGAACTTGGTTGCAAAGTCCCATGACTTGCTGGCCATCCACCCTAAACCCTGCATGTGCCTGATACCTTACCCTGCGGCACAGTGGAGGCAGAAATGCAGTGTCCTCAACCGGAGTGCATACGGTCCAATTCACCCAGGATGTGAAGGAGAACAGGGCCATGGTGATGGCCCCGACACGGTGCAGGAAGAAGCAGAGGTGCCTCAGGTATCTTGGTCTTACAGGCCGATGGCATTTTGGTTTTGTGCTTACATTTTCACAAACTGCTAATAATTTCTGTTCAGGATTATGTTACCAACTAATATGACATTTTGATTTTTTTTTCCTCAGGCTATAAAATTGGTGTTAAAAATTTACTGAGGCCTGAAGTGAGAGATTTCTGGGAGAAATTAGGAAGCTATGTGGCCACTGAAGAAGAAGGGGGTCACGTGGACTTCTTCGTGCCCCTTGGAGCATCAGGTTAGCTCGGAACACCTCGTACAGAGACAGTGGCCTTGCCACTTCATGGGGATATGTTGTGAATTACTGAAATGCCCCTGGGTCAAATGATTCAGTCACATTTCATGCTTCAATTTCTTTTTTCTTTATACTTCACATATCCAGGTATTTCAGGAAAGTAGCAGTGAGGGATAGTGATGAGAGTAACCTGTCTCTGCAGAAATACAGTCCCTAAATGGCAAGACCCAGCAGCATTATTTATATTTATTCTGGAAAACACAATAAAACCAGCATCCAGGATATAAGGGAAGGTGCCTGACCATCATAGGAGCCATAATCATTCAATCCGAGGAAACGCCCCCTGCTGCCTTCTGAACCTGGAGTAGGCATGAACTTTGGTGACCAAGAACCTGAACTTGAGTTCCATCCACACCATCGTTTAGCTTTGTGGCATTAGGCAAACTTGTGGACCTCCATTTCCTCATATGAAATTAGAACAACAGTATCTTAGTGTGTCTTAAGGACTTGTGAATATCAAGATGACATAAATATTTAAATAATAAATATAGTATATATTCTTAGATAATATTAAAAACAGCGAAGTGCTTTATAAAGATGAGTATGGCTAATGACTAAGGTTGCTGATATCATTTTAAGTGGCTGCCTATCTAGAATCAGCAACTCTGATTCAAAGTTGATTTCTATGCTTGAAGAGAAACTTCAGAAGCATTAAGTGAAATTCACTCTTTGAGATCTGTTCAGTAAAAGCTCTGGATTCATGGACAATGTTTTACCAAGCAGAGCAGGGGAGAGGGAATGTGAAATTAAATTATCTCATGCTGTTTTGTTGTTGTTGTTGTTGTTAGCCATTCCTTGGGGAACTGTGAGTTTTAAAATTCTTTCTACTCCTCAAATTTCACAGGACTGTTGGACATATGCAAAGCAAGCCCCTGGCAGGCTTCAATCAGGGGACAGGAAAAAAAAGAATGGGAAAGAATTTTTTAAAACATGTAAATAATTTTACAAAGTTATTCCAGTTACATATATATATATTTCTTAAATCTCAATTATGTAGAAAATACGCTGGTCGGGTGTGGTGGCTCATGCCTGTAATCCCAGTACTTTGGGAGGCCAAGGTGGGCAGAGCAACTGAGGTCAGGGTTCGGGACTAGCCTGGCCAATATGGCGAAACCCCATCTCTACTAAAAATAGAAAAAATTAGCTGGGTGTGGTGGTGGGTACCTGTAATCCCAGCTACTCAGGAGGCTGAGGCCGGAGAATCTGCTGGGAGGCAGAGGTTGCTGTGAGCCAAGATCACACCACTACACTCCAACCTGGGCGACAGAGTGAGACTCTGCCTCAGGAAAAAAAAAAAAAAAAAGAAAATACGCATAGAAAAATCTAAAAGGAAATATACCAAAATATTAACAGCACCTATTTCTAGATGCGTTTTGTAATTTTCCTACTTTTCTACTTTTGAACTTAGTTTTAAAAGACTAGGTTACAAAGAGTTAGATGGCGTGATCTCATTGTTTACAACATGCGTGAGTTGGTGTATGTATTTATAGAAAAAGATTTGGAAGGATGTATACCAAGGTCTTGACACTAGTTGGATATAAGTGAGTTTTCCTTTCTTTTTTTCTCCCTTTAATTTATTTTGTCTCAATTTCCTGTAATGAACTAATATTACTTTTATAATAAGAACAAAACAAATATTTTAAGTGAAGAAGAAAGGACTTGGGAAAGTATTGAAAGGCAGAATAAGAATAAAGGGGGGAAAGTGGATTCAGTGACATAAAATTATCTCAAGTGAAACTTAATGACACTCAAAAACTAGGCTTCTCATCCCCATTCTGGGCCCCAAAATTCTCATCAAATGTAATATTCACCTGGATGCATCAAAGATCATTGACTTCTCAGTCCAAATATCTCTTTTCCACCACTTCAGGCATCCCTCTTAGGCTTGTCAGCCCAGTAGCTGTATCACCCCTAAAATCTTGATTTCAAGTATTTATCTTTGAGAACCATTTTCAAATCATGTACTCAAATACCCCCACCACAGCAATTCTTTTCGTCTTTTTTTTTTTTTCCCCTGGATGGAGTATCACTCTGTTGCCCAGGCTGGAGTGCAGTGGCGTGATCTTGGCTCACTGCAACCTCCACCTCCCGGGCTCAAGCGATTCTTCTCAGCCTCCCAAGTAGCTGGGACTACAGGCATGCGACACCACACCCAGCTAATTTTTGTAATTTCAGTAGAGACAGGGTTTCACCATATTGGCCAGGCTGGTCTAGAACTTCTAACCTCATGATCCGCCCACCTCGGCCTCCCAAAGTGCTGGGATTACAGGCATAAGCCACCACACCTGGCCCAGCAATTCTTTATCTAAGACCTCCAGCCTACACGCTCCAACTTTTTCACTATCACCACGTCTTCATTTTTGCTTCCTTTCCTGTTAAATTTGGATTTAATGGCCCAACTTTATCATCACTCCCTTGCTAAGAATCTGAACTTCCTTGTCTTTTTTGGGTAAATCCCAATTCATTTGGCTAAATCCCAATGTTAGTTAAAACACAACTCTCTGCACACGCTATACCTGTGGGTACTAAAGCAGCTTTAAAGACTGTTGGAGTAAGTGATACAACTGTTCTGATTGGTCTAACTTTACTTTGGTGACATAACTGTCAAATGGGATTGCAACACTGATGAGCAATTTCCTTGGTAAATTCATTTTCACACTCTTTGAGATGACAATTTTATCTCTTCTCTTTAGACAATCTTTCAATAACCCTGTCTCTCAGCTTTGACCTCACCTTTTAGTTCCCTGAGAAAACAGAATCATATGGGAACTCCCTAATTTTCCTCCCACCATCGAATCCACCACTAGCTCCACCTTTTACTTTTTATTCTGTCTCCCTTTCTGCCTTGATGGAAGCAGCACCCGTCTCAAACAAGCTCAGATACTGCACTTGGAATCTAGCCCGTTGCCTTTCATCTTCTCCAGACTTCCTACATCCAATCCTCTCCTATGCCCTCATGTCTCTCTTTATTGGATTGTTTCTATCAAACAGAAACACCTGTAGTATCTCCTGTCTTTTAAAAAAATAAAAGGACAACAAGCTTTCCCTCGCCACTTTTTCAATTGACAAGACCAGAGGCTCTCAGACTTGAGCGTGCATCCATATCACCTGGAGGGCTGGTTAAACTACACATTGCTGGGTCCCACGCAGAGTTTCAGACTCAGTTAAGTCCGGGGTGGGGCTGGAGAATTTTCCTTTCTATCAAGTTTCCAGGTTATGTTGACGCTGCTGCTTCAAGGCCTTCCTTCCTCACCTCCCACACTCTCCTCAAGCTCCTCCAATGGGTCTCTGTCTGTACTGGCACTGCTTTTGGAGGACTGTAAGTGACTTCCACGTGCTCAAATCCAGTGGTCCCTGCTCCATTCCCATCTCACTTTGACTTCTTGGAAGCATCTGATGCAGAGGAACGCCCCTTCTTGAAATACTCCTTCTCTTGTTGTCCCTAATACCACCCGCTCCCTGTTTCCTCCTACCTCAGTGCCCTCTTGTCTCCTTTGCAGGTTCTTCTTTCTTGCAGGATCCTTAAATATTCTCTACGGCTTGATCCTAGCCTCTCTCCTTTTCCACATACGCACTCTCCTCCCTAGGCAGTCTCACTACTCCTATGTGTATTATTCCTTTCTCACGCTTGGTCCGTTCTCACGCTGCTATGAATAACTGCTGGAGACTGGGTAATTTATAAAGGAAAGAGGTTTAATTGACTCACAGTTCTGCATGGCTGGCGAAGCAAACACGTCCTTCTTCATATGGCAGCAGGAGGGAGGAAGCAAAGGAGGAAGAGCTAAGCAAAGGAGGAAGCCCCTTATAAAACCATCAGATCTCATGAGAACTCACTCGCTCTCACGAGAAGAGGATGGGGAGATTGCCCCCTTAATTCAATTATCTCCACCTGGTCCCACCCTTGACACGTGAGGATTATTACAATTCAAGATGAGATTTTGGGTGGGGACACAGCCAAACTATATCACTATGACTCTAAATATAATTTATATGCTGAGAACCCCGAAATTTATGTCTCCAGCTCTGAAATCTCTGAGCTGCAGACTCATATCTAATTCCCACTTGGAATCTGCATACTGGATGTTTAATTTTCACATTTAATAGACACCTCAAAGTTAAATCAGACCCTTGATTGCCTCCCCAGCACCAAACCTACCCCTTCCCCAGATTCCTCCGTAAAAATATCATTCAACAGTTACTGCATAAGCCAAAAATCTGAGAATCTGAGACTCATTCTTTTTGGCATTAAAAACATTTTTAAATATAATTAATATACAATAAACAGTACATAACTAAAGTGTGCAATTGACTAAATTTTGACATGTGTATACTTATCCCATGAAACCATAAGAAAAATCAAGAAAATGAACATATTCATTACCCCCAAAACTTTCCTCATGCCATTCCATAATTTCTCTCTCTTGCTTCTCCCGACCCCCAACCTGAGGCAACCACTGGTCTTTCTTTCACGTATATTAGTTTTCATCTTCTGCAATTTTCCTTTTTTTTTTTTTTTTTTTTTTTTGAGACAGGGTCTGCTTTGTTGCCCAGGCTGGAGTGCAGTGGTGAAATCAAGGCTCAGTGCAGCCTCAACTTCCTGGGGCCAAGCGATCCTCCCACCTCAGCCTCCTGAGTAGCTGGGACTACAGGCGCACACCACCACACTTGGCTAATTTTTTTATTTTTAGTAGAGACAGGGTCTCCCTACGCTTCCCAGGCTGGTCTTGAGCTCCTAGGCTCAAGCAATTCTCCTTCCTCAGCCTGCTAGGATCACAGACGTGCGCCATCCCACCTGGCCTAGAATTTTCCTTTTCCTTTTTTAATATGGAACATTTCAAAAATTTGCAGGTCATCCATGTGCAGAGGCCATACTAATCTTCTCTGTATTGTTCCAATTTTAGTATATGTGCTGCCAAAGTGAGCACTGACCTAGAATCTTCTATAAATGGCATCATATAGTATGTATTATCTGTCTGACTTTCTTCACTCAATCATTATTTTAGATTTATCCATTCGATGCATGTATCAATGTCTCCTTTTTACTACTGGGAATTATTACATTGTACATGTATACTACAATTTGTTTACCCATTAATTTGTTGATAGATAAATTTGAGTTCTTCCTGGTTTCTGCTTTTACAAATAAAGCTGCTATGAACATATGCTTTCATTTCTCTTGGATGAATACCTGGGAGTAGAGTGGCAAGGTTATAGGTAGGTGTATGTTTAACTTTATAAAAACACCAGCTAAACTGATTTCCAAAGTGACTTTAGCATTTTACATTTCCACAAGCAGTATCTGAGAACTCTAGCTGCCCATCATTCTAACACTTGGTATGGCCAGTCTTTTTAATTTTAGCCATTCGGGTGGGTATGTGGTGGTATCTCACTGTGGTTTTAATTTGCATTTTTCTAATGACTAATGATGCTCAAGATCTTTTCATATGCTTATTTGCCATTCTTTTGACCATCTTAAAGACTAGGTTGTTTGTTTCTTATTCAGTTTTAAGAACTCTTTGCACATACTGGATAAGTAACTTGCAAATATTTTCTCCAGTCTGTGACTTATATTTTCCTTCTTTGAACAGTTTCTTTTCAAGCAGAGTTCTTCTTCTTTTTTTTTTTTTTTTTTTGAGACAGAGTTTTGCTCTTGTTACCCAGGCTGGAGTGCAATGGCACAATCTCGACTCACTGCAACCTCCGCCTCCCAGGTTCAAGCAATTCTCCTACCTCAGCCTCCTGAGTAGCTGGGATTACAAGATTACAGATGCCCGCCACCATGCCCAGCTACTTTTTTTATATTTTTAGTAGAGACAGGGTTTCACCATGTTGGCCAGGCTAGTCTTGAACTCCTGACCTCAGGTGATCCGCCCACCTCGGCCTCCCAAAGTGCTGGGATTACAGGCATGAGCCACTGCGCCCAGCCTGAAGTACAGTTCTTAATTTCGATGAAATCAAATATATCAAATATTCTTATATAGATCATGCTTTGGCATCATATCTAAACACGATTTGCCTAACCAAAGGCCACTAAGATTTTCTCCTATGTTTTTTCTAAATGATTTATAGCTTTAAGTTTGATTTTAGGTCTGTGATCCACTTGACTATTTTTTTAATGTGATATATGAGATATGGATAGAAGTTAATTTTTTTTTTTACATATGGCTAGTTGTTTCATCACCATTCTTTATAACTACTATCCTTTTTCCAATGAATTTAATTTGCACGTTTGTTGAAATCTATTGACTATGTATGTACATTGGACTCTCTATTTGATTTCATCGATGAATTTGTCAATGAAAGTGCTGTAGACATCAGTAGGTGAGAGACACCCCAAACTTTCAGCTGCTGTCATCTTGTTTCATGAAGCAATTGAAGCATTTTGGAGTATTTATTCTTGGACCACAAATAGTTAAAATAAATTACCCATTTCATTCCAAGTAATTCAACCTGTATGCTGAATTAAATAATTCAATCTATATGTTGTGCCACTGAAGGGGCTATTTTTTATTATTTATTTATTTATTTATTTTTTACTTTGAGTTCTGGGATATAAGTACAGTGTGTGTACCTTTGTTACATGGGTATACCTGTGCCATGGTGATTTGCTGCACCTATCAACCCGTCATCTAGGTTTTAAGCCCTGCATGCATTAGCTATTTGTCCTAATGCTCTCCCTCCCCTTTCCCCCCAACCGTCCTAGGCCCAGGTGTATGATGTTCCCCTCCCTGTGTCCATGTGTTCTCATTGTTCAACTCCCACTTATGAGTGAGAACATGCGGTGTTTGGTTTTCCGTTCCTGTGTTAGTTTGCTGAGGATGATGGCTTCCAGTTTCATCCATGTCCCTGCAGAGGACATGAACTCATTCTTTTTTATGGCTGCCTAGTATTCCATGGTGTATATGTGCCACATTTTCTTTATCCAGTCTACCATTGAGGGACATTTGGGTTGGTTCCAAGTCTTTGCTATTGTGAACAGTGCTGCAATAAACATACGTGTGCATGTGTCCTTATAGTAGAATGATTTATAATCCTTTGGGTATATACCCAGTTATGGGATTGCTGGGTCAAATGGTATTTATGGTTCTAGATCCTTGAGCAATCACCACACCATCTTCCACAATGGTAGAACTAATTTACACTGCCCCAACAGTGTAAAAGCATTCCTATTTCTCCACAGCCTTACCAGCACCTGTTGTTTCCTGACTTTCTAATAATCACCATTCTAACTGGCATGAGATGGTACCTCATTGTGGCTTTGATTTGCATTTCTCTAATGACCAGTGATGATGAGCTTTTTTTCATGTGTTTGATGGCCTTATAAATGTCTTCTTTTGAGAAGTGTCTGTTCACATCCTTCGGCCACTTTTTGATGGGGTTGGGTTTTTTTTGGTTTTTTTCTTTTTTTCTTGTAAATTTGTTTAAGTTCCTTGTAGATTCTGGATATTAGCCCTTTGTCAGATGGATAGATTGCAAAACTTTTCTCCCATTCTGTAGGTTGCCTGTTCACTGTGGTGATAGTTTCTTTTGCTCTGCAGAGGTGCTTCGTTTAATTAGATCCCATTTGTCAATTCTGGCTTTTGTTGCAATTGCTTTTGGTGTTTTAGTCATGAAGTCTTTGCCCAGGGAAGGGGCTAAATTTTAATCATCATATTCCATCCTGTGTTTAACTTTTTAAAATCTGTCCTCTTATAATGAGACTTATCCTTTGAGTCAGACTATTTTAGAAAAAATACATAGATTTTTCTCTTTCTTTGGGCTGGGTATTCCAAATCTGAAAATAAGCCCCAGATCAAACTCCATGCCCTCTTTCCCCATCCTGGAGTTTAGTCCTCAGATTGTTTCGGCTTCAGTATTTAGGGGTGAACTATAAAGTGTTCATGGACTGTTCAATGGAGTGGTTTGAATGGAAGACAAGAACTGCTAGCGGCCTTTCTCGGCCATCTCTTTAGTGCCCGTACATAATATTTAACTGCTCTGGATTAGTCTGTTCTTGCATTGCTATAAAGAAATACCTGAGGGTGGGTAATTTATAAAGAAAAGAGGTTTAATTACTTCGTGGTTCTCCAAGCTGTATAGGAAGCAAGCCACTGGCATCTGCTTGGCGTCTGGTGAGGGCCTTGGGGAGCTTATAATCGTGGCAGAGGGTGAAGGGGCAGCTGGCGTGTCACATGGCAAGAGCGGGAACAAGAGAGAGGGAGGAGGTGCCACACACTTTTAAACAACCAGATCTTGTGTGACCTCAGAGTGAGAGCTCACTCATCACTAAGGGGATGGCACTAGCCATTCATGAGGGATCTGCCCCCATGATCCAGATACCTCCTGCCAGGCCCCACCTCCAACTCTGGGGATTAGATTTCAACATGAGATTTGGAGGGAACAAATATCCAAGTTATATCATCTTCCATGGCAAAACATATGAGTAAACTAACAAAAGTATTTTTGACTATGCAGAAGCAGGAACTGAAGTTCTTTCCCAGCTGTCTCAACTAACTGGCACATTCTTTACGGCCCCCACTGGGATTGCAACTGGCTCTTACCAGCACAGTAAGTGTTATGGGAGCTGAGTGCCATGTCCAATAACACAAGCCAACTCCAGGATCATCAAAAGACAAAATCCAGTTAATAGTACTGGTATGGCTGATATCCATTACTCTCTTTCATTCCTCCCCTGAAGGAACGCTATTACTTCCCAAACTAGGTAATCTCACATCATTCAGTCATTTGCTTAGAAGAGAATTATTTATTGTACATATTTGCCCCAAACCATCATTTACAAAAACTCTGTTGAAAACATAATCTTTAACAATTAAGCAAAGTTGCTGATCTAGAAAAATAATAAGTACAAAGAATAACTTTTCTTGGTAAAATATAGTCAATATGGTTTTATTTGGAAAAATAAATTGTAGCTACGAAGAGATGGCAAAGAGGCTGGCTTAGTTTCCATTACAGTAGCATTATCTGAGAGGAAAAACAATCAGAGAAAATACACCTGAAAGCAAACTTTCATTTAGGTACTAAAGCTGCAAATTTAGATTAAAATGTAACATGGGCTGACCAACAAGAGAGTCAAATTGCTTTGTTACACTGACGCCAGTCATTTTCCGCTTTAAAACACCCTTGATTCCTATCAAGTAGGGCTGAGAGTGATGCAAACTATATAAAGCATTGCTTCTCTACTCCTAAATGCCAAGGGCCTTTTAGAACTTGGGAAAACTGGCACAATTGTGAAACTGGTAAGGGAAAAGATTCTTTATAGATAAAACAAAAGTGCATTGACCTAATATAGTTTTGAAGCAGAGGTCACTTGCTAATTTTAGTTAATATAGCAACGTCACCAAATGATAGCATATTTGGCTCTGTAGAGAGAGAACTGGCCTAGCAGAGCACAGCAGGCTGTGAACACTGTTGCTGGTAATAGGGAACAGGTTTTCTTTCTTTCTTTTTTTCTTTCTTTCTTTCCTTCCTTCCTTCTTTCTTTCTTCTTCTTCTTTTTTTTTTTTTTTTTTTTTTTTTTGAGACAGAGTCTTGCTGTGCCGCCAGGCTGGAGTGCAGTGGTGCGGTCTTGATCTTGGCTCACTGCAACCTCTGCCTCCTGGGTTCAGGCGGTTCTCCTGCCTGAGCCTCCTGAGTAGCTGGGACTACAGGCGCCCACCACCATGCCCGGCTAATTTTTGTATTTTTAGTGAAGATGAGGTTTCACCATGTTGGCCTGGATGGTCTCGATCTCTTGACCTTGTGATCCACCCACCTCGGCCTCCCAAAGTGCTGGGATTACAGGAGTGACCCATCACATCTGGCTGGGAACAGGTTTTCTTCTTTTTCTCCTCCTCTGCCTTCCCTTCCTCCTATTCATCCTCCTTTTCCCTCTCTTGTTCTCATTCTCCTTATTTAAAAAAAAAAAAAAGTATGTTGTGGCTGGGTGCGGTGGCTCACACCTGTAATCTGAGCACTTTGGGAGGCCGAGGCAGGAGCATCACGAGCTCAGGAGTTTGAGACCAGCCTGGCCAACATGGTGAAACCTCGTCTCTACTAAAAATACAAAAATTAGCCAGGCAGTAGTGGCATGCATCTATAACCCCAGCTACTTGGGAGACTGAGGCACAAGAATTGCTTGAACCTGGGAGGCGGAGGTTGCAGTGAGCCGAGGTCGCGCCACTATACTCCAGCCTGGGTAACAAAGGAAGACTCTGTCTCAAACAAAAACAAAAACAAAAACATGTTGTGAAGCTTTCCACATGTTTATCAGTAACAGTAGAGGAAACAAAGCAAGTAAGGCTATGTATCCACTCAGGACAGAAAATCAAATTTAACATACCAGTGCATCATCCAGTAATTGTTTTTTAAGAAGAGAAACTTTCTTTAAGCATCTGCTATAGTCCTGTAGACAGATTTGTAGAGCGAGGTAGCAGTTTGACATAATTTAAGAAAGATAAGGATTTGGCTATGACAGGGTTGACTTTCAGTGGCCTGATGGGGAAGCCGTGTAGTGTGGGATTTCTCGTGTTTTCACTTGTAGGCTGGAAAGATACAGCAAAGCATTCTTCCTTAGATGACTTCTCAGCTTCCCAATGCACAATCCAGCAGCTGTTTTGTTTTGTTTTTTAACTTTGAATGGAATATGTCAGCCTCAGCTATCAAAGAGTAGAGATGCATTTGAAATGATTCATTGAATCCTTTTTGAGTTTCTAATTTTAGCTTTGAAAACAGAGGATGGGTGTTTGTCTTAGTCTTCTAATGAGAAACGATAATAAACTCAATACAAATGCAACTAAGTTTTTGTTGTACTTTAAACAAGACGTAGAATTCTTTCATCTGAGCTCAAGCCTGCAATAATAACAGAAGAAAATCTTGTCAGTTCTTAGTGATTGGCTGGGATCCCAATGGGGAAAGGCCCCCTCTTCCATCTACTTCTGCGAAGCAAAGCTACAGACATGGTCCAGCTTCGCAGACTTCCTAGAAGAAACCTTGAAAACAGTAAGGAAGCAGCTGTATCCTCTCTTCAAGGAACTGCAGAAGAGCATCAGTGGCAGGATGATAGGTAAGCAGTCTTGCTACTTCTGTTGCAGGTTAATTATGAAGTTGCTTTCATATCCCGAGTGAATACTAGTTGTGGCACAAGTAAAATTTTAACTCCAGTAAAACTTTATCTCCTAGGTTGCTCACACTTCCTTTCAAATGTAATGAATACCCGCTAAGAACAAATATATTCAGGTTCAAAAATGTTGAAGCTGGTTCTTATTTTAACATTTTACCACCTTATTAATTCTTTGTCACTTATTTACCTGAACACAATTTGCTGTTTGCTAAGCCAGAGAGCTGTGCACTTTTCCCACTAGAGTTTGCTCTGAAAGTTAAGCACCTCTTATACCCCAGCAACTATTATATAAATTGTTCTACAATTTAAATTCTATTTATTTTCTATCTAAAAAATATAATTTAATGATGGGCTCCATGGGCCTTTGCTGAGTCTATTGGACATGGTTGAATGAATTTTTCCATTCACATTCCAGCCCCATGATGGAATGAATGATCACAGCAGAGCCCTTTGAAAACAATTTACTTCCTCCACTTTGCATCTTTTCCTAAATTAGTCCATTCTGTAAAATTAAGTATATTTCACCATCTAGGTAAAGAGTTTTTCTTTTTCTCATCTGCAACTATTCATATCTATTCAATTTTTCCCCTACTACTTTCCGCCTGACTAAAACACCGTATGAATCAAATCACCCTCTATCTATGCCTTTCTTCTTTTCCTCTGCCCAGCTCCATATTTAAGGTCTGTTTACATAGTTACCATCTACACAAGAGCTGTAACACACAAGCGTGCATGCAGATATCTGTCAATATGTGTCCTATGTCTCTTTACAGAAATGCCTCCAAAACAGGGATTTGCCTTCCTGCTTATTTGTACTACCTACTCTATCACATTTAGGAGGTGTTCAACCATTATTTAAAAATGGTTATGAAGTTGTAAACACGGAGAAAATATTTCTCCTAGTTCTTTCTTTCTTTCTTTTTTTTAGACAGAGTTTCACTTTTGTCCCCCATGCTGCAGTGCAATGGTGTGATCTCGGCTCATTGCAACCTCCGCCTCCCGGGTTCAAGGGATTCTCTTCCCTCAGCCTCCCGAGTAACTGGGATTACAGGCGTGCACCACCACGCCCAGCTAATTTTTGTATTTTTAGTAGAGACAGGGTTTCACCATGTTGACCAGGCTGGTCTCAAACCCCCGACCGCAAGTGATCCGCCCATCTCGGCCTCCCAAAGTGCTGGGATTATAGGCATGAGCCACCGTGCCCAGCCTATTTTTTATATTTTTAGTAGAGACGGGGTTTCGCCATGTTGGCCAGGTTGGTCTCAAACTCCTGACCTCAAGTGATCTGCCCGTCTCAGCCTCCCCAGTAGCTGCCACACCTGGCTAAAGATAAGAGTATTTATGAAACAATATATGTAGGCAATGAGAAGAAAATGGAAAAATAATTTTTTTTTTTTTTGAGACGGAGTCTCACTCTGTCACCCAGGCTTGAGTGCAGTGTCACGATCTCGGCTCACTGCAAGCTCCACCTCCTGGGTTCACGCCATTCTCCTGCCTTAGCCTCCCAAGTAGCTGGGACTACAAGCGCCTGCCACCACGCCCAGCTAATTTCTTTTTGTAGTTTTTTAGTACAGATGGGGTTTCACTCTGTTAGCCACGATGGTCTTGATCTCCTGACCAAGGGCGATCTTGATCCGTCCGCCTCGGCCTCCCAAAGTGCTGGGATTACAGGCTTGAGCCACTGCACCTGGCCCAACAATTTTTTAAATAACTGCATCGTGTTAAAAATATTTTAAAAATTAAAAGATGTCTGTGTATGTATGTTTGCATGTTATTTACTCTGGACTTTAAAATATTTAAATATTTGAAGCCTGGTGCAGTGGCTCAGCCTGTAATCCCAACAGTTTGGGAAGCTGAGGCAGGTGGATTGCTCGAGCTCAGGAATTTGAGACCAGCCTGGGCAACATGGCAAAACACTGTCTCCACAGAAAAATAGAAAAATTAGCTGGGTGTGGTGACGTGTGCCTGTAATCCCAGCTACTCAGGAGGCTGAAGCACGAGAATTGCTTGAGCAGGGGAGGTAGAGGTTGCAGTGAGCTGAGATTGCATCACTGCACTCCAGCCTGGGCAACAGAGTGAGACCCTATCTCAAAAAAAAAAAAAAAGAAAAATGTATATTTGAGCATGAAGATAAAGGAGAAGATAGAGGAACTTCTGGTAGGATCGAGAGTCTAACAGTTAAACTTATTGAGCTCCTTTTTACATGCTCTCTCCTTATTGTCCAATTTATACATTTCATTCAATATCAGCTTTGCCAGAGTGGGCACTTTTTATATGCTAGACATTTAGATTACTTTGGTTCATTTTATATTTTATCATAGTAGAAATCCCCATTGGGTAATAGAAGTTTTACTGCTATTCTTTGCATTTTTATCCACTAAAAAACAACTGTGGGTCTAGTACGATGCCTCATGTCTGTAGTCCCAATGCTTTGGGAGGCTGAGGTGGGTAGATTGCTTGAGGCTAGGAGTTTGAGACCAGCCTGGGAAACATAGCAAGACTCCATCTCTACAATAAGTTAAAAAATTGGCTGGCCGCAGTGGCTCACGCCTGTAATCCCAGCACTTTGGGAGGCCGAGGCAAGAGGATCACTTGAGGTCAGGAGTTCGAGACTAGCCTGGCCAACATGGTGAAACCTGGTCTCTACCAAAACTACAAAAAAAAAAAAAAAAAGATGGGCGTGGTGGCAGGTGCCTGTAATATCAGCTTCTCAGGAGACTGAGAAAGTAGAATTGCTTGAACCCAGGAGGCGGAGGTTGCAGTGAGCCCAGATTGTGCCACTGCACTCCAGCCTAGGTGACGAGAGCAAGATTCCATCTCAAAATAAATAAATAAATAATAGTTTAAAAAGTAAGCAGGCATGGTGGTGCCTGCCTATAGTCCCAGCTACTTGAGAGGCTGAGGCGGAAGGATCACTTGAGCTCAGGGAATCAAGGCTGCAGTTAAGATTTTGCCACAGCACCCTAGCCTGGGCAACAGAGTAAGATCCTGTCTCACAAAAAAAAAAAAAAAAAAAAAAAAAAAAAAAAAAAAAGCAACTGTGAGGACTGAGTTGTTGTTTTTAAATCACATTTCTTGCATAAATCAATTACAGGGCATGTGGCCTTATATTTACAGGGCAGTTTATGTTTGACACCATGGGTATGACCAACATTCTGAACAACCAAGAGACTGCACAAGCTCTGGCAGATAGATTGATGGAGTTGTCAAAAGAAGATTCTGTAAGTGTTTTCTCTGAAGAAAGTAAACTATGAAAACCAACATTTAAATACATTCTGTTTGCAGTTATTACTAATTTTTTTGACCAGTTTATCCCTTTCAGCGCACAATTCCTCAGAGAAATGACATCAGTTTATGAGAACAGCCACTAAGGATTCTGGGCACAAGATGTGTTAAGTACACAAGACAGACAAGTAGGAAAATCTTCTAGGTTATTTAAAGTTTATTACATTGTGCCCTGTTTTCTGTCTTGTGCTTAATTTCAGTCAGAAGTGACTTTTTATATATACATATGTAGAACATGCTAGTGGCTTTATATTTCACATAAACTTTACTCAACAGTGAAACCAATTCCCAGTTTGAGGAGAAACTTGAGAAAGTGTGACCCAGATGTGAAAAGATAAAGGGAAGGGGTGCTAGATGAGAGAGGAAGGGAAAGAGAACACAACAGAACAGAAAGAAGCAAATCAGTAATTCGGTTGGGGATGGGTGTAGGAGAAGCCCAAAGAAACAATTTCATCAGACACAGATCCAAGATTCTCTCTCATTAAGGTCAGTCTACACTTCAGAAAACAGTGAGAAGAAGCCAGTCCACATTTCAGAAAATGGTGAGAGGTCAGCCTCCAGACAGTTCTCACAGCCCCAAAGAGGACAGCATGGCTATAGGAAAATGCAGTGTGGCCAGGCTCACACCTTTAATCCCAGCACTTTGGGAGGCTGAGGCAGGCAGATCATTTGAGGTCAGGAGTTGGAGACCAGCCTGGTCAACATGGTGAAACCTCATCTCTACGAAAAATACAAAAATTAGCTGGGCATGGTGGTGGGCACCTGTAATCCCAGTTACTCAGAGGGCTGAGGCAGGAGAATCGCTTGAACCCGGAGGTGGAGGTTGCAGTGAGCTGGGGTCGTGCCACTACTGCACTCCAGCCTGCGTGACAGAGACTCTGTCTCAAAAAAAGAAAGAAAGAAAGAAAGAAAATGCAACGTGCAGCTCTCCATCTGAGGGAAGTCAGGAATAAGAATAGGATGGAGATAGGGCTGATGTTAACATATTCAATAACCTAAATTCTCCAGTTTCCAAGGAATTCTCAAGGAGAGTCTCAAATCTTTCTTTTCCACCATCATAATTCTACTTTGTGGGTGAGTTTAACACTGTCTCTGCACACGTTCTCTCTCTCCTTATTATCGAGTATCTGCTCCTGTTTCGGTGTGGCTTCTGGGTCTGCACCAGGCATCTCTGGGCGTAGCTGTTCTGCACTGGGTGGGGGCTGCGAAGCTGCATTAGCTGTAGTTTGTCTTCTGCAAAGTCTCAGCTACGCAGTGAGGCTCAGGCAGCCCAATGACGAAAGGCCTTTGGCGAGTCTTGCTGATAAAATGAGCAGGGATATTAACAGAGATGCCCCCGCACTGTCTCCCAAAACACCGAAGGATTACTCAGCGTGCTTGGTGTCAGTTCAGTGTACTTATTTCCACCTAATTTTTTAAAAATAACCATGTATGATATAATTTGGATGGTGCTCAAACCTATAGCCTGAGAGGGAACCAAATTTGAGAGGCCCAGCATGTTTTTCCTAGCAATTCTGCTACTGCAGCCTCTTTCCCAGGCCTCCTTCTTCCCCGTGAAAGACGACAAGATCCCTCCTGTTCCCTTTCCTCATTTGGCCGAGGGGATGGTGTGGGCCACTTTGGTTCCAAAGATCTTGAGAGACCCTCCCATAAAACTTTGGTGTCTTAACTGGATTGTGACAAATTGTTGAGAACCAAGAGTACGTATGGTAACTGGAATATGAGATTAACTAGAAAGTCTCATGTACTGACTCGAATGGAGTACTAGTCGCTCTGTTTTCTGGACATGTAAATTAATTAGGTAGAAAGCTGAAATCCCTGCTAAAAAGTGTGTTCTCTCTTCTGCTGCACTGTTAACACCTGTATTTCAGATGAATGTTTTAAATGGGAATTTTTCTTGGCGGGGGGGGGGGTGGGGGGTGGGGTGGGGCATTCTTTAGGACAAACCTCTGGAATTTTTGTCATATTTTCTGCTGAAGAAACATGGTAAAGAGAGCAAAGATTTTGAAGGAAATGTTATTCCAACAAAATGTGACCCAAAGACAACATTCAGTTTATTCATGAAGGTAAAGTTGCTGCTGCATTTTTATGCCGTTGCTTTTCTGTAGTTAGACCCACGTGATAAAGAAATTCATAAACCATTATATAAGCTCTATTGGGAAGCTTTAACTTGTCATTTCTCCAAAGAATTTTATTTTCATGAAGTATTATTGAAAAGGGTGTTTTGTAGTTTCATAATATGAGTAATACTTCAGCCACTTAAAAGCATGACCTGCACTATGTTAACTTGAGCAGCACTATTTGGTTGTGGGGGAAAGTTAGAAATTTGCATTTTGCTTTGCCATTTATACAGTTGAGCCTTGAGAGAACTTCAGGGGAATTTTTTTTGAGGGGGGTGAAACTAAGAATAGTTCTGTTTTTTCTTAGCTGAGATTCAAATTCATTGAAGAAAAAAAATGGGTTTAAAGTGAGTTCTGACTGGGCGCGGTGGCTCACGCTTGCAATCCCAGCACTTTGGGAGGCCCGGGCGGGCAGATCATTTGAGGTCGGGAGTTCAAGACCAGCCTGGCCAACGTGGTGAAACAGCATCTCTACTAAAAATACAAAAATTAGCTGGGCATGGTGGCACGCCTGTAATCCTAACTACTCAGGAGACTGAGGCAGAAGAATCACTTGAACCCGGGGAGGTTCAGTGAGCCAAGGTTCACTTGAACCTGGGGAGGTTCAGTGAGCAGAGGTCACACCACTTCACTCCAGCCTGGGCAACAGAGTGACACTCTGTCATAAATAAATAAATAATTAATAAAGCTAGTTCATCAGGCAAAAAAGAATAATTTTGCAAGTGCTATATTCAGAATCCAAGCATTCTTGGTTACATGAAATAACCAGGATTCAAGAAATGCTGAGAATTATGTTTTCATTCACATAGCTGATTTCTATGTAGGGGAAAATACTGTTTTAGAACCATTTTATGTCCATAGAGAAGTCACCTTTGATGTTTGAAGGCGTGGGATGGCAGTCCCTAACACAAACTCACCATGGGGGGCTGTTAGGAGTAAGAGACTTATGAGCACCCCTAGCAGGCAAATCATTTGTTGCCTTATTAACCTGATATTCTGGAAGTATTTGTTAATGCTTCTTTAAAGGACAGTGCAGGGCCGGGCAGGAGCACACACAGAGGACTGCTGGTGGCAGCATCCCCTCTGCCTGCCGCCCCAAATGAACTCAGCAGCACATACCTGCCGTCATTAAGACCCATGCTTGGCTGGGTGCAGTGGCTCAGCCTGTAATCCCAGCCCTTTGAGAGGCCAAGGTGAGTGGATCACTTGAGGCCAGGAGTTTGAGACCAGCCTGGCCAACATGGTAAGACCCCGTCTCTACTAAAAATATTAAAATTAGCCAGGCGTGGTGAGGCACACTTGTGGTTCCAGCTACTTGGGAGGCTGAGGCAGGAGAATTGCTGAACCAGGGAGGTAGAGGTTGCAGTGAGCCAAGATTGTGCCATTGCACTCCAGCCTGGGCAATAGAGCCAGACCCTATCAAAAAAAAAAAAAAAGACCTACCGTTCTGCTGTTACCATAGCACAACCCTTACTTTAGTCCTCCCCTTCCCCCACAAAGTGCCCAAGTGGCTTATTCTGCCCAATCACCTGATATAAGCATCTCCCTGAGAAAGGAGTCTTTATTTTATTTATTTATTTATTTATTTATTTATTTATTTGAGATGGGGCCTCGCTCTGTCACCCATGCTGGGGTACAGTGGCACAATTATAGCTCACCATAGCCTTGAACTCCTGGGCTCAAGCCATCCTCCTGGTTCAGCCTCCCAATGTGCTGGGATTACAGGCCTGAGCCACCACGCCCAGCCATCCCAAGAGGAGTCTAAATGCCTTCCAGGGATATCTAAGCCCTCTACAGGCTGGAGCTCTGCTTGCTGGCCGCCTTGCCCCTAAATCGACCTTTTCAGGAAACTTCTCAAGCAGAGGGCAATTCCTCATCTTTTTCGTTTCATTCTCTAAATATTTGCAGGCGCTAACCACATGCTAGACCTTCTGCTAAATCCTGGGACTGGGCAGCAAAATAAGACAGTTCCTGCCTTTGTGGAGGATGAGGCCAATACATAAATAGGCGGTGCAGCATGATTAGTGCCTGTTAACAGGACGCGCGGGCTGGGATGGGAATCCAGGGGTGGGAACGCCAGATGGGCATTTAGTCCAGACTCCCCTTTCTGCTTGTCAGAGGCTGCCGCTTTTGTCTCATTATGCCAGCCACCATCTCTTTGAAATTCGTGGAGATAATTCTTCCCAAAAGGGTGAACATAGTCTCCATCCATCCTTTAGCCTATGAAAACCTGAAAAACAGCACCCAGGCCTCTAATACCATTCATTTTCCCTTGGTTCACTAAAGGGAAAGATCAACATATATAACCCCATTACACAGGTTCCAAATTCTTCCGAAGTCCTTTCAACATCTGCTGATTCCTGACTCCCTGGAAACTTTATTGGATTCTTTCACCCACTTTTATTCCTAAGGGTGAAGCTATCGCCTCAAACCCCAGGCATACAGATCCCAGTAAAAGCCCCTCTTTGTAGCAAGAAAGCAATAAGGACAAAACTAAGGTGCTTCCTCCTCTGAAGTGCCACTCTCACATTTGAAAGACCTAACTCTTCGTGAGAACCGTTTCTGGGATCATTGACACCTAAGGGAACGATGACTCGGAGCAGTTCCTCTGAGACTCTTTCTCCTCAAGTTCCTCTGCCAAATAAAATTCAAGCTGAATGACGTCTTTTCAACTGGCTGTTGACCCGAACAGCTAATCATGTTCATAAAATAATGCATGAAATCTGGGCTGAAAGTTCCTTATTGCTGGAAATCAGGCCCTCTATTGCTACATTGTCTGCCTGTAATAAAACTGGAAAAATGCAAAACTCCTTAATGCCTGGAAATTTCTTTGATTTTTTAAAAAATTGAATTAGAAAAAATACGTATTCGATTCTCATTTGATTCTCTACTATTTAACACTAAAGAGCTTGGGCACAAAGCCCACAAAAGAAATGCAGAGACCTCTAGGAGGAAGAACCACAGCTAAATGTCAGTGTTGAATTAGGATAAAAATAGAAAAGCTGATTTTCCTTACATTAGGGTTTATTTTTAAACCTGGATATTCACTCAGAAGCCTCAGGAGACAAAGGAGGGGAAAGTGAAAGCTTCTCTGAGATAATTGTTTTAAAGACCCTTCCAGCCGGGTGCAGTGGCTCACGCCTATAATCCCGGCACTTTGGGAGGCCAAGGGTAGATCACCTGAGGTCAGGAGTTCGAGACCAGTCTGGCCAACATGGTGAAATCTTGTCCCTACGAAAAACACAAAAATTAGCTGGGCATGGTGGCAGGTGCCTGTAATCCCAGCTACTCAGGAGGCTGAGGCAGGAGAATCCCTTGAACCTGGGAGGCAGAGGTTGCAGTGAGCCAAGATTGCAGCACTGCATTCCAGCCTGGGTGACAAGAGCAAGACTCCATCTCATTAAAAAAAAAAAAAAACCCTCCCAGAGAGGCTTGTGTAATAGGGATTATCTGTCAAATCCAGGACTGTGTGTGTGTGTCCATCCATGTATCCATCTATCCATCCACCTACCTACCTACCTACCTACCTACCTACCTACCATCCTGCTGCCCAGTGATTATTTGCTCCTGGTTTTTGTCTGCCTATAATGTTTACACTGATACCATGCAACCATGGTGATGGCTGGCCGCCAGAATTATAATTGTTCCTGAACTCTACCTGTCATTTTCACAACTATTTCTGGCCCCTAATCCAGGCAGCAGAGTGTTTGCTGGCAGAAGCATCAGCAATGACTAGAATGTCTCTGGAAAATAGTGTCTGCCTATGCTCCATCCTAGAGAAAAATTCCTAACATGTTGTCCGAGCTTTTTTTTAATGGTCTTCCTTATATGTCCTGGAGAGCCAAGGCAAAGACCCACTAACCCAAAATGATCGTTGTCTTATAAACGTGCAAAGTTTCTGCCATGTTACTTCGTCTGAATTCATCCATAAAAACTAAGTAAAAGATAGCATTGGAATCTAAAATTAAGCTGTAAAAATTCTGGCAGTTAAACATATAATATAAAATGAGTGACCTTGCCAATTTTAGGTTCGAACAAAATTGCTATGCCAAATCAATGTCCTATCCACAAAGAAAAAATTATATTTAAAAAAGTAAGTTGCTGCTGAGCTGGAATGTGAAACAAAGCCCAATTGTAAGTGAGCAGGTTCTAAAATAGCCAAGGTGGTCTGGGGGTTCCATGATGACACCTGAATTTTAATGCATAAACTTTCATGTGAGCCTGTGTAGTCAGGTGATCTCCCAGAGACAGATGGCTCCCTTATCTGTGAGATCCACAATACAATTGTGTGCTGTTTGCATTATCTTAATCTTGGTCCAACTTGAGAGTTTTTTTTTTTTTTTTTTTTTTGAGACGGAGTCTCGCTGTGTCACCCAGGCTGGAGTGCAGTGGCGCGATCTCGGCTCACTGCAAGCTCCGCCTCCCGGGTTTACGCCATTCTCCTGCCTCAGCCTCCGAGTAGCTGGGACTACAGGCGCCCGCCACCACGCCCGGCTAGTTTTTTGTATTTTTAGTAGAGACGGGGTTTCACCATGTTAGCCAGGATGGTCTCGATCTCCTGACTTCGTGATCCACCCGCCTCGGCCTCCCAAAGTACTGGGATTACAGGCTTGAGCCACCGCGCCCGGCCTGTTTTTGTTTTTTGAGACAGCCTCACACCATCACCCACGCTGGAGTGCAAGATACTGGCTGGGCACAGTGGCTCACGCCTGTAATCCCATCACTTTGAGATCCCAAAGCAGGAGGAGCACTTGAATCTGAGACCAGCCTGGGCAACATAGTGAGACCTTGTCTCTAAAAAAAAATGAACAAAATTAGCCAGGCATGGTGGCGTGTGCCTGTAGTCCCAGCCACTTGGGAGGCTGAGGTGGGAGGATCAATTGAGCTTGGGAGGTGGAGGCTGCAGTGAGCCAATATTGTACCACTGCACTCCAGCATGGGTGAAAAAGTGAGACCCTGTCTCAAAACAAAACAAAGTAGATCTCCTCCCTCCGCCCAAACCATAAGTATGGATACATGCGGGGCTGGTATGAGACAGCCACAGAGCAGAGGACAAAAGAAATCATAAGAAGACTCCCTGGAGCAGACAGGAAGCACTTAGGCTCAGGCGGGACCTCCTGCCATCTAGGACTAGAGCTAGCTGGCTGCAGCTTTGCACACCTGGGTTCTTCTGCAGAGGCTCAGGCTGCCAGAGCAATGTGGCATCTCCAAAATAAAAATTTGTTTTTGCCTCAGTAGAGTAAGGTAAAAGGAGTCTTGGTTACAAATTGAAGTTATTCTTCCAGCATCATCCCTGGACATCCAAGGGTTGCTATTGGTAGTTTCGTCGTTGATGAGGAAGGCAGCAATAATGGCCGCTGACCATGATCGTCCCTCAACATAAACACAGGACCATTGCTCTGTTGCTAGGGTGGACCCTGCGGTGCTGCAGGCAGCAGGGGTGGGGGTGGAGGGCTTTTTAAAAAAATGTGCTAAGTTTTAGGGAGGCCACAGTAAGAATAGTTAACAAACAAGGTAGTGAAGAAAGAATAAGCCTTATTTAAATATGCAGGTCTAGAAAGGGTATGCAAACTGTTTTTGACACATTTTCACTTGGTGGAAAAAAAAGGAGTGAGTTTTGTGAGCTTTTCCTTCTGGATCTTAAAAATAAAATAACCTATTTGCCCTCAACTGAGAAGGAACAGAGCAGAGCTGAGGCAGAAGCCTCTTACCTAGCCAGGCTCGGTGGCTCACGCCTGTAATCCCAGCACTTTGGGAGGCCGAAGCGGGCGGATCACCTGAGGTCAGGAGTTCGAGACCAGCCTGGCCAACATGGTGAAACCCCATCTCTACTAAAAATACAAAAATTAGTGGGGCGTGGTAGCGGGCCCTGTAAGCCCGCTCCTCAGAAGGCTGAGGCAGGAGAATTGCTTGAACCTGGGAGGCGGAGGTTGCAGTGAGCCGAGATTGTGCCATTGCACTCCAGCCTGGGTGACAGAGTGAGACTCCGGCTCAAGAAAAAGAAAAAAAAAAGAAGCCTGTTTTCCAGGAATCCGTGTGAGTCTCTAAGCCTGGGAGGAGCCCCAGGCCAGCATGACTCTCCTGGCTCCCAGGGAAGAGGGAGCTTTGCTGGATTTAGTTTTCAAGTATTATGTAGTTCAAAGGAAGCAAAGGCTATTTTTAAAAACCATAAAATTTGGCCGGGCGCGGTGGCTCAAGCCTGTAATCCCAGCACTTTGGGAGGCCGAGGCGGGTGGATCACGAGGTCAGGAGATCGAGACTATCCTGGCTAACATGGTGAAACCCCGTCTCTACTAAAAATACAAAAAACTAGCAGGGCGTGGTGGCGGGCGCCTGTAGTCCCAGCTACTTGGGAGGCTGAGGCGGGAGAATGGCGTGAACCCAGGAGACGGAGCTTGCAGTGAGCCGAGATCAGGCCACTGCACTCCAGCCTGGGAGACACAGCAAGACTCCGTCTCAAAAAAAAAAAAAAAAAAAAAACCATAAAATTTAAGAGTGGCATCCCATTTGCAAGCACTTAACTCATTGTGTGTAGGGAACACTGTGGTTGGGGCTGAAGGCAGAGGCTTCTGAGGGCCTCCTGCAGGCACAGTACTGAGTTTTCAGAGATGCCAAGACCTGCCTCCAATAACCAAGTTTCCATTCAATCTTCAGGAAAGAAGTGTTGTAGAAGACAATTCTTGGGACACAAAGTCCAGGCTCAGCAAAAATGATTTAAATTTTGAAGCACTGATTAATCTGGTAAGCTAATTATTACATAATGTAAATTTACCACTGGTTTTGCTCCTGACAGTGAAATTTCAGCCTTTATTCTGGTTAGTTCTTTGTTTTCCTTGAAAATTTCCCTTTGGGGGATTAAAAGAAAAACCTCAAGTATAATTAGAGGTAATTCAGCTGGCAGACTTATTTTTCAAATAAGCCCTGGACTGAAAAGAAGTTGAGCCAGAAGGACAGCAGTGTAACCATCTTGGAGCAAAACCAATCTGTATGTTACTCCCTGACTTTCCTCTGTGATACTAGGATGTCTTTTAAAGAAATGGCAAGGGGACAAAGCCTCACAGTTTCTAATTAATCTACCAACTTATAGTCTGACTTCAAAAGTTGAGTCTAATGAACGCAATGTCTAGGGCTCCGTCTTTCTATGTCAAAGGTAAAGTGTGGAGGAAGCTGCAGCCTCAGCAGAGGCCAGTCCCATCCTGTGTAGCCCAGGGCATGGCACGTTGTTTTGTTTTCTTCAACACACAAACACACTTATTATCACCTTTCATTCTCAAAATCCTATAAAAGACACATTCCTAGCCACATTTTATAGACAAAGGACTAGAGTTAAGAAAAGTTACATGGGGGAGAAAAAGTCAAATGACTTCCCTAAGGCCAGACAATTGGGCAAGAAAAATCTTAAGTCCTGCAGCCCTGAGCTCAGACCTGGGGCTCTCTCCCAGCCCCAGACACCCTCGCTGTATCCGTCTGCTGCAGACAGTGCAGGCCGTGGAGCCCCAGGACATAGGTGCCCACTCGCCCCAAACCCATCCCTAGGAACTCCCAGGAGGAACGTGTTGCATAGAGCAGGGGATATGAGGGTGTCTCATCTGACCATTGGTAATAATACCTGACAGTGGTTTCAAGATAACAACCAAAGGTTTGACAATGAAAACCTTAGTTCAAAATGATTATAAATGTTGGATAACTCCAATATTTAAAAATATATACATATAGAAATACACATATAATATTAAAAAATAATATGGGCTGTAAGCCCACTGACAAGTGGGATGCAGATGTATGTTTTACCTCATTAGCTATGTCTAAATAGGTAGTCTATACAGACCATGTGTTTGGAAAATAAGAAGAGTTTGGCAGCTCATGCTTGCAATCCCAGCACTTTGGGAGGCCAAGGTGGGTATATCGCTTAAGCAGAGGAGTTTGAGACCAGCCTGGGCAACATGGCAAAACCCTGTCTCTACAAAAAAAAAAAAAAAAAATTAGCCTGTTGTGGTGGCTACTCTGGTGGCTGAGGCAGGAGGCTCGCTTGAGCCTGGGAGGTCGAGGCTGCAGTGAGCCATGATTGCACCACTGCACTTCAGCGTGGGTGACAGAGGGAGACCCTGTCTCAAAATAAAAAACTGAAAAAAAGAAAAGTGTGTTTATAGTATTTCAACTACAGTGAGTTCTCTCATTTTTCTCTTATTTTTACATTATAATTCCAGTTAGTGAAATTATGGTTAACGCATCTTGGTGAAGATCACATAGCATTACACATTTTTTCATTTTAAACAAGACACTTATTTAAACAACAGGGTGCTTGACTTGAAGGAAAAACTATCTGGGAATCATTTTTATCAACTAATTGATTCTCAGTTAAAGACAGATTGTCCTACATATAAGAGGTAGGTACAAAGGCCGGGCGCGGTGGCTCAAGCCTGTAATCCCAGCACTTTGGGAGGCCAAGGCGGGCGGATCACGAGGTCAGGAGATCGAGACCATCCTGGCTAACTCGGTGAAACCCCGTCTCTACTAAAAATACAAAAAACTAGCCGGGCGCGGTG
Organism: Macaca fascicularis; assembly: GCF_037993035.2. Lineage (NCBI taxonomy): Eukaryota > Metazoa > Chordata > Mammalia > Primates > Cercopithecidae > Macaca > Macaca fascicularis. The sequence goes on from NC_088378.1 coordinate 42,920,726, forward strand.
GCGGGCGCCTGTAGTCCCAGCTACTCGGGAGGCTGAGGCAGGAGAATGGCGTGAAACCGGGAGGCGGAGCTTGCAGTGAGCTGAGATCCGGCCACTGCACTCCAGCCTGGGTGACAGAGCAAGACTCCGTCTCAAAAAAAAAAAAAAAAAAAAGAGGTAGGTACAGAAATGTTATAAAATTTGCCCTTCATGTTACAATGATAAATGAAAAACATTAGAATTCTCCAATTGAACAAGGTATGCAAGGATTTATATATATATATGTATATACACACACACACACATATATATACACACACATATATACACATATATATATGACTATTGGTAATAATACCTGACAGTGGTCTCAAGATAACAACAAAAGGTTTGACAATGAAAACATATATATATATATATGTATATATTGCTGTTGTTAAAACAATGAGAGCAAAATAACAGATTGGAATATAAAGATAACTGCTGAATGTGCATCCCATGAAGGGAGAAAAGAGGTGTTTTTTTTTTTTGAGATGGAGTCTTGCTCTGTCGCCCAGGCTGGAGTGCGGTGGCACGATCTCGGCTCACTGCAACCTTGGCCTCCCAGGTTCCAGTGATTCTCCTGCCTCAGCCTCCTGAGTGGCTGGGATTACAGACATGTGCTAACAGGCCTGGCTAATTTTTGTATTTTTAGTACAGACAGGGTTTTGTCATGTTGGTCAAGCTGGTCTCGAAATCCTGACCTCAGGTGATCCAGCTGCCTCGCCCTCTCAAAGTGCTGGCATTACAGGCGTGAGCCACTGTACCTGGCCAAGGAGGTCTTTTCACAGAAGCATTTTTCACCTTCTCATCTCCATTTGTGTTGATCAACACGTATCATTAGCCACTAATTTTTTAAAAAATCCTTGTGCACATTCATCAGTTAACCTTATGTACAATAAAGGAATGGTGAAGGAAATGAAAGAACAGAGAAAACTATACTGTAATAGTTAGGATGTAGTGGAACCACATTGCAGTTGAGAATGCACCCTTGGTCTGTAAGAATAGCCTCTGGCGTAAAGTAGCAGGTTCTCTTTTTACTGGACTCCTCCTTCTGCTGCTGAAACACATCAATTGCATCTTTAACCTCCATTTCCAATTTTGCAGGTGTTTCTGTTTCACTGATTGGCCATCTGACAAATTGGAATCTGATCCACCTCATTGACAAGCCTTGCTTGTCATTAGTTTACTAAGTGTACTAAGTAAGCTAAGTTTACTTAGTTTACTTAGTGGTTATTACTAAGTGGTGTATGCCTGTTAATCTTAAATTGTACCAAGGAACCATCCTGCTCACCACCTTAAAATGAATGTGAGCAGTTCTGACTCCTTCCTTGAGCTTTCTGTTTACCATGGTGAGTGCTGGAGTTACCTCAGGTCTGCACAGCTGAATGAGAACACAAGCAGCACCAGGAGTGGCAGAAGCAGTATTGTCATATTTTATTGGGGGCAGTGTGGGGTATATTTAGGGCTGGAGGGAAAATAATAATCCTAGGCTCAAATTGAAGGACATTATGTTTTTGAAATTTAGATATTATAGATTTTCTGTTATAAAGATGCTCATTTTATAGCTTTTGAAACATGCAGATAAAAGAAAAAAAATATCTAGTACCAGCAATAAAAAGTAATTTCTCTCTCCATATAAACATAGCACACACAACATCAGGCTATGGAATTTCTTTAGGCTGGTGTATGATTTTCACCTCTGCGTTAAAAAATAAAACAAGAGGCTGGGCATGGTGACTCACACCTGTAATCCCAGTGCTTTAGGAGGCTGAGGTGGGTGGATCACAAGGTCAAGAGATCGAGAACATTCTGGCCAGCATGGTGAAACTCTGTCTCTACTAAAAATACAAAAATTATCTGGGCATGGTGGCATGCACCTGTAGTCCCAGCTACTTGGGAGGCTGAGGCAGGAGAATCACTTGAACCCGGGAGGCGAAGGTTGCAGTGAGCAAGATCGCACCACTGCACTCCAGCCTGGACTAAAGAATGAGACTCCATCTCAAAAGAAAAAAAGTAAAATAATAAATAAATAAAACAAGAGTTGGAAATATAACATAGCACATCTGGCAACCTGGCTAGCCAGGAGAGATGGGCTCATAGCTCCAAGTCTATCCTTAATACTGAAGTTAGATCCTTAATACTGAAAGAAGAGCATATGCTTCAGATTTTTCATATGTCAGTTGGAGAAGCAAACTAGCTAATAATAAAAAGCTGTCTTCACCTGTTCATGCTGCTGCAATAGAATACATGAGACTGGGTAATTTACAAAGAACAGAAATTCTTTATGAGGCTGGGAAATCTAAGATCAAGGTGCTGGCATCTGTCAAGGGCCTTCTCTTGGAGTACTCACATGGTGGAAGGCAAGAGAGGACCAATTCCCTCTGCCAAGCCCCTTTCTAAGGGCACCTGATCCCATACATGAAGGAGGAGTCCTCATGACCCAGTCATCTTTTCACGGCTCCACTTCTTAATACTGTCACATTGGCTACACCTGAATTTTGGAAGGGACACATCCAAACTAGCAGAGGGCTAGCTCATTTCAGTTTTTCTATTTGCAGGATAATCAATAAAACAGTACTTGGAAAAAGAAATAGGAAAACAAACAAGGGTAGACAAGCCAAAGGCTTCCTCACTAGACTGTAACCTCCATGAAGACAGGACTCTGTCTTGTTCTCATCATTCCATGGCCAGCACCAGCATAAGATACCTAATATTGATTTGGATGGACAGATGGATAAAAGTAAATTTTCAAACTGCCTTCCTTTAGATCCAAGATTAAAATTCCCCTCTCTACTTGGCCATCAGGCTGGCCTGATATGAGGGGCTCTCTGGTGATACTGGGGACAAGTGATGGACAGCGGGGTCCTCCACAGCCCCCTGTGAAGTCCCCTTCAACCTGAACAGCACAAACCAGCAAGGGGTGGTGGGGGGGAGTTCTCCATGTAGCTGCCTGACTGCTCAGCACTTCTACTTCTCCATCACTGACTTGAGTTCTTAACACTTCTCTACAGGAGAGAATACTCCAGAAGGATTCAGCAGAAAAGCGAACTAGAGTTGTCAGGGAACTCTTACAGAGTGAGAGAAAATACGTGCAGATGCTGGAAATTGTGAGAGATGTTTATTTCGCACCACTGAAAGCAGCACTGTCATCAAACAGAGCAATTCTGAGTGCTGCCAATATCCAGATCCTTTTCTCTGATATTCTACAGATTTTAAGTCTTAACAGGTAAATCCGGAATATGTATTTTTTTAAGTATTCATTGTGCACTGAGAAGAGCCCATACTTTAATGTTTCTAAAGCTGCATGGAGGTGCAATGATGCTCTGCCCCTCTTAGGGACCCTGATTATAGCAGAGAGATCATCATCACATAACCTACTGGGCTGCAACCAGTAGTAATTCCCAAGGACACCCCTTCCCTGGTTCCTAGCCATGGCGCAAGGAGTGGCGTTCAGGACCTAGGCTTTTTGTAACCCCGTGGTCCCCAACCTTTTTGGCACCAGGAACCAGTTTCATGGAAGACAATATTTACACAGACCAGGGGTGGGGGGAATGGTTTCGGGATGATTCAAGCACATTACATTTATTATACACTTTATTTCTATTATTATTACATTGTAATATATAATAAAATAACTATACAACTCACCATAATGTAAAGCAGTAGGAGCCCTGAGCTTGTTTTCCTGCAACTAGATGGTCCCGTCTTGGGGTGACGGGAGACAGTGACAGATCATCAGGCATTAGATTCTCATAAGGAGCATGCAACCTACATCCCTTGAATGTGCAGTTCACCACAGTGTTTGCACTCCCATGAGAATCTAATGCTGCTGCTGATCTGGAGCTCAGGCAGTAATGCAAGCAGTAGGGAGCGGTTGTAAATATCAATGAAGCTTCACTCACTCAACCGCCACTCACCTCCTGCTGTGCGGCCGGATTCCTAACAGGCCATGAACCAGAACCCATCCACGGCCTGGGGGTTGGGAAACCTTGCTGTAACCAATAGACAGTCCATGCAAAAGACAGCAGGAAGGAGGAGAGCCATATACTCATTCTTAATCAGCAATGTTCAGTTAAGCAATGGGAAAAAACCAGAAGGATTTAATGGGATTAAGCCACCAGGACACTTAGCTTAGAAAGCCCAAGCTGGGGGTCAATTTAATAACAACATATTTTCAAGTGCCTAACATGAGAGAGAAAAGTGATCATTTCTGCCTGTGGTAAAGGGAGGCAACCTGAGTATGTGCTTCCCCGATGGTGACTCTCTAGGTAACTTGGAACAAGTTCCTTCCTCTCTCAATGGGCCCCAGTTCCTACAGTGAAGAGGTTGAACTAGGCCTCTTCCGGTGTTGAAGGCCTCTGATAGATGAATGAGGGATTTTCTTAGAGCCCTGGGGAAACGGGCCAAGCAGGGACTATGGCACTCCCTGTTGAAGACAGTGGAGCACTCCCCTCTAAAAACTGTAACAACTTTCACCCACCTGCCTATCTGGAGGCAAGAGACTGGGACATCAGGCGGCAGCTGTATCGTGGTCAGTGTGTGGTTCTGACTCAAGGAACTGAGGTGAAGAGGTGGGATTCTACCCCAGCGAACCTACTCCTTCACGTCCCTGTTCCCTTTCCTGTCAAATCTGCACTTCTCTGTGTTAAGAAGAAATGACTTGACCAAAACCCTACTGTAAAGGACTAGGCTGAAAATGCCCGTGCTGATGACAATGGATATTTGGGTTTGTAAGTTATCTCAAGTGAATATTTCATGCGTATGCTCTTCTCATACCACAGGCAGTTTCTAGATAACCTGAGAGACAGACTACAGGAATGGGGCCCAGCTCACTGTGTGGGAGAAATAGTCACGAAGTTTGGAAGCCAGTTGAACACATATACCAATTTCTTCAACAATTACCCTGTCATTCTGAAAACTATTGAGAAGGTAAATGAATTTCAATCCCATCATTCTATGAGACCTGAGCTAGAAAGGAAGTTATGTGTGGAACCCGAAAGACCAGCGTTAATAAGAAAGGCTTCTCTGCTCTTAGCTCCCAGCTCTCTTCCCATACTGTGACCTCTGAGGACAGGAACCCTGACTTAGGGGCTAGCACAATATTTGACACCTAGCATTGCCAGGAACTGTTCTTGAACTGAACTCATCCTCATACAAACTACCAGGGTTTCACCTGCCCCAGATACCCTCAGCTTACAGGAAAATGCTCCACAATTGAGCTTGGAATCCATTCTGCTACTACAATCCTGTGTGTCCTTGACAAGTTCACTCTCTCATGTAGAAAATTAATCATCCACAGCTTTTTTGGAAGAACAGTCAATTTCTGAAATGTCACTAGGAAGTAAGGAATGCCTTGATCTTACATTTCTTAGAGAGTAAATTATTAACAGTTTTCCCTTTTGCAATTTCTGCCATTATTTACTCTGAGCAGGAATATCCAATTCCTTCTATACCACCTGCTGCTCTTGTGGGGATCCCTTCTGCTGGGAATAAAATCCCTCTCTCTTCCCTCCTCATTTGGTATCGAAAGCCTAGAAAAGGCTACCTTGTCACATGGCAGCACACTTCTGCCAGAGTCCACTGTCACCACTCATCTTCACTGAGGCCTGCAGGAAAGTCCTGTGAGCTGGGAGGCCTCTGGAGGGCTCCTGCCCTTGACAGCTTCCTTTGTAGTATTCCTTCCCCCTACCCAGGGAGTCTAGTCACTGCTGGATAACTTGATGATTCAACAGTTACATAAATAAGGTAGTTTCATAGGACTGACTTTGGCGACAAGAATTGGAGCAAAGCATCACATGGTATCAGGAACACACTGGTGCCTAAATTTCTTTAGCTATAGATAATGATGCCTATTTCACTAGCACAGTGTGTGCATACAAGTAAGTATTTAGCTTAAATGTTAGCTATTTAGTTGTGGGGTTTGAGACAGGGTTTCCCTCTGTCACCTAGGCTGGAGTGCAGTGCCATGATCACAGCTCACTGCAGCCTCGACGTCCCCAGGCCCAGGTGATCCTCCCACCTCAGCCTCCCAAGTATCTAGAACTACAGGCATGTGCCACCACACCTGGCTAATTTTTTTTGTATTTTTTTGTAGAGACCGGGTTTCACCATGTTGCCCAGGCTGGTCTTAAACTCCTGGGCTCAAGCAATCCGCCCAACTCTGCCTCCCAAAGTGCTGGGATTACAGGTGTGAGCCACCATGCCAGCCAATGTTTGTTAGCTATTAATCTGATTGAAATCCATAAATATTTCACTTGGTCTTAGCCGAAAGTCCGAGAATGAAATCATGAATATTTGATTTCTAGAAGTTAGCACTGCCAACATCTTTTAGGCATGGAAAAGGAGGTAACCTCACAGGTGCTTTAATAGTGATAAATGAATACATTTTAAAACAGATAAGGTAGGTGGGTGGCTCACACCTGTAATCCCAGCACTTTGAGAGGCCTAGGCAGGCGAATCACCTGAGGTCAGGAGTTCGAGACCAGCCTGGCCAACATGGCGAAACCCCGTCTCTACTAGAAATACAAAAATTAGCTGGGCATGGTGGCGGGTGCCTGTAATCCCAGCTACTCGGGAGGCTGAGGCAGGAGAATCACTTGAACCCGGGAGGCAGAGGTTGCAGTGAGCTGAGATTATGCCACTCTACTCCAGCCTGGGTGACAGAGCGAGATTCTGTCCCAAAAAAAAAACCCCAAAAAACAAAAAAACAGATATGAAGTACAGTGGAACACCTGTATAATAAATATTACTATGGAAAACATAATTAATAGAAGCATTAAAGGTGAATACCATTAATAGTCAAGATCTTACTACACTGAAATAACATTTACTGTGTGACAGCCACTTTATGGATAGGATTGTTTTTTTTCCACACCACAAGCATTAGAGATGGTATCTATGTTACAGATGAGAAAACTGAGGCTCAGAAAAGTTAAGTAATTTGATAAGGTTATATATTTGAGTTATTCTCATTCAAATCCAGGCCCACCTGGTTGCAAAGTACATTCTTATTTGTCTATACTTATTAAGTTCAATGAATAGGGTCAGGTCTATGTATAATTAAAACACATTTTTTTTTTTTTGAGACGGAGTCTTGCTCTGTCACCCAGTCTGGAGTGCAGTGGCGCGATCTCGGCTCACTGCAAGCTCTGCCTCTCAGGTTCACGCCATTCTCCTGCCTCAGCCTCCCGAGTTGCGGGGACTACAGGCGCCTGCCACCACGCCCGACTAATTTCTTGTATTTTTAGTAGAGACAGGGTTTCACCATGTTAGCCAGGTTGGTTTCGATCTCCTGACCTCGTGATCCGCCTGCCTCGGCCTCCCAAAGTGCTGGGATTACAGGCTTTACAGCCACAGTGCCCGGCTGACACACATTCTTAACATACTAGGAAGACACCAATGGCACTGCTAATAGTCTAATTGGTTAGACATCGATGTTGCCCTTTTGCTTCAGGCATTCCATAGATCACGCTTGCTCAGTGGAACAGTGGACTTTATAACTATCTCATAAAGTTTTGACAAAATAATCCTCACCTTTTAGTGCAGAGAAATGATACCAGCATTCCGAACTTTCCTGAAGAGGCATGATAAGACCATTGTTACCAAAATGCTGAGGTATGTTCTGAGGGAGAGCACCGCAGGGACCCCCCCAGAGAGGGCATTCCTGGGCCTTCAGAAACCAGAGTTCCTTTCTCTATGCCTCATACAGCCTGCCGGAGCTGCTGTTGTACCCATCCCGAAGATTTGAAGAATATCTTAATCTTCTCTACGCTGTCAGGCTTCATACCCCTGCAGAGCATGTTGACCGTGGGGACTTGACCACTGCAATTGACCAAATCAAAAAATATAAAAGTTATATAGATCAGGTTGGTTGCTGATAAGAATCTGCATCCCTTAAACATGTTACAATGCCTTTGTGATACTCCCACTCAAAGAGTCTGAGACACCTTATCTTCTTGTGGGGTTCTTTGCTTTAAAGTCTTTCATCCTTTTAATGCTAAATCAACAGTGTGTTCAGTGATTTCCAACACTAAGGGCATCTATTCTAAGCCAAGCAACATGAGACAATGTTTTCAGATATTTGTACAAATACAATAAAATTTTTATGAAAGTTTGAAGAATGAAGTATTTGGACTGATTTTTTACACAACTAAAAGGCAAAAAAATAAAAAAAAAGTAAAATCCTTTGTTTCTGAAAGTACTTTTTTGTTTGTTTGTTTGAGACGGAGTCTCCCTCTGTCGCCCAGGCTGGAGGGCAGTGGCGCGATCTCAGCTCACTGCAAGCTCTGCCTGGCGGGTTCAGACCATTCTCCTGCCTCAGCCTCTGCAGTAGCTGGGACTACCGGCGCCTGCCACCACGCCTGGCTAATTTTTTGTATTTTTAGTAGAGATGGGGTTTCACCGTGTTAGCCAGGATGGTTTCAGTCTCCTGACCTTGTGATCCACCCGCCTTGGCCTCTCAAAGTGCTGGGATTACAGGCGTGAGCCACCAGGCCCGGCCTCTGAAAGTACTTTCAATGCATTAATTAGCTTTCCTGCCTCAGTGAGTACGATGGTCATAATTACTATCTGAAGAAGTAATTAAGCACCTTGGAGACAGTACTATCATTCTGAAAATATTATTGTATTGTGCATACTGTAAATAGGCATCTGGGCTGAATGTAAACTGCTAACATATTTTTCCATGAAGATACTTTTTGCATCCAATTTTGTCACTTGCCTTTGTTTTAAAACATTGGGTACAGAGAATTGATTTTTTTTTTTTTTTTTTTTTGGAGACAGAGTCTGGCTCTGTCACCAAGGCTTGAGTGTAGTGGTGTGATCTCGGCTCACTGCAACCTCTGCCTCCCTGGTTCAAGCAATCCTCCCACCTCAGCCTCTTGAGTAGCTGGGACCACAGGCAGGCGCCACCATGCTTGGCTTTTTTTCTTTTTTTTGGTAGAGATGGGGTTTCACCATGTTGTCCAGGCTGGTCTTGAACTCCTGAGCTCAAGCCATCTGCCCATCTCAGCCTCCCAAAGTGCTGGTATTACAGATGTGAGCCACTGCACCCAGCCCAGAAATTGGAAACTTTCTATTATAACATATGGAAATACCAAGCCCTGTATCAAGTGCCATAAAATATTTTAATCTATTTCTTTTATGAATAAAAATGTCACAATTTTAGTTTACCTAAAAGTACTTTTTTTCCCCTAGATGAAGCAAAACATCAATATGAAGGATCATCTGTCAGATATACAGAGAATCATCTGGGGATGCCCTGTATGTATTCTTAGGAACTTGCTATATCTCATGCTCATGAATACAACCTCCAATCATTGGCAAAAGGAGACCTACAGACCCCAAGGCAGCTACTATTTGTGGAATGCCCGCTACGTGCCAGGCACTGCCACGCCCTCCCATTTCACATCTTTCTTATCTGCAAGGTTGCTCTATAAGAAGGGGCACCAGTGAGCTTGCCCCTATCCCATAACTTTTCGATAGTCTTTGTTCCTTTATTGGTAGTACTGTGATCACGATGCCCTTTGAGGAAAGGGGCCATGTGTTCTACTTACTTTCTTTTTTTCCGAGACGGAGTCTCGCACTGTCGCCCAGGCTGGAGTGCAGTGGTGCAATCTCAGCTCACTGCAAGCTCCACCTCCCAGGTTCACACCATTCTCCTTCCTCAACCTCCCGAGTAGCTGGGACTACAGGAGCCCACCACCACACCTGGCTAATATTTTGTATTTTTAGTAGAGACGGGATTTCACCATGTTGGCCAGGCTGGTTTCCAACATCTGACCTCAGGTGATCCACCCGCCTCGGCCTTCCAAAGTGCTGGGATTACAGGCGTGAGCCACTGCGCCCAGCCCACTTCTCTTTCTGAATAGTTCCCTTCTTATCCCCCAACCCCCAACTTTGTTTTTGATATTAGGAAAGCACTTACAAATAAAACTATAATTTCAGTAGTTTTAAAACTTTGACAAAAATTACGTTTTTTTCCCTTAAATATAGTTTTCTTTGTCAATACTGTGGTCTTTCTAAGAAAATCTGTTTCATAAACAGTGAAAACATTAACTTTTTCATGTTTGAACTGTGTTTTACTTAACATTTGCATATTCTGGGATATAAAATGGTTTGCAGTAGTAAGTTTTTTTATTTAAAAAAATTTATATGTGCTTCTATTTTGTTTTTGATTTATAGACTCTATCAGAAGTAAACAGATATCTAATTAGGGTACAAGATGTAGCCCAACTTCATTGCTGTGATGAAGAAATAAGTTTCTCTCTAAGGTAAACAATAGTTAACTATCCTAAGGCTGTGGACACCTTCCAAGCAGGTGACTGTCTTACTCATCCTGTAGCTCCAGCATTCAGTACAATGTCTGACACAGTAGGTTTGAAATGAATCTGCGCATTAGACTGAAAAGTTACAGACAACTCCCTCTGAGATAGTGTAGGCTATTTTATCACCATGTTCGCATTCCAGCCAGCTACTGGGTAGAATGGGAGAAGAAAATTGTCCCTGCCAGGACCACAAACTCCATATAAGCAGGCATTCTAAAGGTTGGTCACTTTCCTTTCTTTTTTTTTTTTTTTTTTTTGAGATGGAGTCTCACTCACTGCTGCCCAGGCTGGAGTGCAGTGGTGCAATCTCCACTCACTGCAACCTCCGCCTCCAAGCTATTCTCCTGCGTCAGCCTCCCTGAGATTACAGGCACCCGCTGCCATGCCCAGCTAATTTTTGTATTTTTAGTAGAGACAGGGTTTCACCATGTTGGCCAGATTGGTCTCAAACTCCTGATCTCCAGTGGTCCACCTGCCTCGGCCTCCCAAAGTGCTGGGATTACAGGCATGAGCCACTGCACCCGGCCACTTTTCTACTTAGCTAAGCTCCAAGTGTTGCAGGATTTTCACACCAATGATCTGCTCAAATGTAAGAAAGAGAGGACCAATTTATTATCCTCAGATAGTTATTGAGGTCAGTTTTTAACAAGACCTTACGCTATTTAGTTTGCACGATGCTCAGAGTAACCTAAGAAAAAAAGATGGAAGGATGCTACTTTTTAGTATCCCCTTTACTCCTTTAGAACAAGGGTGGGCAAAGTTTTCTGTAAACGTTCACATAGTAAATATTTCACGTAGTAAAGATTTTGCTGGCCAAATGATATATGCAGCAACTACCCAACTTTGCTATTGTAAAACAAAATCAGCTCTACCAATGATGCAACACATAACAAGTGATACACTATTGATAAACCGTACAAGATATAAATGAACAAACATGACTATGTTCCAATTAAACTTCATTTACAAAAACAGGTGTGGGCCATAGTGTGGTGATCTCTGCTTTAGAAAACTGTTCATCAAACTATGAATAAAATAATAGAAATAAAATAAATAACAAAATAATTAATAGAATAAAATAAAATTCTATTATCATTCTTTCTTTCTGTATGTAAGTTTGATTTTCAGTATTAATGACAAAGAGTGACTCAGCAAACAGCAACCAAAGGGACAGGAATTAACTCCTTTAATTTGTTCAACTCCAATAAGCATAATGAAAATTGATTTGTTATTTCAATGAATATTTCAACAAATGTTCCTCAACGGCACAGGGTAGCAGGGTAGGTGGAAGAAATCAGTCCCCTCACCTCCATCCTTACCTAGACTAGATCTTAAATGAAAATCAAATCACACAATATGTCACTTTTCTCATTGTCATGACATTTTTGTTTTCTTTGATCTGTTTGTTTGTTTGGTTTTGTTTTTTGGCTTGTAGCAATAGAAAAGAGCTACAATGATGGAAAGAAACTACCTACCAAACCAGCAATTCTAAACACACTGCTTTGGTAGAAGACATTCTGTGATGATTCCAGTTTTTGATTATTAGATTATTCTACATTCATGTATTCCTTCTCAAACACTCTTCCTTTCTTTACATAAGTTTGATTTTCTACATCATTTTTCTTCTCTCTGCAGAACTTCTTTTAACATTTCTTAATGTTCTACTAAGGTCAATGAATTCTCTCAGTTTGTGTGTGTATAAAAAATTTATTGTTTGAAGGAAATTTTGCTGGATACAGATTTTTAGGTTGGTGGCTTTTTTCTTTTAACACTTTGCTTATTTCATTCCACACTCTTCTTACTTACATGGTTTCTGAAGAGAAGTTCAGTGTAATTTTTATCCTTGTTCCTCTATAGGTAATATAAACCAACAATACAATTCTAAGCCTCCCAGCCGACTGAATGGACTCCTCCTGTCAGCCAAGGGGATTCCAAAGTAAACCTGAAAAACTAGTTCAGGCCACGATAGGAAAAGGGGATTGGATATGCCTCATTATACTCTCCTCCCTTAAGTATTCAGGCACAACTGACCCAAATTTAACATTGAAACAGAGATCTTAAGACTGATAAAATGAACTCCTTGTAGAAATAAGATACCAAATTCCAACTCATCTCCAGTATTGTATTACATGGCAGATAGCAGACCCTGAAATAAATCAGAGTATTTTACCTCAAAATATATTTCTTTGACATATTTTGAAATGGCCCTGCAAAGTAATCTCTTTTGGGAAAATCTCCTCTTTCCAGGTCTTTTCCTGATCCAGGAGAGATTCGGCTAAGAGTATGGTATCTTTTAAGGTCTGATAAGAGACATTTACCATCTATTCTCCCTGAAGCCTGCTACCTGGAGGCTTCATCCACATAATAAGAACACTGGTCTCCACAATCTCTTATCTAAAGCCAGACACTCCTTTCTACTGATTCCAGATCTTCAGATAATAACTCTTTCAACCAATTGCCAATCAAAAAATCTTTTGAATCCCTCCATGACCTGGAAGCCCTTAATTCAAGTTGTCCCATCTTTCTGGATCAAACAAATGTAAAACTTACATGCATTGATTGATGTTTGCCTGTAACTTCTGTCCCCCTAAAATGTATACAATCAAGCTTTAACCCAACCGCCTTGGGTACATTTTCTCAGGACTTCTTGAGACTGTGACCCAGGCCCTGGTCACTCATATTTGGCTCAGAATAAATCTCTTTATTTTACAGAGTTTGACTCTTTGTTGACAGTAAGGTGGGTTTTCGTTTTTGTATTCTCTGAAATGACAAAGATTTTCTCTTTTATTTTCTACATCTGAATGTATTATGCCTAGATGTAGTTTTTTTTTTTTTGGGGGGGGGGTATTTATCCTGTATTATGTTCTCTGAGCTTCCTGGACCTATGGTTTGCTGTCAATTATTTTGTAAAATCTCCAGTCATTATTACTCCAGATATTTCTTCCATCTCTCTTTCTTCATCTGGTATTCCCATTATGCATATGATTTGCCTTTTGTAACTGTCCCTATGACTTCGATATTCTGTTCTTTCCCCTGGTGGTCCCTACCTGCTACCCCTACTTTGTCCTTGGTCTTTTTTCTCTCTGCTTTTCAGCTTGGCAAGCTTCTATTGACATATCTTCAAGCTCACTGATTCTTTCCTCAGCTGTGTCCAGTGTATTAATGACCACACCAAAGGCATTCATTTTTGTTATATTTATTTCCGGTATTACCTTTTCTTTCTTAGAGTTTTGGTCTCTCTTCTTACATTACCCGTCTGTTCTTGCATGTTGTCTACTTTTTTCCATTAAAGTCCTTCACATATTAATCATATTTAACTTTCTGCTCTGATAATTCCAGAATCTCTACTGTATCTGAGCCTGGTTTTGATGCTTGCCCTGTCTCTTCAGTCTGTGTATTTTGCCTCTTAGTATCATGTGTGTATATATATATATATATATATATATATTTTTTTTTTTGAAACAGAGTGTCACTCTGTCACCTAGGCTGGAGTGTAGTAGTGCAATCTAGGCTCACTGCAGCCTCTTCCTCCTGGGTTCCAGCGATTCTCCTGCCTCAGGCTCCTGGGTAGCTGGGATTACAGGCACGTGCCACCATGCCCAGCTAATTTTTGTATTTTTAGTAGAGATGGGGTTTCACCACATTGGCTAGGCTGGTCTTGAACTCCTGACCTTAGATAATCTGCCCACCTTGGCCTCCCAAAGTGCTAGGATTAAAGGATTGAGCCACCATGCCCAGCCAGAACCCCTTATAATTTTTTGCTGAATACCAGATATGACGTGTCAGGTAAAATGGAACTAAACAGGCCTTCAGTGTGAAGTTTTATGTTTATCTGGCTGGGAGTTAGGTCATATTTGCTGTTTGTTGTAACTTGGCGTCAGAGGCTACAGTTTTCTCCCATGTCCTTGTTTTTTTCTCCCTATCATCTTTGGGTTTCCCTAGAGATCCCTTCTTTTTTTTTTTTTTTGAGACGGAGTCTCGCTGTGTCGCCCAGGCTGGAGTGCAGTGGCTGGATCTCAGCTCACTGCAAGCTCCGCCTCCCGGGTTTTTACGCCATTCTCCTGCCTCAGCCTCCCGAGTAGCCGGGACTACAGGCGCCCGCCACCTCGCCCAGCTAGTTTTTCGTATTTTTTAGTAGAGACGGGGTTTCACCGTGTTAGCCAGGATGGTCTCGAACTCCTGACCTCGTGATCTGCCCGTCTCGGCCTCCCAAAGTGCTGGGATTACAGGCTTGAGCCACTGCGCCCGGCGGTTTTTTTTTTTTTTTTTTTTTGAGACGGAGTCTCGCTCTGTCACCCAGGCTGGAGTGCAGTGGCCGGATCTCAGCTCACTGCAAGCTCCGCCTCCTGGGTTCACGCCATTCTCCTGCCTCAGCCTCCCGAGTAGCTGGGACTACAGGCACCTGCCACCTCGCCCGGCTAAGTTTTTGTATTTTTAGTAGAGACGGGGTTTCACTGTGTTAGCCAGGATGGTCTCGATCTCCTGACCTCGTGATCCGCCCGTCTCGGCCTCCCAAAGTGCTGGGATTACAGGCTTGAGCCACCGCGCCCGGCCAGAGATCCCTTCTTAAATAGGGTCTGAGCCTTGCAGTTATTTTAGCTGTAATCCTATTATCATACCAGAGTCCTACTGCTGTGGTAGTTAAGATGTCAGAGGAGGAAAAATATTCTACAGTTCTGTGATCAATTTTCAGTCTTTTAGTGAGTCTTTTACTTCTGGATTGTGACCTTCACAAGTGCTTCTCAGTTTTTGTTTTTCGTTTTTTTTTCACCTCTAACATGAGACAGTAAGGTTAGAAGTGGCTGGAATTGGGTATTTCCCTTCTCCCAGGTTGATTAGCCTCTGGTAAAATCTCAGTTGGTTAGGTTCTAGTAGAAGTTTCCCTTGAGGTCAGGCCTTTGTTAAGAACAAAATACTGACATTTAAGAAAGATGCTTCGATCCTGAGCAAGATGGCCGAATAGGAACAGCTCCAGTCTCCAACTCCCGGCGCGAGCGACACAGAAGACAGGTGATTTCTGCATTTTCAACTAAGGTACTGGGTTTATCTCACTAGGGAGTGCCTGACAATCAGTGCTGGTCAGCTGCTGCAGCCCGACCAGCGAGAGCTGAAGCAGGGCGAGGCATCGCCTCACCTGGGAAGCACAAGGGGGAAGGGAATCCCTTTTCCTAGCCAGGGGAACTGAGACACACAACACCTGGAAAATCGGGTAACTCCCACCCCAATACTGCGCTCTACCAAGGATCTTAGCAAACGGGCACACCAGGAGACTATATTCCACACCAGGCCGGGAGGGTCCCACGCCCACGGAGCCTCCCTCATTGCTAGCACAGCAGTCTGCGATCTTGTGACAAGGCAGCAGCGAGGCTGGGGGAGGGGCGCCCGCCATTGCTGAGGCTTAAGTAGATAAACAAAGTGGCTGGGAAGCTCGAACTGGGTGGAGCTCACAGCAGCTCAAGGAGTCCTGCCTGTCTCTGTAGACTCCACCTCTGGGGACAGGGCACAGCTAAACAACAACAACAACAAAAAGCAGCTGAAACCTCTGCAGACGCAAACGATTCTGTCTGACAGCTTTGAAGTGAGCAGTGGATCTCCCAACACGGAGGTTGAGATCTGAGAACGGACAGACTACCTGCTCAAGTGGGTCCCTGACCTCTGAGTAGCCTAACTGGGAGACATCCCCCACTAGGGGCAGACCGACACCCCACACCTCACCCGGTGGAGTACCCCCTTGAGAGGAAGCTTCCAAAGCAAGAATCAGACAGGTACACTCGCTGTTCAGCAATATTCTATCTTCTGCAGCCTCTGCTGCTGATACCCAGGCAAACAGGGTCTGGAGTGGACCTCAAGCAATCTCCAACAGACCTACAGCTGAGGGTCCTGACTGTTAGAAGGAAAACTAACAAACAGGAAGGACACCCACACCAAAACCCCATCAGTACGTCACCATCATCAAAGACTAGAGGCAGATAAAACCACAAAGATGGGGAAAAAGCAGGGCAGAAAAGCTGGAAATTCAAAAAATTAGAGCGCATCACCCCCTGCAAAGGAACGCAGCTCATCGCCAGCAATGGATCAAAGCTAGATGGAGAATGACTTTGACGAGATGACAGAAGGTGGCTCCAGTCCATCAAACTTCTCAGAGCTAAAGGAGGAACTACGTACCCAGTGCAAAGAAACTAAAAATCTTGAAAAAAAAGTGGAAGAATTGATAACTAGAATAATTAATGCAGAGAAGGCCATAAACGAATGGACAGAGATGAAAACCATGATACCAGAAATACGTGACAAATGCACAAGCTTCAGTAACTGACTCGATCAACTGGAAGAAAGAGTATCAGCGATTGAGGATCAAATGAATGAAATGAAGCGAGAAGAGAAACCTAAAGAAAAAAGAAGAAAAAGAAATGAACAAAGCCTGCAAGAAGTATGGGATTATGTAAAAAGACCAAATCTACATCTGATTGGGGTGCCTGAAAGTGAGGGGGAAAATGGAACCAAGTTGGAAAACACTCTTCAGGATATCATCCAGGAGAACTTCCCCAACCTAGTAGGGCAGGCCAACATTCAAATCCAGGAAATACAGAGAATGCCACAAAGATACTCCTCGAGAAGAGCAACTCCAAGACACATAATTGCCAGATTCACCAAAGTTGAAATGAAGGGAAAAATCTTAAGGGCAGCCAGAGAGAAAGGTCGGGTTACCCACAAAGGGAAGCCCATCAGACTAACAGCAGATCTCTCGGCAGAAACTCTACAAGCCAGAAGAGAGTGGGGGCCAATATTCAACATTCTTAAAGAAAAGAATTTTAAACCCAGAATTTCATATCCAGCCAAACTAAGTTTCATAAGTGAAGGAGAAATAAAATCCTTTACAGATAAGCAAATGCTTAGAGATTTTGTCACCACGAGGCCTGCCTTACAAGAGACCCTGAAGGAAGCACTAAACATGGAAAGGAACAACCGGTACCAGCCATTGCAAAAACATGCCAAAATGTAAAGACCATCAAGGCTAGGAAGAAACTGAATCAACTAACGAGCAAAATAACCAGTTAATATCATAATGGCAGGATCAAGTTCACACATAACAATATTAACCTTAAATGTAAATGGACTAAATGCTCCAATTAAAAGACACAGACTGGCAAACTGGATAAAGAGTCAAGACCCATCAGTTTGCTGTATTCAGGAGACCCATCTCACATGCAGAGACATACACAGACTCAAAATAAAGGGATGGAGTAAGGTCTACCAAGCAAATGGAGAACAAAAAAAAGCAGGGGTTGCAATACTAGTCTCTGATAAAACAGACTTTAAACCATCAAAGATCAAAAGAGACAAAGAAGGCCATTACATAATGGTAAAGGGATCAATTCAACAGGAAGAGCTAACTATCCTAAATATATATGCACCCAATACAGGAGCACCCAGATTCATAAAGCAAGTCCTTAAAGACTTACAAAGAGACTTAGACTCCCATACAATAATAATGGGAGACTTCGGCTGGGTGCGGTGGCTCACGCCTGTAATCCCAGCACTTTGGGAGGCTGAGGTGGGCGGATCACGAGGTCAGGAGATCGAGACCAGCCTGGCTAACACGGTGAAACACCGTCTCTACTTTAAAAATACAAAAAACTAGCCGGGCGAGGTGGCGGCGCCTGTAGTCCCAGCTACTAGGGAGGCTGAGGCAGGAGAATGGCGTGAACCCGGGAGGTGGAGCTTGCAGTGAGCTGAGATCTGGCCACTGCGCTTCAGCCTGGGCGACAGAGCGAGACTCCGTCTCAAAAAAAAAAAAAAAAAAAAAAATAATAATGGGAGACTTCAACACCCCACTGTCAACATTAGACAGATCAACGAGACAGAAAGTTAACAAGGATATCCAGGAATTGAACTCATCTCTGCAGCAAGCAGACCTAATACACATCTACAGAACTCTCCACCCCAAATCAACAGAATATACATTCTACTCAGCACCATATCAAACTTATTCCAAAATTGACCACATAATTGGAAGTAAAGCACTCCTCAGCAAATGTACAAGAACAGAAATTATAACAAACTGTCTCTCAGACCACAGTGCAATCAAACTAGAACTCAGGACTAAGAAACTCAATCAAAACCGCTCAACTACATGGAAACTGAATAACCTGCTCCTGAATGACTACTGGGTACATAACGAAATGAAGGCAGAAATAAAGATGTTCTTTGAAACCAATGAGAACAAAGATACAACATACCAGAATCTCTGGGACACATTTAAAGCAGTGTGTAGAGGGAAATTTATAGCACTAAATGTACACAAAAGAAAGCTGGAAAGATCTAAAATTGACACTCTAACATCACAATTAAAAGAACTAGAGAAGCAAGAACAAACACATTCAAAAGCTAGCAGAAGGCAAGAAATAACTAAGATCAGAGCAGAACTGAAGGAGATAGAGACACAAAAAACCCTCCAAAAAATCAATGAATCCAGGAGTTGGTTTTTTGAAAAGATCAACAAAATTGATAGACTGCTAGCAAGACTAATAAAGAAGAAAAGAGAGAAGAATCAAATAGATGCAATAAAAAATGTTAAAGAGGATATCACCACCAACCACACAGAAATACAAACTACCATCATAGAATACTATAAACACCTCTACGCAAATAAACTAGAAAATCTAGAAGAAATGGATAATTTCCTGGACACTTACACTCTCCCAAGACTAAACCAGGAAGAAGCTGAATTCCTGAATAGACCAATAGCAGGCTCTGATATTGAGGCAATAATTAATAGCCTACCAACCATAAAAAGTCCAGGACCAGATGGATTAACAGCCGAATTCTACCAGAGGTACAAAGAAGAACTGGTACCATTCCTTCTGAAACTATTCCAATCAACAGAAAAAGAGGGAATCCTCCCTAACTCATTTTATGAGGCCAACATCATCCTGATACCAAAGCCTGGCAGAGACACAACAAAAAAAGAGAATTTTAGACCAATATCCCTGATGAACATCGATGCAAAAATCCTCAATAAAATACTGGCAAACCGGATCCAGCAGCACATCAAAAAGCTTATCTACCATGATCAAGTGGGCTTCATCCCTGGGATGCAAGGCTGGTTCAACATACGCAAGTCAATAAACATAATCCAGCATATAAACAGAACCAAAGACAAAAACCACATGATTATCTCAATAGATGCAGAAAAGGCCTTTGACAAAATTCAACAGCCCTTCATGCTAAAAACGCTCAATAAATTCGGTATTGATGGAATATATCTCAAAATAATAAGAGCTATTTATGACAAACCCACAGCCAATATCATACTGAATGGGCAAAAACTGGAAGCATTCCCTTTGAAAACTGGCACAAGACAGGGATGCCCTCTCTCACCACTCCTGTTCAACATAGTGTTGGAAGTTCTGGCTAGGGCAATCAGGCAAGAGAAAGAAATCAAGGGTATTCAGTTAGGAAAAGAAGAAGTCAAATTGTCACTGTTTGCAGATGACATGATTGTATATTTAGAAAACCCCATTGTCTCAGCCCAAAATCTCCTTAAACTGATAAGAAACTTCAGCAAAGTCTCAGGATACAAAATTAATGTGCAAAAATCACAAGCATTCTTATACACCAGTAACAGACAAACAGAGAGCCAAATCATGAATGAACTTCCATTCACAATTGCTTCAAAGAGAATGAAATACCTAGGAATCCAACTTACTAGGGATGTAAAGGACTTCTTCAAGGACAACTACAAACCATTGCTCAGTGAAATCAAAGAGGACACAAACAAATGGAAGAACATACCATGCTCATGGATAGGAAGAATCAATATCGTGAAAATGGCCATACTGCCCAAGGTTATTTATAGATTCAATGCCATCCCCATCAAGCTACCAATGACTTTCTTCACAGAATTGGAAAAAACTGCTTTAAAGTTCATGTGGAACCAAAAAAGAGCCCGCATTGCCAAGACAATCCTAAGTCAAAAGAACAAAGCTGGAGGCATCACGCTACCTGACTTCAAACTATACTACAAGGCTACAGTAACCAAAACAGCATGGTACTGGTACCAAAACAGAGATACAGACCAATGGAACAGAACAGAGTCCTCAGAAATAATACCACACATCTACAGCCATCTGATCTTTGACAAACCTCAGAAAAACAAGAAATGGGGAAAGGATTCCCTATTAACTAAATGGTGCTGGGAAAATTGGCTAGCCATAAGTGGAAAGCTGAAACTGGATCCTTTCCTTACTCCTTATACGAAAATTAATTCAAGATGGATTAGAGACTTAAATGTTAGACCTAATACCATAAAAACCCTAGAAGAAAACCTAGGTAATACCATTCAGGACATAGGCATGGGCAAGGACTTCATGTCTAAAACACCAAAAGCAATGGCAACAAAAGCCAAAATTGACAAATGGGATCTAATTAAACTGAAGAGCTTCTGCAGAGCAAAAGAAACTACCATCAGAGTGAACAGGCAACCTACAGAATGGGAGAAAATTTTTGCAATCTACTCATCTGACAAAGGGTTAATATCCAGAACCTACAAAGAACTCAAACAAATTTACAAGAAAAAAACAAACCACCCCATCGAAAAGTGGGCAAAGGATATGAACAGACAGTTCTCAAAAGAAGATATTCATACAGCCAACAGACACATGAAAACATGCTCATCATCACTGGCCATCAGAGAAATGCAAATCAAAACCACAATGAGATACCATCTCACACCAGTTAGAATGGCAATCATTAAAAAGTCAGGAAACAACAGGTGCTGGAGAGGATGTGGAGAAACAGAAACACTTTTACACTATTGGTGGGACTGTAAACTAGTTCAACCATTATGCAAAATAGTATGGCGACTCCTCAAGGATCTAGAACTAGAAATACCATATGACCCAGCCATCCCATTACTGGGTATATACCCAAAGGATTATAAATCATGCTGCTATAAAGACACATGCACACGTATGTTCATTGCGGCACTATTCACAATAGCAAAGACTTGGAATCAACCCAAATATCCGTCAGTGACAGACTGGATTAAGAAAATGTGGCACATATACACCATGGAATACTATGCAGCCATAAAAAAGGATGAGTTTGTGTCCTTTGTAGGGACATGGATGCAGCTGGAAACCATCATTCTCAGCAAACTATCGCAAGAACAGAAAACCAAACACCGCATGTTCTCACTCATAGGTGGGAACTGAACAATGAGATCACTTGGACTCGGGAAGGGGAACATCACACACCGGGGCCTATCACGGTGGGGGGGGGGAGGGGGGAGGGATTGCATTGGGAGTTATACCTGATGTAAATGATGAGTTGATGGGTGCTGACGAGTTGATGGGTGCAGCACGCCAACATGGCACAGGTATACATATGTAACAAACCTGCACGTTATCCACATGTACCCTAGAACTTAAAGTATAATAAAAAATAAAAAATAAATAAAATAAAAAAAAGAACAAAGTACTCTGGGCATATTTCAAAATGGTACTTTTCTCCTCCCCACCATGCAAGAATATTGTATATTATATGTATTCATAGAAATATATATATTTGGGTTTTTTTTGAGACAGGGTCTCACTCTTTCACCCAGACTGGAATGCAGTGGCCTGAGCTCCAGTTCACCACAACCTCCGCCTCTCAGCCTCAAGGGATTCTCCCGCCTCAGTCTCCTGAGTAACTGGGATTACGGGTGCACGCCACTACTGCTCGGCTCATTTTTGTATTTTTAGTAGAGACGGGGTTTTTACCATGTTGGCCAGGCTGGTCTTGAACTCCTGACCTGTAATGATCCACCTGCCTCAGCCTCCCAAAGTACTGGGATTACAGGCATGAGCCACTGCGCCCAGCCGGGAAAAGGAAATTTATTAGCTCTTCATTGCAAGAATCTGGAAGGCTCCTAGAGGCAAAACTCACACCAGTGTGCAAGCCCAGAGTTATTAAATGCTAAAGCTAGTCTACACTCTAGTAGTTAATCCAATACCCTTCAAGCATCCTTACTCCATACAGGCAATTTCTGTTTCTGATAAGCTTTGATTCTCTGTAGCAGCCTATCATTCCAGCTTTTGGGGTGATAACTTCAATTCTATAATGGATCGGAGAAAAGCTGTTGATTCTGAGTTCTTCAGCTACTTGTTGTTGTTGTTGTGAGGACAGAATTGGCAACTTCCAAGCTCTTTTTTTTTTAAATTATTATTATTATTTTTTGAGATGAAGTCTAGCTCTGTTGCCAGGCTAGAGTGCAGTGGCACAGTCTCAGCTCACTGCAACCTCTGCCTCCCAGGTTCAAGCAATTCTCCTGTCTCAGCTTCCCACGTAGCTGGGACTACAGGCGCGTGCCACCACACCCAGCTAATTTTTGTATTTTTAGTAGAGATGGGGTTTCACCATGTTGGCCAAGATGGTCTTAATCTCTTGACTTTGTGATCTGCCCGCCTCAGCCTCCCAAAATGCTGGGATTACAGGCGTGAACTACCACACCTGGCCTGCAACTTCCAAGCTCTTTACATGTGGACTGGAAGCTGGAGGTCTAGTTATTACAAAATAGATTTCGGTCTTCAGTACTTGGACAACAAATGAGAATACTTTGAAGATTTAGGATAATCCAAGATCATTTTATGCTCTAATTGTGAGGTATATTTATATTTAAATAGGCACTGCTCTAAGCTATGAGGTATGAGGTATGAAAAATTTACCAGGCCCAGAGAGACATGAGTATGGGACTTCAGTCACACCTCCCCATCCATGCTTGCCTGGGGGCAATTGTTCCTAGGCTGCCTCACCCATTATCTTCACATTAGTGGAAATCATAGACAAAGAACAATTATAGTCAATCAATAGTTTGTGCTATTTTAGTGTAAAATCTTGATAAACAACTCTGGAACTGCCTCTTCTTTTTCTTTAAAAATCCACTTGTAAATGCTACTAATTGGGGTGTATATTCCTGGTAACTGAATCTATGCTCCAGGGTTGCAGTCTCCAAGCTTAGCCCAAATAAACTCTACTTATATTGATTTTGCCTCAGCTTCTTCCTTTTAGGTCAATGACACTGTCTCAGTGATGACATTTATATTATTTGCTAATAAATTTAAATGTAATTTCAAATATTTATTTGAATAGTGTGGTGGCTCATTCCTGTAATCCCAGCACTTTGGAAGGCTGAGGTGGGAGGATCACTTGAGGTCAGGAGTTCTAGACCAGCCTAGGCAACATAGTGAGACCCCGTCTCTACAGGGGGAAAAAAAAGTTTTGAAATTAGGTAAATGCAAACAGGCTCATATTCCAAAAGATATCACACAATACTTAGCCTGCAACCTTGTTTTCTGTCATTGTAGAAAATCACATAAAACTCAAGGAATGCCATCCCCATTTCTACCAGGAATTTTTACTTAGAGGAAATATACTCTGCTTGTATTTATACATACAGTACCAACTCATATAAGGCTTTACTCTTTACCATATGTTAACTTCTCTCATTTGATAGATTTAATTACAATTACCTGATGAGGCAGGTAGGACAGGAACCATGTTATGGGTGGGCAATCTGGCTTAAGTTGCCTGAAGTCACAGAGTTAAGTGCTGGTCTTGGAATTTAGAACCAGGTCTCTCGGTGCACAGGCAATGCTGTTTCCAGTGATTAGACCAGGAGGCAGAAAGGTGAACCAAGTCTTCCTTATAATAATCTAACATAGTAACAATTACTGAACAAATACATATTTTTCTTTTTCTGAGACAGAGTCTCCTTCTGTTGCCCAGGCTGGAGTGCAGTGGTGCGATCTCAACTCACTACAACCTCTGCCTCCCGGGTTCAAGCGATTCTCGTGCCTCAGCCTCCCAAAATAGCTTGAAGTACAGGGGCATGCCATCACGCCCAGCTAATTTTTTTGTGTATTTTTAGTAGAGATGGGGTTTCACCATATTGGCCAGGCTCATCTTGAAATCCCGGCCTCAAGTGATCCACCCATCTTGGCCATGTGTGAGCCACTGCACCTGGCCACAAATAACAGACAATAACTATGACACAGAAAGAACGAGTGTTTGCATTCTAAATGAAATTTAAAATAGAAATGAAGTCATACAGTCATTTTAAGAGCTGGGAAATTCAGAGGGCAATTTGTTCCTCTGGGGACATGGACCATTATTTTGGGTATGTTAAACTTTTAGAATATATTTTGTACCTTGGAACTTCTGTATTATTGTTTTTATCATAAACACTGATTTTCATGTCTGTGATTTTAAACTTGCTGATTTTTTTTTTTCCCTTAATGAGATGGGGT
The DNA here is from genome assembly GCF_037993035.2 of Macaca fascicularis. Lineage (NCBI taxonomy): Eukaryota > Metazoa > Chordata > Mammalia > Primates > Cercopithecidae > Macaca > Macaca fascicularis. Next base: position 42,945,360 of record NC_088378.1, read on the forward strand.
CTTGCCACACTGGCCAGGCTGGTCTTGAATTCCTGGGCTCAGATGATCCTCCCAACTTGGCCTCCCAAAGTGCTGGGATTACAGGCAGGAGCCACTGCACGTGGCCAAAGCTTGCTGATTTTTAAGCATGCTTTTTTTCTTCCAACGGAGTCTTACCAAAGGTACAAAAGTGGTGCAGGACTGGTGAACAGAGGCCTGGCCTTGTTCATCAAATAGAGCCATCCACTTCCCAGGCCGATTTTCCTTGGGGAAATATCCTATTATACTGCCAAAAAGACATACTGTAAACTTTCCTCTTAGCTTCCCCCAAAGGGATCTACAGTCATTTAGCAGTTAACTATGCGTTAGAGAAAACATACTCAGGCTTCTCAAGGGTACTAGACTTTGGTCCAGAATTGACTCATTCTGGGGACCCCCAACGCCACTGTGATCCACCAGGCTGGGTGATAAACAGTTTCGACTCAGGTCAGCTCACAGTGGAGCTGATGACCTGCTGTTGTCCATGTACCGAAACTCTCTTTTTGAGTTTCACTCTTGTTGCCCAGGCTGGAGTGCAATGGCGTGATCTCGGCTAACTGCAACCTCCGTCTCCTGGGTTAAGCGATTCTCTTGCCTCAGCTTCCCAAGTGGCTGGGATTATCTGTAGGCTCCACACCCATGGGTTCAACTGAGGATGGAAAACATTAAAAAATAAATACAATTAAAACAAACAAATAAAAACCTCATACGGTATAAGTATTCACATAGTGTTTACATTGTATTAAATGATTTAGAGAGATTATATGAAAATACCAAGCATCCTCAGATTTTGGTTTTTTTTTTTTTTTTTTTTTTGAGACGGAGTCTTGCTCTGTAGCCCGGGCTGGAGTGCAGTGGCCGGATCTCAGCTCACTGCAAGCTCCGCCTCCTGGGTTTGCGCCATTCTCCTGCCTCAGCCTCCTGAGTAGCTGGGACTACAGGCGCCCGCCACCTCGCCCGGCTAGTTTTTTGTATTTTTAGTAGAGATGGGGTTTCACCGTGTTAGCCAGGATGGTCTCGATCTCCTGACCTCGTGATCTGCCCGTCTCGGCCTCCCAAAGTGCTGGGATTACAGGCTTGAGCCACCGCGCCCGGCCAGCAGGAGGTCCTGGAACACATTCCCCATGGATATCAAGGGATGACTGTATTTGCTTTTGCATATTTAGAGGAACTGTTAAATTTTTAGAGTTTTTGGTGTTTGGTCTGTGGATAAACATTGTTGGAGATCTTGAGGGGCTTAATTTAGTAAATGGCTTTTGAAAAGTTTTTCTAGATAAAAATCATATATAAAATAGCCCTCTCAGAATCAGATTGAAATAATAACCTCTTTGTGTGTTTCTTTCCCTCACTCATGTCCTCGGAATACAAAAGGCTCAATTCTAAGCTCAAGTTAGTATGGCTGCTCCATCCCCTCCCTGGGCCAACCATCCACCTGGTCCAAGTGGGCCACAAAACTGGAATTCTCTTTCATTCACCTCTAATATCAGTGTGATCCCTTCCAAAGGAAAAAACTGAACACCAATTTACCAAAGCAAGTACCTCTTTGAATGCTACTTTTTCAAAGCACTCTGTTGGCATCTTTCCTGATATTTGGATACAGCAGTTTTATTACAGATTTGAACAGTTTTCTAAACTTCTATGATAGGAGACATAATTGTTCTTATGGATATGGTAAAAAAAAATATTGCTCCCCCTCTCCCGCAAAAGTAAGACTATGGTAGAATTCTTTCGCCTATTCAAAATGGCTACTCACCACATACTGCCCATCACACAGACTTAAAATGCACCCCCTGCCTTTCTTGCTTCCACTCTCCCTCATCCTTAGTTCTATTCATTCCTTTATTCTCAGAATAACCTATTGACTTGATCTAGAAATATTTTTGCAAGATATCAGTAAATGTGAAGCACCCCACTCTTCCCAGCCTAAATCATAACCAAAGACAGAAGAAAATGTTTGAAAGAAAGAGCTAGCTCTAGTGGCTGGGTGACCACCGTTTCCATTGATCCACACACCTAAAACAACTCCTACTTCCTAACACTGTCCAAGTAGCTGAACCTGAAACATGGAACTCTTGGACATTTTTAAACTACCTGATGAAGTCCTTTGCCCAGTTCTTAGGCATAGCTGTAACTAACAAATGACGGAAGTGCCTTACTACTCAAAGTGTGTCCCGCAGATCTGTGGACTCAGCATCACCAGGGAGCGTGCCAGAAATGCAGAATTCTCAGGCCACCCTAGCTCTATTCAATCAAAATTTGCATTTTAACAAAATCACCAAGTAAATCAGAAGCAAATTAAAGCTATTACCATATAGTTTTAAATATGAATTATAGCAGCTTTTATGAAGAACAACCTGGAGGTATTTGATAAAAATATACACAGCAGTCCCCCCTTATCTATGAAAATACCTTTTAAGACCCCCAGTAGATGGCTGAAACCTCACAGTACTGAGCCCTATAATATCACATTTTTTGCTATACATTCATACATATGATAAAGTTTAAAGATTAGGTACCATAAGAGATTACTTAATAAAATAGAACAATTATGATGACATAAAGTAATAAAAGTTATGTAAAGGTTTATCTGTGGAAAGAGAAACCATAAATAAGGGGGGACTCCGTGTAGCCTTTGACCAATCCATCCTACTCTCAGGAATTGTATCTGACAGAACAAATATTAGGACTTTGTTTCTATGTAAGAAATCTGCTCATTGCAACATTCACAGTGGCAATGGAGAAAAAAACAAATGGAGAGAGAGGGGGAGAGAAAAAAAGGAGGGGACCCAAGCCTCTTAACAAAGCAAATGTCCATCAAAGGAGAACACCCATCAATAGGGGAAGAGTTGAATAAATGATGTTGTACCCACACCATGAAGTACTGGTTAGCCATTAAAAGGAAGGAATAAAAGTCCTATCCATTAACTTGAAGTGATTTCCATTGCTGAGTGAGAAAAGCAAGAAAAGAGTAGGGAAAATCTTAGCATTTTTGTAAGATAACCTTTCCTGTACATAGATACGTGTGTGTGTGTGTGTGTGTGTGTGTGTGTGTGTGTATGTGTTTACCTGGGCAAGTACAAAAGAGTGGAAATGTACTAGGTTGATAACTTGGGTGATCTGAGTGAAGACAGGTGAGGTCGTGCTATGTGGAAAAGTGGAGGGGGAAAGAGGTACGCTAAATAAAAGCCAATAGCAGGGATTGATGTCACTTAAGCATTTTGTAATACTTTATGTTCTAAACTGACAATGTAAAAATCAAACAAAAATGGTGAAGATGAAAAATAAGAGACCCGAACAAGCATAAATATATGGAGTCTTCATTAGAGTAACTTCCTGAGGGTTCCTTGATGCTTCTGACAGGAAAACAATTATCCTCTATTAAAACATTTAGTTTGCTTCACTTAGCCACCCCTGGTCGGGGGGAATTGGAAGGTGGGGTGGGTTTCCCCAAGCTCCTCCCAGGCTATCACCACTCACCCCCACAGGACAGATAACCCACACTAGAGCAGAGTGAGGCCTGCCAACACAGCAATCTCGCTCCAATGACAGAAAAGTAGAGGATAACAGATGGGAGGTTGAGGACAACAAATTTTACTCCTTGATAAATATGCCTACAGTTGACCATGGTAGCAACCTCAGCAAAAACAAAGAACTATTTAATTTTTACCTTTCAAACTGATGAACTATATTAGGTTATCTACTACTTTCCAATCAAAAGTAAAAATTTTTGTATTTACTTCTACATAGTGGTTAAATGCTTTTTTCTCCTATTAATACACCTCATGCCAAATTAGTTCTTGTGTTTCTCTCTACCCCAACTTGTTATCCTTTTTTTTTTTTTTTTTTTTAGAGACGGAGTCTTGCTCTGTCGCCCAGGCTGGAGTGCAGTGGTGCAATCTTAGCTCACTCCAATCTCCAACTCCCGGGTTCAAGTGATTCTCGTCTCAGCCTCCCAAGTAGCTAGGACTACAGGTGCGCACCACCATGCATGGCTAATTTTTATATTTTTAGTAGAGATGTGGTTTCACTATGTTGGCAAGGCTGGTATTGGAACTCCTGACCTAGTAATCAGCCTGCCTCGGCCTCTCAAAGTGCTAGGATTACAGGTCTGAGCCGCTGCGCCAGGCCTTGTTATCCTTAAAGGTGAAACAAAACAAAGACTTATTTTCTTCAGATTGCCCAAATACATCAAAATACCAACACTGACAAAAATTTACCAACACAGATATAATTCATTTCATAAAGAAGGGAAAGTCAGTGTTTCTTTTCCCACATGGATTACCAAATACTTATCCCATGGACAAACTCAAAGCACTCCACCAGGAGCCCTGAGGGCCCACAGTACTGACCTGACCTCAGACACACAAGAGGGGTGAATCACATCGGGAGGAATATTATACTGAGAACTTCAACCAGCCATTCAAAATGTCAGTAGTGGGGTAAAAACCTTGACTAGTGACTTAACAATTTCAAGATGGTTAACTATGTAATAAAGCACGTATGTTATGTATTAAAACTGCACCTTCTCCATTTTAACACAGGCTCTATGAACACATCCATGATCTCAGCCTTTTCCTCTTCAATGATGCACTGCTCGTTTCTAGTCGGGGCACATCTCATACTCCATTTGAGAGGACTTCAAAAACAACCTACCAGTTCATTGCATCAGTGGCCCTTCATCGGTTACTCATAGAAAATATTCCAGATTCCAAGTGTATGTATTTTTTTTCCTTCCAAGAGACAGATACCTTCAAAAAGCTATATAATGTAAAGCTCTTTAATAGAATAGTAGAAAAAGGACTGGAATTATAATTTACCAGGTTGCAAATAAGTCCCCCAATATTAGAATTTCATTAAACAATGTAAACTTTCATCTGCCTCTGAAATAGTTAAAGACAGGACTTCTGGCATTCAGACATGAACCTTAGATGTTAGGAAAACAGCTTTCAAAAATCACAAAGGGAGGCAATGCCCCATATTACCATGAGTTCTTTGAAGCAGTGACATGAGAGCTGGAGTTCTCAACCATTATTCTACACTGTCTGAAGATGCTACAGTCTTAAAGCATATTTTAAATTTTTATCTATTACTTTCCCATTCTACTAGGACTAAGTGATTATTACATATTTGACATAACCTTTTCTTCCTTAAGTTTGCATCTAAGCTGGGAGTTGTTACATAAAGGAATCCACAGATATGCAAAGGATGCTTGGTAAACTAAACACTTCACTCACAATAATTCCAATAGAAGTATCATTTTGTCACAAAAACGAAGTCCTACTTAAACCCACTGTACCTATTTTTATTAGTTATTATCCTATATTTTACTTCCCAAGCTTAAAAGGATCTTTATCTTATTCCTATATCTGTTAGGCCAGACAGTCTGAATGTAACATCTCTCATTCCAATGTTTTTCACTGCATGTCAAGACAGAACTTAAGGTTAAAGTTGGAACCCAAGACCCTACTACTTACAGAAGTACCAAACTAAACAAAAGGCCTATTTCCCAATGGCTTCAGCCCCATTCTAAATCTGAGCCTGAGAAAAAATGAGTATTTCCACCTAGAATACAAACTCAGGTTAAAAAGGCTTAGTTACCTATCAACACTGGGTATGGTTAGCGTATGAAACATGTCTCCTTCAGTTCCCTTCCCATGACAATCAGCTGTGACCTACGTCAAAACATTGTTAAGTGACCTAATAGTGGGCATTCAGCTAAGTAGCTGGCTTGATTCTGTCATTGGTTCTCATACTGAGGTCGTCCAGGTCTAGCTCTTAGCATCTTTATTTATAATAACTATCAGTAAAGACTGTTACTGATTCCAGTTCCTTCTGCAGTCATTGAGACAAGGAATTAAAAAACATTACATCATCTATCCTTTAATCTTTAAAATAATTGTAATTACAATAACTGTAATATAGACATTATTTTACACTGCATTTGAATTTAGTAATTTTAGGAAGTTATATTCTACACTGGATATGTATTTCTTTTTAGGTTTTAAAATTCTCAAAGATGATGACTTTTGAGTATTAACATTTTTTCTCATTTTGATTGCTACCTGCAAGGATTAATTAGTATATCTCAAATGCTTTTACAGATGTCAAGAATGCATTTATTCTTCAAGGTCCAAAATATAAATGGATTTGTGCTACAGAAGTAGAGGATGAGAAGTTCCTATGGCTGTCAGTACTTAGAAATGCAATCAAAAGCAGTATGGAGAAGTGAGACCAAACTTGAAAACTTCAAGGGTGCCAATTCTCCCCAGCAAAGACAGACAACATGTATTTTCTGTTCCAAAATATCCAGTAAGAAACAGAGTAACTGTCATGGATGATGAGATAAACTAAGATGACCCATAGGATCTTTCCAACTTTTAAACTTTATCATTTGTGCTCACTTATGTAGAATGTGTAAGTACATTTTGAGTTCAAAATTTTCAATTACTTCTTTTAGTAGCTATATTTCATGGATAATATTATTTGGAGTAATGTGATGTGATGAAACGTAAGACAGAGCAAGCACATTGTATAAAGCTTTGTTTTATGATCTAATGCAAAAAGCAGAATGAAAGTTTTCTTAAGTGATCAGTCTAGAAAAATATTTTAATTTGTTGGTGATTTACCATTTTTAACATTTTCATGAAACAATTATTGATTTAAAATATGGATAAGAAGGCTGTGCGTGGTGCCTCACGTCTGTAATCCCAGCACTTTGGGAGGCCGAGGCGGCATATCACCTGGGGTCAGGAGTTTGAGACCAGCCTCACCAACATGGAGAAACCCCGTCTCTACTAAAAATACAAAATTAGCCAGGCATGGTGGCACACACCTATAGTCCCAGCTACTTGTGAGGCTGAGGCAGGAGAAGAATCACTTGTACCCAGGAGGTGGAGGTTGCAGTGAGCTGAGATGGCTCCACTGCACTCCAGCCTGGGTGACAAGAGCAAACCTCTGTCTCAAAAAAAAAAAAAAAAAAGACAAGAAATACAAAGGACAATTTACTCAAAAACTTGTCATACATATACGGATGTACTCCTCTAGACAGCATTAAAGATATACTGCTTCCAAGTGCTAAAAAAGTTTTCTATAATTTTTAAGTGTTATTTATTGCAAGGCTAAACTCTAAGGAGCTTTAAAAATATTTCTGACATTGTTTAAATTAGAAGGCTATTGTTAAAAAGCAAATTTTAAAGAACAAAAATAAATGGAAACAGCAAAAGTTGCTTGTAATGAAATGCAGCTAAGTAAAACTGTTTCTTTTAAAACAAAGACACTGAAAAATAGGTGTTGAGTAGTTTCCTGGGCCTTTAATGCTTTAATCTGATTATTTAACAACTAAAGCCATACTGATGGCCACTTGGAAACTTTAGCTGATGTATATTTTTACCTAGATATCACTAGGTAAAAATTATATTAATCTTGGAAGCTTGAGGTTGTCAGTTTTCCTTGTTCTTCATATTCTTGTTTATAGTAACAAAATCTATCGGTACAGTTTAGGATGGTGAATCTATAGTATTTAAACAATTTTTCTTTCAGAAATGAATATACAAAACCTTCTATTTCTTAAAACTTTAAATTGTTGTTAAAAAGATGAGCAAAAGTTAAAATATTATGCTGTTTTATTGGTGTAAAACCACACTTCTGATTCTGCCAAGATATATCCATGCAGTTTAACAACTATGATCCTATAGACAGAATAACTCTTAAAGGGAATATCTGCTGTTAGCAATGGATCAAAATGTATATATCATATAATATTAAACAAAATCTAAAACAGCATATTGTCCTGAATAAGGCACACTCCAGAAACTCATTAATAGGAAAAACTTGTTTGTATAGCAAAAGAATGAGTGGCAAGATGGCTAAAGGTAAACTAGAAATCTTAAGGAATTTCCCTTTATTTTGTGAATAACTGATATCCTCAGAAGTTTTAAAACAATACTTAAAAAAATTAACAAAGGCCATTACTCATACCTATTTCATAAGTTTACATGAATGCTGAATTATTCAATCTCACATAAAATAGTTATAAGTCGCTAATGAAGTTGATCACATTTCTACAAGGGAAATATAAAATCTGACGTTTATATTTGTCACAAGTTGACATGTAAAAGAGGCTTGAACGTAACACATGATTTGTGAAGAATGCAGACAGCTGCAGAGAGTAAATTAGCTTATGGTGAAAACCGCCTTATCCAATATAATTCTTTAAAATCAAAAATTAAATGGGAAACTCTTTCTGAAGATTTTTATGGAATAGACGCTTTATGTAAAATATTAAACAAACATAAAAGGACAAACTGACAATTTATTTGAGTCTGTGACTGAGATGTAAACGAGGAGCCCATTCTATAAATTAAATTGGTGTGTGATATTAGCCATAGAAACATTGCATATCCCAGCTGCTATGGAACAGAAAAGGTGAGTGTGCCAATAAACACAACACACCCTCCAGAAAACGTCATCCTGACCTTTTTATTGTTGAAATTAAAAAATAAAAGATACTTAAATACAATGGTGAACATATAGGGCAAAACAGAATCATAAAATTTAATGTTGAGTTAAGCAGTGAGCTGAATGTTTGGGTCTCCAAATTGGCTTTGAACCCAAAACCACTTAAAAACAAGTATGTTCACAGTTAACGGCAATTGGCTTATAGGTGAGAGAATGGTCGAAGTTGTTCCAGTTGAACTTCCAGGGAAATTCTCTCCTCAAGAACATCCTGAAAAAGATGCAAAGCCCAAGTTATGTTTCAAAGTATAGAAAAATGAAGGAATATCTAACAATAGCTCTGCTTCCAGAAAACAATTTAAATTTGTCAAGACGACTAAGGGAGAGCTTATTCATATTTTAAAAGTATACTTCACTTTAGAAACGTAGTTTCTTTATATGTTAATACTAAAGATCCTAGTAATTTCACACATTTTCTTATTACACAAATCAGGGTAACAGAATGTCTAGTTATTAGAAAAGTCAGTGTTTGCAACAAATAGGTATTAACACCTGAATTTTGCAATAAGCCTGCCCCTGAATTAACCGTAGATGAATTTGTTAATATAGCTTCTTTTCCCTAGTGATGACATCTGGCTATATCAACTCCTAGATCTCATTTTGAGCTTTAGTTTCCCAAATAATAACTTTGCATTCAGAATTTTTAATCAATGTTGATTTTAGGGAGTCTTTTCAGTTAGCCACCAAATTCTAACTTATTTACTTTCTTTTTTTCTCTTTCAAATTGACAGTATCATGTTTTAACCAGAACTACCTCTTTCTATTTCGTACCTTACTTCTTATTTTCTGTTCTCAGAAGTAAGGAAGAAAGTATTTTTCAAAATAGCTTCAATATACTTGTTTCAATGGTCTTCCCTGGTTCAGAAAAACATGCATTAACAAAATTTTCATCTTCATGGATATACTACTAAGCTTGTCTTTAAGTTCATTTTTCCTGTACAATGGACTAAATTAATAATCATATAACTACAAATGTCTTCTCCTTTGATCATAGAGTTATACAAGAATATCATTCATTCAATAGATGTTTATCAAATGCCTAACATATGATCTAGGTTTTGGGGATAGAGACAAAGTGGTCATAAGTTTATATCATTCATTCAACAGACCTTAACAAATGCCTAGCATACTAGGTTTTGAGGAGAGGGACAAGATGGTCATAAATTTATCTAGGACAATCCCAGTTTATATCCAGTGTCTTGGCCTAAATAATGATAATGCAACCCTCTTTTTTTCCTCTCAAAAGTGTCTTGATTTGGATGATATATTACATGATCTTCCTAAACAGAAATGATTATGACTTACCCTCAAAGAGTTCACTGTAATAGGACAGAGAGACAAATGTGTCATAGATAGTAATTCCAGGACACTGTAATAAATGCTAAATGAGGAGCATGAACAGAATATTACAAGAATGAACCAACTGCATTCATTTGTCATTTCCACGGACTCTCATCTCATCTTTGTTCTATTCCAAGTGGGATAGATAGTGCTCCAGCATCTCCACTGCCTGGAATTCCCAGGTCCCACCTTAGCTCTACAAAAACCAGAATCTTCATTTTAACATGATCCAAGATTACCTATATATGCATTAAGGTTTGAGAACCACTGGTTTGTAAGACATGAGTACCTAATAATGTTGGGGAACCATAAGTGATTCTGGGAGTAATTTTTTTTTTGACCCAGTAAGGAAGGAGTAAGTAGGAGTAATTTTTATTTCTAGGGAAGCAAAGAAATCATAGTTACTAGAAAACAAACACATTCCTCTCGGGTATTAGATGACAGTAGTACACACTGTGCATAAGCACCATTTCTATTTAAGGCTTGCCTTTTCTCTTTCCACATGCAAGACGACTGAAATTGCTGCCACCTCTCTCTTCTTCTTTTAGGCCTGTTTAAGTCCCTTTAATGGAATTTGAGTTGTCTTTGATAAAAGGACAAACTAGGACCTGGGTGCAGTGGCTCAAGCCAGTAATCCCAGCTACTCAGGAGGCTGAGGTGGGAGGATAGCTTGAGCCCAGGTTGCCAGGGTGACAGAGCGAGATCTTGTCTCTTTAAAAAAAAAAAAAAGGGTGTGTGTGTGTGGTGGCGGGTGGGGGGTAAACTAACCACAGTCAAAGCATCTAGAAAATTAGAGAAGAGAGCTATGTATGTGATCTTGGAGGTGTCTGAGATCACATTCCTTCTCTTTAGGTTTCTTTACTAAGATAAGGAATATTATAAAGATTCAGAAACTATATTACCTTTAATTGTTGCTGCAATTCGCTATTCAATCTGGCCAAAACTGTGTTGGTTTCCTTATTGCGTCTAATCGATGCCTGAATAGCTTTCTTATCTTTCCCAACAGATCTGAGAAGACAAAGAAGGCAAAAAAACCTGTAACATTCATTTATCTTAAATCCTCTCTATTCCTCCCTGATCTATTTCTAAACATGAGAAGCAAAAGGAGCATCTTTTTCCTTACTAGCATAGCTCAACATCACTTGCTCAGTTGCAGTGATAAACCAAAAGCTTCAGCACTATAGGAGAGGTAAAAAAAAAAAAAAAAAAAAAGAAATTATTAAAAAATTTCTTCTGTAGAATCACCTGAGTTTAAGTAAAAGAGTCTAAAGTAGGTACTGGCAAACCTTTTCTGTAAAAGACCAGACAGTACATATTTCAGGCTCTGTGGGCCATATAGTTTCTGTCTCATATTCTAGTTTTTTGTTTTCTTTTCTCTTCTGTTCTTTCTTCTCTCTTCTACAAAAAAGAACAAGTCATTCTGCATTCATAGGCTATATAAAAACAGGCCATAGGCTGAGCTGAATTTGGCCCATTAAGAGTTAATCTGCTGATTCTTGGTCTAGAACACCATAATTAAAATACCAGTTTTACTATAAACTATCAAGTTTAAAGAACGTACTGCTATTGAAACAGGGTGTTAAAATGGAATTGGAATACAACTTAATAATAAAGGGGAAACATGGGAAGAATACCTACTCATACATGACATGGCTCTGCTCAATTAAAGAACTAGTCTGATCATAATTTATTTCAGTCTGATTATTGTTGTTGTTATTATTTTTGTGATGGAGTCTTGCTCTGTTGCCCAGGCTGGAGTGCACTGGTGCCATCTTGGCTCACTACAACCTCCGCCTCCTGGGTTCAAGCAATTCTCCTGCCTCAGCCTCCCGAGTAGCTGGGTGGGACTACAGGTGTGCACCACCACACCTGGCTAATTTTTTTTTGTATTTTTAGCAGAGACAGGGTTTCACCATGTTAGTCAGGCTGGTCCAACTCCTGACCACAAATGATCTGCCCAGCTCGGCCTCCCAAACTGCTATTACAGGTGTGAGCCACCATGCCCGGCCCAGTTTGATTGTTTTTAATTGTTGTGCTTTTTCTTCCTAGTAATTAAATGTGCCTAGGAATAGCTTTGATTACCTGGGAATAGAAGGTTGTGATGCAAGAACAGCAGCTAAGACACCCGTCTTTTGTGTATGTTCATCGACTTCTGGCCTTAATTCATCTTCTGATTTTAATCTTCTTCGAACAGGTTTAGGTGGTGGAGCAAGAGGTGTTGTGCCTTTGCTCTTTAAGACAAGAATTCCATTAATAATAAGCATTTCTGAAGACATTCATAGTTAGCACTCTGCAACACCATTTGCTTTCTTTAAGCCATTTGCTCTTGGAAAATTGAAAGTTACTTGTCCTACTTTAAATCTATGTATTTGTGGCAAGAGCTAACTTAAATTATAGAGGGAAAAGATGTTTCTAGTTGACACCACAATCATGAATGTACCTGCAATATAAATATTTTTAGAATAACATATTGATGCAAAACTGTTAATATTCACAGTTTTAACATAAATATGATACAGAATCAATATATACCTGTTCAACAATAAACAAAGGCAGTCTCCAGAAATATCTAAGCATTATGACTATAGGATTTCTTACTCAAAAATACTAACATGTATCTTAATGAATAAAATAACATTATAAAGTAATGGAAAGCTAAGCAACTCTTTAAAATACCAAAAACATCACTATTAATATGCACAGTAATTAAAACTTTTGAAAATGAGTTGACATTTTGTTGGCGATTATGAATCTGCCCTCGGCAGAATAAAAAACAGCGTTTTGGCATTTACCGTAACTTGATTTAACTGTAAATAAATAAAAACAATAGTCAACTGCTATCTCTTAAGTGATATTTTTAATTTGTTGCTGTGAGTTGACAAAAATAAAGTTCATTACTTAAAAACTCACAGGACTACTAATGTAATAAAACAGTGATATGGTTTGGCTCTGTGCCCCCAAATCTCACCTCAAATTGTAATCCCCGTGTGTCAAGGGAGGGGCCTGGTAGGAGATGACTGGGTCATGGGGGTGGTCCCCCATACTGTTCTTGTGAGAGTGAGGGTGTTCTCACAAGAGCTAATTATTTTAAAGTGAGGCACTTCCTCGCTCTTTTTCCATCCTGCCACCTGCTTCCCCTTTGCCTTCCGCCATGACTGTAAATTTCCTGAGGCCTCCCCAGCCATGCAGAGCTGTGAGTCAATTAAATCTCTTTTGTTTATAAATCACCCACTCTCAGGTGGTATCTTTACAGCAGTATGAAAACAGACTAATACACACACAGCATCCAGAAAGTAGAATTGAAGCACTTCAGAAACACATGCTGTTTTTATAACTATTGGGAATGTCTAGATGATAACAGAAAAAAAAAGTTACCAAAATTATTCCCTCAAAGGGAAAGTGTGCTGATATTTGCAATCTGAGGTACACTGATATAGTTGAGGTATTTGTCCCCTCCAAATCTCATGTTGAAATGTGACCTCTAATGTTGGAGGTGGGCCTAGTGGGAGGTGTTTGGGTCATGGAGTAGATCCCTCGTGAATGGCTTGGTGCCCTTCTCACGGTAATGAATGAGTTCTAACTCTGAGTTTACATGAGAGCTGGCTGTTTAAAAGGGCCTGGCATCTCTCCTTGCTCCCTCACTCGCCATGTGACACATCTGCTCCCACTTTGCCTTCTGCCATGAATCTAAGTTTCCTGAGGCTTTAGAAGAAGCAGATTCTGGTACCATGCTTCCTGTACAGCCTGCAGAACCATGAGGCAAAATAAACCTCTTTTCTTTTTTTGAGACAGGGTCTCATTCTGTCACCCAGGGTGGAGTGCAGGGCACTATCTCAGTTCACTACAATCTCCACCTCCCAGGCTCAAGCAATCCCTCAACTTCAGCCTCCCGAGTAGCTGGGACTACAGGCGTGCACCACCACACCTGGCTAATTTTTGTGCTTTTTGTAGAGACAGGGTTTCGCTGCGTTGCCCAGGCTGGTCTCGAATTCCTAAGCTCAAGTGATCCATCTGCCTTGGACTCTCAAAGTGCTGGGATTACAGGTGTAAGCCACTATGTCCAACATAACCTCTTTTTTTTTTTGTACAAATTACCCAGTCTCACATATTCCTTTATAGCAATGCAGACGGACTAACACATATATAAAACAGATAAGGACTGACAGATGAACAGAAGGCATGGAGAGATATGTAGTAAAGCAAGTATAGTAAAATAATAATGTTATAAGGTAGTGAATTTACTGATGTACAATGAAAAACTGTTTCAATTTTTCTGTATGCTTAAACGTTTTCATAATAAAATGTTGGGGAAAAATTATTCCTAAAACAGTTAAAGAACAAGTTAAGAGCAAAAGGAATAACAATAACTTTAGAGAGTTGATAATTTTTCTTTATTATATTCAAGACTACAATAAAAGAAACTGAATTTCACCTATAAAGAAGTTCTACCTTATATAGTGGGAAGAATGTAATAACCACTTAAATTCTGAGAACCTGTGACACATATTTAACATAGATTACAGAATATCATCTCCATTAAATAGGCAGACTTTGTTCTGTGACAGACTGACTATACTACAGTTAAAGGTAGAGAAACGGGTTAGATGATTTCTGGTTGACCTTATTTCTAAAAATTATTTCACATAACTTATGATGTACAAAATTATTATTATAAAAGACATTTTGCATACCACATTGGTGGGAGCACTAGCAGCTGTCTTTTCTTCAGTTTTACTATCTGCTTTGGCAACTCGAAGAGAATTTGCAGGATCAGAAGCTTTTTCAGCCTAAAAATGAGTATGTTTATCACTATTAATTATACGTAACATGTAATTATGCATAAATATAGCATACGTAACAAATCGGAGTAAAATGTTAAATATTCAGACAAGAAAACTGAGATGATGTTAAGAAACTTGAAGGAACTTCATTAAATGAGATTTCTCTGCTACTGAAAGGCAGAGGGGAGAGCAGATAATAGATGTGTGAGGGAGAGGACGACGGGGTGAGGATGCAGGTAATAGATGTGTGAGGGAGAGGAGGACGGGGCGAGGATGCAGCTATGTAATAGATGTGTGAGGGAGAGGAGGATGGGGTGAGGATGCAGGTAATAGATGTATGAGGGAGAGGAGGACGGGGCAAGGACGCAGCTATGTAATAGGGTGAGGATGCAGGTAATAGATGTGTGAGGGAGAGGAGGACGGGGCGAGGACGCAGTTATGTAATAGGGTGAGGATGCAGCTATGTAATAGAGGTGTGAGGGAGAGGAGGACGGGTTGAGGATGCGGCTATGTAATAGATGTGTGAGGGAGAGGAGGACGGGGCGAGGATGCAGCTATGTAATAGATGTGTGAGGGAGAGGAGGACGGGGCGAGGATGCAGCTATGTAATAGATGTGTGAGGGAGAGGAGGACGGGGCGAGGATGCAGCTATGCAATAGATGTGTGAGGGAGAGGAGGACGGGGTGAGGATGCAGGTAACAGATGTGTGAGGGAGAGGAGGACGGGGCGAGGATGCAGCTGTGTAATAGATGTGTGAGGGAGAGGATGCAGCTATGCAATAGATGTGTGAGGGAGAGGAGGACAGGGTTAGAATGCAGGTAATAGATGTGTGAGGGAGAGGAGGACGGGGCGAGGATGCAGTAATAGATGTGTGAGGGAGAGGAGGACAGGGTTAGAATGCAGGTAATAGATGTGTGAGGGAGACGAGGATGGGGCGAGGATGCAGGTAATAGATGTGTGAGGGAGAGGAAGACGGGGTGAGGATGCAGCCACGGCACTGAACCTCTAAGTGCTTAGTCTGGGAAGTCCTTGTGGTTGGGAGAGGGAGGCATCCACCCAGGGGAGTGAGTACGGTACCCTGTGCACACCTCTACATGCCCACTCTGACCCTCCTAGATGCAGCCCAGTCCCCTAATGGGCACAGCAGAAAGTTATAGGTTTGAAAAGGGAGCGAGTAGGAAATTTTCCATGGCCATGATCTATATGAAAGAGACTGCAGAATTCCTCTGGTCTTTCCAACTCCACATTTATGGTCAGCAATTTAGGTCAGAGATTCCTAGAGAAGTTCTTGCCATTGGAACTACAACAGAATGTCCTAGAACACTGAATATTAAATTTTGATATCCTATAGTCTTTGCTTAGCTAAGGCAACTTAGTCTCATACAAACTGTAAATGCTTTAATTAGAAGTCTGGCTGAAATTTGGTTATAGTTAAAGTTGTAGTTAGATCTAAAAGTTACATCTAGTGAAGGTCCCCTTGTGGAAAAGGTGTAATGAGTGGAGCTATGGTAACCATGGCCTTTTATCACATGGAAATCTTCACCAAATCACGCAGTCAGATGCTTAGCATTAAGATGGAAACCCCCAAAGCAGTGTTTTAGCCACAGCCAGGTGGTGGTGTCTTTTCATGTGGTATCAATCCCCCACCCCCACCAGACTCTGATACTCAGTAAGCATTACACTGCAACCAGCAGATATTGGAGGCCAATAAAAAAGTTGAGAAGCACTGACCTAGGGAATATTTTACTCACTGATGTCACCTCTAATATCTGCTCTGTTGACCCAACATGGTACGGGAAGTGACTGCCTGCAGAAAATTAGCCAAGCCCTTGAAAACTGACCGGCAGGACTTCTGGATGTTTCTCGGCTTCATCATCTTGTTCTTCATTTACATTTGATGCAGCAAATACTTCAAATTGGCTGAAATCTGCAAAATTTGGTTGCTCTGGTATCTGCTGAGGTGAGGTACTAGTGTGAGTTATGAGGCCATCGGCATCCACTGGGCGATGCACAGCGGGACCAGGAGCCTGTGCAATGGTTCAAAACAGAGGAACACACATTTTATCAGCCTATCAGTGTCACAGAGTCATCTTCTTCTTCTTTGAAAATTTAGTATATAAAGATGCCCTGTTTTATTATCTGTAAGTTCAGAGAGGTGTATTACAGTAACATTTAGCTCTAAATAAATGATTAAACCATAAGTGAAAAGCTAAGACACTAAAAAAAAATTAAGATAATAAACTTCCAATAAAAAGATATTTTTTTCAAAAACTATATTGCAAAGAAAGTACACTGAAGGAGAGGGTAGGGCTGGCCCTACCCCCATTCTCCATTTGCATGTATTTTTGTCTTAACTGGGCTAATACACAATAGTTTGTTCCTTAAATAAGTTATTTTTTTTGAATGTTTCACTATGTTTCTTAAAAAGGTTGCTCTTTTTAAAGCGTGAAAACCACTGCTCTAACTATTCTCCCAACATGTCAGGAACACTTCCCTTCAATCCATCTTCCACTCCTTTGCCAGACCAATGCTGCTCCATCTTCAGTCTAAAAATATGTTTACTGAATATCTACTTGTGAACAAAACAAATGAGGCCCGCTTATACCCTAATAAAGCTGCTTCTCTCTGGAGCAGAAGAGAATAAGTAAATAAGAAATTAAAATAGAGTGTGAGATGTTTTATGACAAAGGAAGTAAAGGATACTAAAGAAAGACATCTGAAGTCTCTTCCCTTTAAAAATTCTTCATCTCCTCTAAGAAAAACTCTGTCCTTCTTACTATGATATGGGAGATGCTCTGCCTCCTCCCTATCTCTCTAGCGTCATTTCCCATCACTCCGCACATCTACTCCTGCTGTGCTGAACGAACTTGTTTTCCCCTGAGGAATGTGCCAGGCTTAACACACACTTCCATGGCTTTGTGGATGTCATACCTTCGGTTTGGAATACCTTCTCTCCAATAAATTCCAATTTATCTTTTAAGTCCCTGCTAAGTCTCATTCCAACATTTTATGTATAATGTGATCCTTAACTTCAGCCACTAAGGCTGTCCCAAAGCATTTTATAAATGTCTACTACAGCACTCTAATTTCGATGTGGAAGGGATGCAGAGGTCATTATACTTCCTTAACTCATGTAGTAAACACATCCAGAGAGATGCAGTGAGGTTATTTTGGGGTATCTTGTTTTGTTTTGAGACAGGGTCTCACTCTGTCACCAGGGTGGAGTGCAGTGGTGCAATCACAGCTCACTGCAACCCTGACCTCTCAGGCTCAAGAGATCCTCCCACCTCAGCCTCCCAAGTAGTTGGGACTACAGGTGCACACCACCACACCCAGCTAATTTTTTTTTGTTTTTAGAGATGGGGGTCTCACTATGTTGCCCAGGCTGGTCTGGAACTCCTGGGCTTGAGAAATCCTACCGCCTTAGCCTCCCAAAGTGCTGCAATTACAAGTGTGAACCACTGCACCCAGCCCAGTCAAGTGATTTTGTGAGTCACTGCTACACCCAGGACAGTAATGGATCTCTCCTATCTCCCAATCCATTGTTGTTTCAACTAAACTCTTCTCTGTCAAGACATTATCATTTGTTTCACTTTTAAGGCTCTTTCAAAAAACAACCAGATCATTCTAGAAATGTGTATCTTTCAAAATGAGATTTAGCCTCACTGAATTAAATGCTCATTAAGGATGACCATCAGATCATTCCTGACCTTCCAAATAATTTAAGAACAGAATTAAATACCTAGCAAGAAAAGTGATCATGGGATGTTTAGTAATAAATACCTTGGAGAATTACCTGTGAGGGCTGTGGTCTTGGAGGCACTGCAGGAGGATGGGCAACAACTCCAGCCTGTTGTTGTCCTGCATGAATACGAAAGTCTTCCTTTTAGTAACTGTATAATCACTTTGTTAATAGAAGAAATAGGCTGAATGAATGTGACTACATGATAAAGATTTCTAAGAATGTTTGTTAAGCATTAGAAGGCAGGTACTAACTTGTTACACAGTCTGTATGTAACCTAAAGACCAAATCTGACAGCCTTTCATCAGATGTCGCTTTGCTTCTTAACTCTATTACATGAAGCCCTCCTGGCATACTCCTGCCTATTTCCATAATAGTAAACAACCTTGATTTTCTTCTCATATCTCTGACTGCTGTTTAAGTATCACATGAAAACTTCCAAATTTTCCCTTTCACTTAACACTTCACTTTTCCTCACCATTCTAAACTCATAGTGACTAAAACATCACTTCATCATCCTCTGCCCTAACTTTTCTATGTTAACCAAGGTAACAATAATAATGCCAGTTCTTCAAAAATTGAAAACCTGGGTAAATTATGACTTTTCATCTTCATCAGCCAAATTGAGATCTATCAGTCCCCCCTAACTTGATATCACAACATTGTTCTTTTAAAATTTCCTATGACATCTCTCAGGTTCCCATCTTCATCATTTGCATTCAAACACACTTTAAGTAGTTGTTAAGAAAAAAAAATTGCCTCTCATCTGCTATCTTTTTAACCCGAATTTTCCTTCAGATAATTTTTTTTTTTGAGACAGGGTCTCACTCTGTCACTCAGGCTGCAGTGCAGTGAAATAATCTTGGCTCACTGAAACCTCTGCTTCTCGGGTTCAAGGGATTCTCCCACCTCAGCCTCCCAAGTAGCTGGGACCACAGACATGCACCACCACCTTTGGCTAATTTTTGTGTTTTTAGTAGAGATGGGGTTTCACCATGTTGGTCAGGCTGGTCTCGAACTTGTGACCTCAAGTGATCTGCCTGCCTCTCAGAGTGCTGGGATTACAGGTGTGAACAACCACACCCGGCCAGATAAATATTTTTAAAAGACATGTTAATAGAAACAAAAATAAAATGTGTATGTGTGTTGGATTAACTTTAAAATTAAATGATAATGTATATCATGGTTCTCTAGCCCCTACCTGTGGTGACTGTAAAGGTCCGATTCATATCTAAAGACGATGATCTGGAATGAGAGGGCTGTGGCCTTGGAGGGGGAGGTGGTGGTGCAGTGTTATCAGGCGATGTTCCTGAATGAGATCTGCAAAATTCACCCCATCATAATTGGTCATACTACTGATATCAGAGCTTTTTTCTTTTTAAACATTGAAACTTGACTAAGCAGCAAAGGATCTTATTAGCATGACATTTTCTCAACACTCAAGTATGTAAGTGTTACAATAAATTAAGATAGCACTGTTTTCGATGTATCCTAAACAACTGATTATTTTATGTGGCTAACAATTTTTTTAAATAAAGTTATTAAGCAAAATTTCAATTTTTTTTTTTTTTTTGAGATAGTCTCACTCTGTTGCGCAGGCTGGAGTACAGTGACACCATCTTGGCTCACTGCAATCTCCACTTCCTGGGTTCAAGCGATTCTCCTGCTTCAGCTCCCGAGTAGCTGGAATTACAGGTGCGTGCTACCACGCCCGGCTAATTTTTGTATTTAGTAGAGATGGGGTTTCACCATGTTGGCCAGGCTGGTCTCGAACTCCTGACTTCCGGTGATCTGCCCACCTCAGCCTCCCAAAGCGCTAGGATTACAGATGTGCCCAGCCTCAAAAATTTTGAAAAGAAATTTAGTTGTCAACATGACTTCATAATAGATTGCGCATACTTAGTGTAATGCTTTCCCATTCAATTAAAGGTAATAATAGTCTGAAAAAAAAATTGTAAAAAGGAAAGTCTACTTTCAGATATGGTTAGCTTTCAACCTATTAAGGTCTGGATTTTGGTGAGCTGAAGTACCCTTTCATGTGTCCACACAGACCATCTCATTTTAGAGGTGACTATGCTCAAACTCAACTCACCCTAGAGATTCACTTCTTTGCTACCAAAGTCTTTCATATTCTGAAAAGAGTCTCCAAGGACTCTGGTAATCTGATCTTCACATATGAGAATAAACAGCAGAGTAAAATCCAAGATGACTGAGAATGCTAAGAAACACAGGAAGAACTACATGAAGAATCAGAAAGGAAGACAAGCAGCCTTCTGACTCTAAGCTGTTTGGAGATTCTGCATCCTCGCTACACCAGGCATGCAGCAAAATGATACTTACCACGTGCAAAAAGTGAGGAGAGAAAGATGCTTCTGTCCTGCACAATTTTTAGTGGATGGTAAAGCCCTTGCAGACAAATCTCTAGCCATCCTCCACCCTATCCCACACCTTTCTTGTTTGTGCCTGAAAGGTTATATGTAATGCAGAATTTCAGGGTGGGGAGGTGGCCCACCACTGGACTGTGCTTTTGGATGGTGTTTTAAAACACAGAATTCTTTTGGTACTTGCCATAAGGCTATACATATATTACTTAACAGACTCTCACTGGTTAGGTACAAAAAGGACTTACAAAACTTCTATCGCCAAGAAGTTATCACCTCTTTTTAAAGCTTCCACAAAATACCATTTAGAAAGCCAGGGTTCTTTTTGTTTTTCTATTCAAGTGGAAAGGATCAAAATTACTTGTCTTTTACATAAATCAAAAAGTAACCTATCAGCTTTCAGATAACAAAATCATGTGTGCTTGGTTCTAAATAGTTTTAAACATTAAAATGCAGCAAGATAGTTTAACATGCTTTTCATTGACAGAAATACTGACCTTTGACGAGTTACATTGCTCCCGATCTGTTCTGGGTCAGAAGTAAAAGAGTCTGAACTACTGTAACCATCTGCTGATAAATGGGATATGTCCTATTTAATAATAATCATTTCTTTACTTTTTGCTCTATCTACTCCAAACAAATATAAGTGATATGCTGTTTCAAGCCAGAGATAGTCAAAGATTGGCTAATAGGCTAACAGTTCATCCTGGTGTTATTAACTGTAAAAAATTAACTACAAATCAAATAAATCATGGCATATTTACACAGTAGACAAAGCAAGTTATAGTCTAGAAAAAATAATGAATACTTAATGATGCAGAAATATTCAAAATAAGTCACAAAACAGTACATATACAATGTGGCCCTCCAAATCTGTGGTTCTGTATCTGTAGGTTCCACAGGTGAGGATTCAACCAACCGCAAACAGAAAATATTAGAAAATAAAGTAACAATACAACAATAAAAATAACACAAATAAAAAACCATACAGCATGACCACTTTTTTAATATAGTTTGCATGCGTGTGTGCGCGCATATATATATATATATATTTTTTTTTTTTTTGGTAGAAATAAGGTCTCGCTATATTGTCCAGTCTGGTCTCTAACTCCTGGGTTTGAGCAATCCTCCTACCTTGATTTCCCAAAGCGCTGGGATTACAGGTGTGAGCCACTGTGCCTGGCCCAATAAAACAACTATTTACATTGTATTAAGTATTATAAGTAATCTAGAGATGATTTAAAGTACACAGGAGGATGTGCATAGGTTACATGCAAATACTACACCATTCCACATATCAGAGAGCTGAAAATTCACAGATTTTAGTACCCATGGGGGTCCTAGAACCAATTCCCTAAACATATTAAGGGATGACTGTATTATAATTTCACATTAGATACAAACATAACTTACATATGTGCAGAATGAGAACTAAAGTTGACAATGAATCTGTTAATCATGGACATTGGTGGACTAGTGAGAATATGAATAATTATTTCATTTTTATCTATTACATTTCTACAATAAATATGTTACTTCTGTAATGGACAAAAAGGTCACTTTTAAAGAACAAATTAGAAACTTTTAAATAAAGTAATTTTAAAATTGTTAATTTGACATGGGAATAAAATGTGCTTACAGAAGAGAATCCCAGAAATAGACTAAGAGTTGTGACAGACAAAAGAAATTTTAAGATAGGAACTCTAGAGACAATCTGAAGGAATATTACTATATACGTTCAAGAGTCATAAGCTGAAGGCACTGGTTATTTTAGTTGTATTTCAAAATATATCACCTTCCTTTTTCTTGTAAATCACAGAATCATCTAGTTGGTACAAGAATGACATTAAAATGAACATATTTCCATCTGGATATTTTAACAGGCACCTCAAGTTTAACACATATGAAACTGAACTTGATTCTTTCCCTACAAACCTACTGCTATCAGTTTTCTTCATTTCCCTGTTGTCCAGGCCAAAAACCCTGGAACCACCCTGGACTCCTTTCTCTCTTACATCCTATACCACACAGGTAAAAGCAACTCTTGAAGTCTTTTCCTCCACAATGTACACAACAGCCAGAGTCCAGCCACTTCTTATCACTTCCACTGCTTGCACCCTAGACACCAAGCTGTCACCATCTTCTCTTGCCTGATTATCCCTGTCTCCCAAATTGTGTTCTGTTTTGTCTCACCTTCTTCTGGCCTATTACCATTAGGACAGCCAGAGTGACCCAGTTAAAAAGGAGGCTCAGATCACATCACTCCTCCATTCAAACCTTCGATTGGCTTTTCATCTCACTAAGTCAAAGAAAATCTGACACTGCCTCCTGTTACTGTCCTACCACTGCTACCTTTCCCTGTCAAATTTGCTAACTAATTCTATTCCAGGTATTTGCTTGCTATTCTAGTAGAAGCAGGTCCTGCCTTAGGGCTCTACATTTGCTGTCTGTTGGGCCTTAATTTTCCTTCTGGGTTTGTACAGCTTAATTCATCTCCTTCAAGTTTTCACTCAAATGACATTTTTTTGGTAAGGTCTTCCTTGACCATCCTATTTAAAATGGCACCTCTCCACCCTCTCCCAGCTTTATTTTTATCCACAGTATTAGTTACTTTCTAATATAAGAGTTACTTTTTATTCCCTCTTTATCTCCCTTACAGAATGTAAACTCTATAGCAGCAAAGACTTTTTTTACTGTTCAATCCCCAGTGCCTAGAACAGATCCTAGTATACTGTATCCAATTAACACTGGCTGAATAAACGTATATATGCAATTTCTTGTGTGATAGAAAAGGAAGGAACTACTGGGAAAGAGCCATAAGACCAAACCTGGCTACACAGAGAGGGATGGCAAACAGGAGGCCTGCATTGAAGCAGGAGTCAATGGGCAACCATTTATTCACAGACAGGGCAAAGTGTTATCTAGTGAAGACAGTGTTAAATGGGTACACATCTGAAATAGTCAGACTCTAAATCCAGACTTAGTAAACTTCAAATGGAAGATGTAATACTTCACTTACCTACAGTATTACCAGAAGCAAATTTCACTGATGAATTTATCTTATTTTCTTCTGAAAGGTCAGATGGTTTCACAAGTAATGGGCTAGTGGGATTTGTATGATCTATGAATTAATAGGTAAAAATACAAGATATAGGTATTTGAACTGATAAACTCATAAAGCCCAGAGTGTAAGACTTCATTTAAATATCCAAACAAGTGGCAGGTAAAAACATAAAATGTAAGACAAAATAATATTTTTAATAAAAACAAATGTAAAACTATTTATTTAGAATTTTATTTTCTGTCATAATAGAAGATAGTTTATAATGAAAAAGTTTATTTGCATGTTCACAATTTTATTCCTGTAGAAAACTTAAACAAAACACTACATATATAAGCTGTAAAGTAAGTTAATTTATAATGCTGATTTATACAAAAAAAAAAATCTACCTTTGAGAAACCCTGAAACATTTAGTCCAAAATGAGGCATTCCAAGAGTTCAAGTAAAATATATAATTTCCAAGCCAAAATTTATTTTAACATATATCTCTTCAGTTAAAGTTTTAACATATTTTAAATGTAAATTTACAAGGGTGACCATAAAAACCCACAGGGTATTAGAAATGTCACATTTTCGTATGTCCTTATTTTAAAACTCTACAATTTAAAATAAATTCCTTTTAAAAACTGCAACATAAATAAATATGCACGAACATATACATAATTATAGAAAGTACTAGCTTAAAAAATAAGCAACGATGAAAGAAAATTGAACCTTGACAGAATAATTACTTATGTATTTTAGTTTGATGCAAAACTAAAATACAAACCAGCAACGGCTTCCTTACCACTGCCAGCTCTTTTAAGTTCCATTTCCTGCATGTGGATTTTGCTTGGAGTCATACGAATGGGAACTGGATGAACAATAGCAGTATCCTAGAGACAAATGGGAGGAAATACAGAATTTGTATTAAAATGTCAAGCTAATGCCATGCAACAACCAAAACTAATAAAACTGTAAAAACCAGTGGACAGGCTTTCCCATTTACACTAAGGCAGGCATGAAAATAAGCTTTTTAAGTTAAAAGCTCTAGAATTCTATTTAAAAATCAAGCTCACTATATATGCCTAATATCTGCTAATTAAAAAAAAAAAAACTTTTTAAGTGGAGTGATTAAAGATTTACGTGAAGGCTGGGCACAGAGGCTCACACCTGTAATGCCAGCACTTTGGGAGGCCAAGGCAAGAGAATCACCTGAGCCCAGAGAACAGCCTAAGCAACATAGTGAAACACTGTCTCTTCAAAAAATATAAAAATTATCTGGGCATGGCCCACGACTTATACTCCCAGCTACTCAGGATGCTTAGGGTAGGAGGTTCCTTTTTTTTTTTTTTTTTTTTTTTTGAGATGGAGTCTTGCTCTGTCACCCAAGCTGGAGTGCAGTGGCGCAATCTTGGCTCACTGCAAGTTTCCGCCTCCCAGGTCCAAGCGATTCTCCTGCCTCAGCCTCCCAAGTAGCTGGGATTATAGGCACCTGCCACCACGCCCAGCTAATTTTTGTTTTTTTTTTTTTTTGTAGAATCGGGGTTTCACCATGCTGGCCAGGCTGGTCTCGAACTCCTGACCTCGTGATCTGCCTGCCTCGGCCTACAAAAGTGCTGGGATCACAGGCTTGAGCCACTGTGCCCGGCCAGGTGGGAGAATCCTTGAGCCTGGGAAGTGGAACCTGCAGTGAGCTGTGATCATGCCATCTCACTCCACCCTAGGTGAGAGCTAGACCCCATCTCGAAAAGTGTGTGTGTGTGTGTGTGTGTGTGTGTGTGTGTGTAAGATTTACATTTAAAACATGCTCTTATAAAAACACAGTTCAAGACAATATTAAAAAGTGAGGAATGATCTGACAAAATTATGCAAATGTGAGTCTTGAGGTTGAAATAAACTATTTCATGAGAATCCAAGAACTAGATAACAGACTGAAAACTCATTTTCAGTAAACTGCTCAAAAAAATTTGATACTTTTTTAAACCTATGAAACAAAGTTACTAAAATGCCTATGACATTGCAATAGTACGCACAATACATACTTCCTACAGATTAATTCAAAGTGTTTAAATTTGATTGTCTCAAAATTTAACACAAAACTGCCACAAAGGAATCCTTTTTTTTAAAGAGAAACAAGACTCCCATTCTAACAAGGTAATACTTTTCTTAAACCTTTTTCATTACTGTAATACAGCTGATTATTTCTAAACTAGACTAGAGTCTAGTCCAGTTAGAGGACTAAAGGAATTGATAGTAAAGACTTCTGATTAGAATGAAAGCACAAAAGAAAGGGTGAGAGAATGAAGACAATGGTAGCCTCTCAGAAAAAGAAGGAAAAGAGAGGCGTACCTGGGACACAGGTAGGGCTCATCTTGGGGACTGAGACTCCCAGGGCAGAAACCAGAACCAGATAAAGCACCCAGCTTAACAGCAATAGACCAGCTGAGAAATATCACCAAGGGGGCTCAGCTCCTCCTATGAGGGGTCAGTTCACACTCTGTATGTGCGGCTGCTGAAGACTGAATTTGAGATCCTAAATTTTTAATATCTAGTAATGAATTAAGTTTATAATTTAGTGTGGAGGATAATGGCCTTTCAGTTTAAGTTGGAAACTGTTTTAGTGAGACAGTACTGTGCTAACACCAAGCCCCTGCTAGAGAAGGCAAAGCTCTAGCACACCCTCTCTTATCTGACATATCTCCTTGGCTTATGCTCATCTCTGAATTCCAACAACTGGTAACAAATTCTTTACACATCTATTACACTACCAAATTCATTCAAAGTAATTTCTTGCCCCTACACCAGGGAGAATCTCGACAGGGTTCATGTACTTAACCAATCAACCTAACACTTGCCCTACAACTAAAAAATTATAGTTACAAATAATATTAACATTATAGATGGATGAAAGTTTAGATTTGTCACATAATGAGTCATTCTCAGGAAAGTATTTATAAAAACACCTTTAAGATATTAAGTTATATTTTGGTTATAAAAACATGGCTTTAGGAGCAACTCTACTATTTTCTTAATTTACATTTAATACCAGAAATAACTGTTATGAAAATCAGAATATACCTTTATAAGGCATGATTAAAGGAGAAAAAAATGATAGTTCATGAGAAAATAAGTTCTTATTCCAAACAGAAAGCAAATTAGGAATTTAAAAAAAGAAAAACTTCTTAGATGCTTTAATTCATAACATTCATCTAAATCTATATTCAATGTATGTGTATGTGTATATAAAATCAGATTTATAAAGCTTGGAACAGCTGGGAATGTTAACTAGCATTTTCATATATTTGCAGTGCAATCAATCACAGCAAAGACTAATTAATGCATTACACTTCTCATCCACCTACAATTTTCCTAGTGTTTTCATTCATGTATATCCTAGCAGAAGCAGATTCTACCAAAGGATATTAACTGACAAGCAGTTCAAGAAAAGAGATCAAGTTTCTGGAACCAAGACCATCAGAATCTCAATTTCACCAGAACTATGAAAGCTTAATAACTAACCATCTGGTTTGCAAATGGGGTCACTGCACTGTGTAGTGGTTGTCTCTAAATGCTACAGACCAGTTTGGAACTTTGTACAGACTTTTACTGAGCAAATGGCAAATTATTATAATTTAGTTTCTTTTTAATAGTCCGTTAAATATTTCCAATACTGTAAGAAATGTTAAATTCACATTAGAAGTGTAAGGTTTTTTTCCCCCTAGGTGATTCCCTTCTAATCTGAATGTGCCTTATTTACTTACTTATAATCCTTATTTATAAAAGCCTTGCAAAGGATCATGTGGGATTGTGGCTACAGACTGTAGTGGGTCTGTGGATGGGTAATACTTCAGGTAAGTATTAAATGAAGGTTAACAAACTTAGACACTGTAGGACACAACAGAAGGCAGGCTACTCCTTTAATAGAAAATTTAAAGTAAGAATACTGGTTGGGAAACAAAGATCAGATTTAAGTTTGCCACCATAAAATAAATAAGATATTTCTAGGTATTAGATTATAAATATAAGTATTTAAGAATGACAATTTTTTAAAATCAAATTCAGAGGTCTAAATTCAAGTTTAAAATGCAAATTAATCACTCTATTTTCTGAGAGCCTCCTGACACACTAGAGATAACAAAGGAAAGTACTGAGTCACATAATTTTAGACACTAGAGTTGCAAATTTGAGTATTATTTCCAAGAAGTGTGAAGAACATCACTGCTATTCAACCAACTATTTCTCTACATTTCCTGTCAGTCATAGGTCAATTTATTTTGTTTCTGAGTTCTAGATTTTTATACATAATGTTCTTGCCTGGCCTGACAAAGAATCACAATACTATGTGTGATTACTGTCACTGTTTTTTAAGGGTTAGAGAATATAATAGTTTCTTTATTGCTATATCAAACCTTCCTTCCCATATAGAGTACTTCCATTAAGTACTTTCATATTAGCTTAACTGTACAATAATGAGACAGGAATAATATAGAGAAGCAAAACTTAAAGCTTAAAGGTAAAACTTTAAACTTAGAAAGAAAACATAAAGGTAAAACTTTTAATTTACAGAACTTGTCAATTCCTAAGAGATCTTAATTATAGCTGCCAATAAGCAGCAAAGTTTTCAAGCATTGCCTTGTATTTCTCCTTCATTTTTCAGAGACTAAAACAAAAAATAAATGCCTTAAATGTAGCAAGAAATGAGAAGCAAAAGGCAGAGATAATCTACATATCAGCTGGTCCTTGAATACTTAATAGACTATAAAATAAACATTTAAAAAAATACATTATGTTTGAATTCAATAAATACAACAGCAGCCTCTAGATTTCATATAAATTCTTTAAAATGATAAAACACATCAGGCCAGGCGTGGTGGCTCAAGCCTGTAATCCCAGCACTTTAGGAGGCCGAGGTGGGTGGATCATTGGAGGTCAGGAGTTCAAGATCACCCTGGCCAACATGGTGAAACCCGCCTTTACTAAAATATATATATACACACACACATACACACACACACAAAATTAGCCGGGTGTGGTGGTGGACACCTGTAGTCCCAGTTACTCGGGAGGCCAAGGTAGGAGAATCAGTTGAACCCAGGAGGCAGAGGTTGCAGTGAGCTGAGATCGCACCACTGCACTCCAGCCTGGGCGACAGAGCGAGACTCCATCTCAAAAAAACAAAAAACAAACCACATCAAAGACCCATTAACTGCTAAAGGTATACTTTATCTTTAAATGCCACTTCTTCAAAATCTCTTTAGATGACAAGACTATTTTTACATTTAATTAATAAATGCTGGCTGTCTTTGATCAGATCATCTAAAAAGAATGTCTTATGTCATTTTCCCCATATCTTTCTACTCAGCTCATTTTTAAAATCTTGCCTTTACACACTTCTTCACTTCCTGCTTACTCCCTCTTTTCTTTTTGGAAAGTGCTTATTAGCACGTCCTTGTCTTTAAATATATATATATATATGTGTGTGTGTGTATATATATATATATATATATAAAAATAAAGAGAGAAAAAGAAAAAGCAGAGAAGTGAACAGGGAGAAGAACAATTAACAGCTAAGGTTTTCAAAAAACCCAAGGGATAGGTGAAGCATATATTAAATTAACTCTGTGGGGATAGAACTTATTTTTTAAATCAGGATGTGAACTTTGTAGCATTTTCAAAGCAACACAGTAAGCCACAAGAAGACAAGACAGAGGCTCCTTTGCATAAGGGGAGTATTTGACCAACATCTTGTATTGCTGAACTTGATTCTCTCCAACAGGACTCAACATACTAATTAAATAAAAGCCAAGTCATTTGGCATGTCAAAATAAAAGATGACATTGCATAAATAGTTACATATGTAGTACATATTACATGATGTGTAAGCATACAAATAGTATTTACATAAAGTGTCACTACACTGAAATAAACAGTATGTATATAAAATATACACTTAATTAGCAAATGATAAGGGTAACCAAATAGATTGTCACAAAAAATGCTTCTCTAGACACATGTACCAGATTTTAAAAACGTAGTTTTCTCTCAACAAAATAACTAGAAAAAAGGAATGGCAAAAAATGTCTTTCCCACCATTAAGCACACAAAAACTGAAAAGCCTGCCACCACTTCCTTCTAAGCACTCCACTGAATCATGCATATCAGCTAAAAACGATAATGAATGGAAATTTGGGTTAATAAAATTAATCTCAAACAAGCAAGCTAAGTGATTGACTTACAGGATCAGCTGGTGCAATGTTAGAATCAAATTGGGTCAGAGTTTGTGAGCTTGAAGAGCGTTCACTAAATGTCTCCCACTGCTGAATAGACAGAGGAGAGACAAGTCAGCATGATGAGAAAGATGGAGTAAAAGATCACTGGAGAAGATTTAGCAAAGTAATTCAGAGGTTGCACTGCAAGTTGTGTTTCATAGGTTTAACAAAATTCAGTAATTTCTATTTTTCCATCAACATTTTATATTTATTCTGGGTCATCTTGTAAGGTAAGGAGCTTCACAATCAAAAGTATAGTAATGATTTATTGCAATCTCTATGGAAGAGATTTAAAGCCTTACAGAATTAAAATAAAACACAATACAGGAACAAAGTCTAAGTGATATAAATGTCCACCAAGTAAAAATACTAAAGAGGCATGTCTTGACTAAAGAAAGAATAACATCAAATCCCTCTTTGAACATTCAAATGTTAATGTACTGATTTTGTGATCCTAAAGAATCAAAGTTTTGTTCAAAACAAAGCAAGTCAGTGCGACTTGCCAGTGCGACCCCTGAAAGATGATTCTATTATGTACGTGCACATATTTTACACAAATGTATAGATATTTAATAAAATATAATTGAGATAAAATGCAAAGAATTCTGGAATTAATATATGTAGAGCTTATGTCAATCTGTAGCAAGTCAACCCCTGCAATCAGCACTACAAACAGGGCCATGCCAGATCACAAGACAGAACTGCCAATCAGGCACCCCCGCTTCCCCACTCCCTACCCCATGCTAGAAAAATCAGAATGCGGCCACAATGAGAGCAAATCAAGCATCTGAGCATGAGTTATATACAGAAGATGTACTTTGATATGAAATGCTACTCTTCTAAAAGAGGTACACAAAAAAATATCATACCTCTTAAAACAGGTGGAGTGATAAGTCAATATTAATTATAGTAAATTCCATTTGTTTTGGAGATCTTAGTAATAAAATGGTATAGAATTTTTACATCAAAATTGTATTAAAATTATCATTTAAATCTGATTCTTAAGAATTATCAGTTATCCTCTAAAGAGGAAAAACATCTACACACACACAATGTATACACACAAATATTTACACAAAAGACAAAACTACCCCATAAACCAAAATCCTCTTTGGGAAAGTATACATTTTTATGCTTCAAAGTTCAACTTACTATTTACAATAGTGACATTTAAGTTGAGAAGATATGTAAAAATTAAGTATCAGCAAATGAGCACACTGGTGAAAATTACCTACAAAAATGGCTAATACAATAATTCCACTTTTCCTACAGATTAGTTTTCATATGAAAATTAAGATATTCTGAGAAATACTGATCCATTCAAAGTATTTCATGAATTAAAAATCCCACAATAATTGCTTTTATCATGCGGCATCATTTCAGGAAAGTTACTTATCAATATCTGTTAATATAATTAGTTTTTTCCTCAATAATTATTGTTACAGGGACAGAGAAGGAAGTTTTAAAATCCTAATTATCTAACTGTGGAGAAAAGTTTACAGAAGATTTTTGCCAAAAAGAAGGTATTTACTTGTGTATCTCATTTGGGTGGCATGAAGTTTAACTTAGTTTCACAAGACTGCATGTAAGCTACCTGGAGGACAAAGGGACACTCTTATCATCTTCATACTTAATTTTTAAGGGCTCACAGCTGTGGAACCAGGCTACTGGAATCCCAGTTATGCTGTGCAAACTTGGGCAAGTTACATAACTTCTCTGTGCTTCAGTTTCTCCATCTGTAACGTAATATCTACCTCATAAGATTGTTCAGAGAACTAAAGGAGTTAATATACATAAAGAGTTTGTTTTGTACTGTTTTTAAAACAGAACTGACACATCAAAAGTGCTCCATAAAGGTTACAGATTATTAGTGTCATCTCCTATACTGTCTCATCCATAACCACAGATGCTAAATAAATCTATGTTGAAAGATTACGCCGGGCACGGTGGCTCAAGCCTGTAATCCCAGCACTTTGGGAGGGCGAGACGGGCGGATCACGAGGTCAGGAGATCGAGACCAGCCTGGCTAACACGGTGAAACCCCGTCTCTACTAAAAATACAAAAAACTAGCCGGGCGAGGTGGCGGGCGCCTGTAGTCCCAGCTATTTTGGAGGCTGAGGCAGGAGAATGGCGTAAACCTGGGAGGCAGAGCTTGTAGTGAGCTGAGATCCGGCCAGTGCACTCCAGCCTGGGTGACAGAGCGAGACTCTGTCTCAAAAAAAAAAAAAAAAAAGAAAGATTACTAGTGCTTTGTGGAAGACAATTAAAATGTAATCTAAATTCCATATCCTAACTAGATATTTTTAGAAATATCATTAAATGTCTCAAAATCAATGTTTTATTAACATTTTGATTTTTCACATATAGAAAAAAATTATGACCTCATTACCAAATACTATAAATAAAACTACCTGGGAATATTTCAGTAGGAAAAAATGCAACTTCTACTATCTGAATTTAGAAGGGACTTCTATCTTTAGTCTCTAATGATCACATATGATTTTATTTAGAATGAACATGGGCTTTAGATTTGAGATGCTTTAGAAAGAATTGTTTTTATTTACAAACTGATATCAATGGAATAAAAATATTCTTTTAATATATTGGTTTTTAAAAAATGACACAAAATGAATAGACACAGCAAAAACAGTAGTGTCTTAACAACAATTACCTTACTTTCCATAAACCCTCTCTATTAGCAAATTCTTTCAAGGTTTATTCCCTTCATCTAGAAAAGCACTTGTATTAATGGTTTTGCATCCAATGGTAGGATGGATGGTGTGATGTTATAATGTCTCAGACACAAGTATCTTGGCTGTGATTATGTCATAGAGCAGGAAGTAGTATAAAACCACAGTTACTTCTGTTTTCCAACTGTCCAAAATTATTATTATCTAGCATGCCCTTCAATCCAGCATTTTTCTGGCTGTAAAGGGCATGGAAAGGACAGAAGCTTAGAACTTCTTCCTGAAAGTGAACAAACTCTTATATATTTATATTTTTAGCATTTCCTACATGCTACAAAAAGAAAAAAAAAATAAGAAAAAAAACGTAACTTGTTCACAAAGAAAACTGCTCTAATAGGGGCCTAAGCAGGTGTTTTAGGGGAGGTAGGGCCTCAGGTCCTCTTCCCTTATTCTTATCAGTGGCCCTTTTGATGTTTTAGATAATGCAGTTTCAAAGAAATTGGGAAACAGTGCATTGGTCCCAAATTCCATTTTGCATACTGTGCTTGGTCATATATAACACATCTTTAACGCATTCAATATGGCTAAACATTCTATATTGAATAAAACTAATTATACAGAGTTCTGGGGTTGTAAAACATACTTTCTTCACATGGAAACTGAATCGGTCACTTCTCTTATCATTTCCAATGCTAAGATCCCAAATGTATTATTACATATCTTGTTTACAGGACTGAGAAGGCAGTGTGACACGGTGGATGTGGCAGTTGACTAGGTATCAAAGGACTTATGTTTAAATCCTAGCTCTTGTCCCTCACTGGGTATGAGATCTTGGCCAAGTCATTTACCTTTTGACAGTTAAACTTTCTAAATCTGCCTCTCTAAACTCACAAGGTATTAATGGGGATAAGTGGTGGAAATCAAATGACAGAATATATACTTTGAAAACCTCGAAAAAGTCACATAATTACAAACATTTATCATAGCATATCTGATATATTCTCTCAATTATGCATGCATGCTGGAAGAGACAGATTGAAATTACCCTCTTTGGAACATCTTACCTTAAAAGAGTTAACTTTTAATGAAAGAAAAGGAAAGCTTTGCTAACCTCACTGCTCTGATTCAGCTCAGGCCATGTCTGGTTTAGTGACGGCATTGATGGTGACTTGCTTGGAGGAGCTTCAGCAGGAGAGCCTGAATAACCTACCTCACCTGGCTGATCCCCAACATCTGCAATTTAAAAATAGAGAAATTCTCTATAAAGACTACACTGTAGTTTATTTTAGGCATATTTACTTATTTAAAAAAAAGCTAACAGATGATTTTCACAAGTAGTAATATATAATGTAAATCTCCTTTCCTCATGTTCTCAGAGTGAGCATTTTAACAGACATTACTTATTCCTGCTACTTATGGTCTACCCAAAACCACAGTTTTTCATGAAAATAAAATCTAGTTAGGAATAAAAAGAAGAAGGTTATACATAGTAATATTGCAATAGGTCACATGCTTTAAAATAATTTTCTGGTAATAGAAATAGATTTATACCAGTTTCCCAAAGTGTATTCTCTTCCATGGAATACTAATCAGTAAGGTGGCTTTGAAAAATTAGGTTTTCTGCTCAAATAAGTTTGGGGAAACAGTAATTCTTTGTTGGAGCATCCTTATGCACATTTGTATATTAAGACTTGTGATGTCTCAAAGTAAATAAGCTTTGTTTAAATCAATTTTTTTTCCAGACACACATCCTTTTCATCAAATAAAATCCGTCAGTATTCCCTTGGAATATACTTTGGGAACTGCTGACTTATACTAACTCACTCACATATCCTCTACAAATCTCCCTTGTTAACAAAATTTTAACAGCATATACTTGCAAGGTACACAGCAAAAGAAGAGAGTCCCCATCCACGGGAAAAAAGCAAAGTCAATAAGCCCCGTATGAAACTTAACTTTTATCTAAGCTCACTGGCACTTACAGACTTAACTGAGGTAGTTACAAATCCATTACACTATTTCAAAACGGTTTTTAAAGTATTTTGAGGTCTCATATTCTACTTTTAAGCATAGTTAACCTTAATTTAAAATAACTCTAAATTATGTTTAAAAACAGAAGGAATTTCAAAGGTCACTAAACTCTCATTCCAATTCTTCCAAGCTGGCTTTGAATATAACCCCAGTCAACAGGGAGTACCTAATCGGTTTAGAACTCATATCAAAAATATCATTTCCATATCATTGTGTCTGACCATAGGCAAGTTGAATAAAACAGCACCTGAGTTTCTCCATCAGAAAGACAGCTGCCATTAAACGTTAGCACTATACTTCACATTTCTAAATAGACAGCCATATAATACAACCTAGCAATGTATAGCTTTTAACTTTTCAATCTATTCATTAGTAAATCCTTTAAGTTTTAGTGCCTAACATAGGACCTAATACATACGGGCACTCAGGTGTTTACTGAATCAGTTGCCTTGTGTAATCTTTTTTATTTAACTTCATTCTCCTTTACTGTCATTTTCCTAGGACCACAATTAAGTACTGATAGCTGAAAAAGTTCTCCAAATGTCCTTTCTGCTATTGTTACATGCCTCCCTCAAAATATTTCCTTTTTACTTACCCAGATGTTATACCTTTATAATTATACCACATTGCAAGTTCTAATCTGTAGTTCAGAATTGTACTCTGATTAATTTTTGTTTTCTAAGATCAGAAATTCTTTCTTTCTTGAGTCCTATATCTTCTCAATAGAAGTGTCTGGGTAGTATAGAGGTAGGAAGACTTCAGATATTATTCTATGAAGACCTCAACTCAAAGTTCTTAGAGAAGAACTTATGAAAAAATTATTTAGGATAAACAGTAGTAGCAAATTCCTCACTGGATAGTTTTCAGTGGGGAAAAAACCATTATGAACCTTTATCCCCAGTGATAACAAAGGGAAAGGGGAACAGTAGCTATAAATTTGACAATTTACTGAAAGTGAAAGTCTACTAGGAGAATAATAAAGAAGTATCTTTAGGGGATTCCCCAAAGCAGGTGAGTATTGAAGAAAATAAATAGAATTAAAACAGTATTAACTACACGATGACTAATTTTTGAAAGAATTTATTTAAAGCAAGACTCTATTACTTTAGTTTTAAATATCAATCTTAGGGCAATCTGGAAGTCCTGGTTGGGCTTTCAAGACCACAGTTCTCATGATTTCTTCTACTGACAAATTTAGGGCCAGGCTGTACCACATCCCCACCTCAGGGCAGTTATGATTTGGAACAGATTCTGGAAATATTTCTGGTTCACTGGTACAAAGCTGCAGTGGGTCTAGTTGCTTGAGGCTGTGAAGTGAAATGCTAGTCACCCAAACAATTATACTTTACAGCCATTTCAATAGAGTTATTTTCCTAGAGTTGTAGTCCTCAAACTGTGGACCACAGACTCCTTTCTAAGAGTCCCTCCCCAAGACTCTTTTAGAGATTTGAAAGGTGAAAATTATTCTTGTAATAATAATTGACATTTATGTTGACATTTGCACTGAATCAAGGCAGTGGCAACAAAATATAGTCATTGTACTCTTCACTTACAGTTATTGTATTCCTTACCCCCCCCATACATAAGCATTAAATTTAAATAAATGAAAATAAATATGTATGCTGATCTCACTTATGAATGTTCATGAAGCAGTACAAATTAATTTTATTAAATCTCAGCCCTAAAAACACATCTTCCTCTATGTGTCAAAATGGGAAATATATACACACAACACTTCTGCTGCATATGAATAGGTACAATGGTTGTCTCACAGAAAAGTACTTGTATGATTCAGTTGTAAGCTGAACAAGCCACTTTTTTCATGGCACACCATTTTTCTTGAAAGAAGAGCTGATGGCCGGGCGCGGTGGCTCAAGCCTGTAATCCCAGCACTTTGGGAGGCCGAGACGGGCGGATCACGAGGTCAGGAGATCGAGACCATCCTGGCTAACACGGTGAAACCCCGTCTCTACTAAAAAATACAAAAAACTAGCCGGGCGCGGTGGCGGGCGCCTGTAGTCCCAGCTACTTGGGAGGCTGAGGCAGGAGAATGGCGTGAACCCAGGAGGCGGAGCTTGCAGTGAGCTGAGATCTGGCCACTGCACTCCAGCCTGGGCGGCAGAGCGAGACTCTGTCTCAAAAAAAAAAAAAAAAAGAAAGAAGAGCTGATAATCTATAATAATTCAGACTTGGTTATCGAGCAGGCATTTTCTCAAAAATGAACGAAGTGAGCTTGTCATTTCAAGGAAAGCAATGTTTTCAGTATTTGTTTCCAATGGTTACTAATGACAATGCTGAGGGTTTCAAGGGAAAACTCAAATTTTGGAAAATATATGTCCATGTCCATAATCTCAAGAGCTTCCAGCACTTACAGGCTTCTTTGATAGGTTGTGAAATCAGCAAATACACTTTTTAAATATTTTATAATGAAAGATGTCAACATCTGAAAGATGTGTGTAACTCAATGATCTGATATTTTACAAATATCCAATGCATTATGGTATAAAATCAAGTAAAAGTACAAAAAAATGCATTAAAGTGGCTTCAGCTTCCACACTGCAAGTAACCTTTAAGAAATTATCATTTGTGCTTTGATGTGGTACCAAAGAATAATTATGTTATCTGAAAAAGCCACGAAATAGTGCTTCCTTTTATTGTGTAAGGCTAGATTTAACTTGGAAACTGTTTTCTCCATAAGGCCAGATAGTAACTATTTTAGGTTTTGTGGCTATAAGGTATCTGTTGCAACAATTCAACTCCACCATTATGGTGCAAAGGCAGTCCTAGACAATTCATAAATAAACGATGAGCACTGCTGTGTTCTAATACAATTTTTATGGACACTGAAATTTGAATTTCATACAATTTTTAATGTGTAATAAAATATTCTTTTGATTTCTTTTCAACAATTAAAAAGAAAAAATTTTCTTGGCTTGTGGGCTAGTAAAAAATGGGCAGTAGGCTGGATCTATCTCACAGGGCTTAGTTTTTAGACCCCTGGTATACCTCAAACAAAACAACATATCCAACAGACAATGCAGAAGCAAATATGACAATTTCGTTGTCTTCTATTAAGACAGATGTAAAAGAAATTCGCAAAAATGTAAAATAATGCCACCCTTTTTATAATTTTTTAATTTTGGAGAATACGGTTATTTTCCTAAAAATATTTATGCCAATAGGTAATGGATTATTGCTTTTTTACATAAAGTAAAAACAAAAATTAATCAGTTTTAATTTCTAATAATGTAAGTATTTGATAGATCTAACCCATGTAAACAAAGACTCTTGGGGTCCACAAATTTTAAGAACGTCTAAAGGGGTCTAAAGATTTAAAAGTTTGTTCCACATTGAAATAAACAACAACGACAACAACAACAAAAACCAACCAAACAAAAAAAGATTTAGAAGTTTGAAAAATTGTTGTCCTAGAAAATCCAAAAATTGTTTCTGGGATAAATTAGCAAAATTACGCATTGCTTCTCTCTTATGTTCTAGAAACCAAGAGTCAGTCTACGGACAACCATTCGGTCTAGAAATAAACTGTACCTCCTTCAACTTTGCTCCATATAAGTACTCCAACAAAGAGCTTCCTGCCCACCCACAAATGTTAGTCTTTAAGACTGTATTTTTCCGGAGGCAGGGGTGTAGTTTTACTCTTACCTGATGCAGTGTTCCAACCTAGCCTCCTGCTGGAACACTGTGTCAACCCTGCCTCCCTCCTGTGGGTTCTGCTCTGCCCCTGACATCATCAGAGCATCAGGGCTGAAAAAGAAGAGCATGAGCCTAAATTATTCGTTAAAGTTAACCCCAAATGGGCTGTTATGCAAAAAGTAATTCCACGTATAAAAGTGTGTCTGAAAGAGACAACCCAGTATGATCACACTGACCTACGGCTTATTCTACATTTATTCTAAGTTTGCAAACACTGGAAGAAGTTTCACCTCTCTATCCTTTCAAAGAATCTGGAAAATTCCCAGATTCAATTCAGTACAGTCTACCTGCTAAACAACCTCTTTCTCAGAGCTTTGGTTTTATTCTAGCTTTGTAACCTACACATCCTAAACTTCTCTTATATTCTTAGTATTATACTTGATATACTAAAAAATTGTCTCAAAAGTGCTGGCTGTTATTAGTCTTACAGAAATATATATACTCCCTTAAAGTCTTACAGTTTAAAACTTACTTTGCCTTCAAGCAGCAAACAAATCTAGGAATTTATTCAGTAACGAATGTTCAATGTTCCAACCTCATTTAATAATTTCATCAAGGCAGAAATAACTTATTTGAAGACTATTATTCTTGTAAGAAAAAAATATGTAAAATGAAAAACAATCAAGTGTTCATGACTTTTAAGTCTTCAAGGAAAACTACAAATGGTAACTTTTATTCATATTTAAAAGACAGTGTAAGAAAAAACTATGTAAAATGAAAAAAATCAAGTGTTCATGACTTTTAAGTCTTCAAGGAAAACTACAAATGGTAACTTTTTCATTCATATTTAAAAGACAGGCATAAGCAATGCATATGTAGAAAGATGAAATTTAAGATATGCTTTGTTTTTCATTGAATGATATTATATGCATCAAAAAACTAGTAAGTTCTATTTCCAAAATGAACTCCACTTTTCCCTAACACTTCACAAAATGGAAACTTAGTAAGCAGACCTTAAGAGGGTTTATGAAACTTATTCAATAAAACTACCTTAAAAGAGGGTCTATGTAGAAGACTAATTGTTTTCAATTAAAACCACAGGTTTAAAAAAACCAAAGTAAAAACGTGTCTAACAAGGTTTGAAAAGAAACAAAATATTCACCCAAAATTCTTATTAAACTGAACTTGCTGACTTTTTACAGCATTGATCAACATTTGACAGTACTGATCAACATCTGACTCAACTATTATAGTTCAAAGAATATTACCTACAATATATAGGAGGTTCCCATTATCCAAAGAAAGCTAAACATGGGAAAAAATCCATTTAAAGTTAATCCATTCAAAATAAATACTAAAATTTCATAAAGAGGAAAACAGTTAATTGGAGCTTTATCTTAAAAACTTACAGAGAAAATAGTGGAAATAGAGTATAAAGAACAAAGAATGAAAGATAAAGTGGTGGCTCATGCCTGTAATCCCCACACTTTGGGATTGGGGGGCCAAGGTGGGCGCTTCACGAGGTCAGAAGTTCAAGACCAGCCTGGCCAACATGGTGAAACTCCGTCTCTACTAAAAATACAAAAATTAGCATGCCTGTAATCCCAGCTACTCGGGAGGCTGAGGCAGGAGAATTGCTTGAACCCGGGAGGGGGAAGTTGCAGTGAGCCAAGATTGCGCCACAGCACTCCAGCCTGGGCGACAGAGCAAGACTCCATCTCGGTGGGGAGGGTGTGGGCGGGGAGAAACATAATGTTACTTTTTTGGGGGGTATAATTTGGTGGCAAAATTAAAAAGCACTAATTGAGTCAGTGAACATTTACTGAAGGCCTATGGGGTTTCAGGCTCTCGAGACCCAGTACTGAGTAAGACAAGGGTCCCATTCCCATGGAGTTCTCCTTCTAACAGAGGAAGAGAGATATGTTCATCTTTCGTTCACTTTTGACTTTCATAGCACAACTGCAAAGGAAAAAGGTCACTTCTACAAAAAAATAATTGTAAGTATCATTAATTACTCCCAAGGATACTTACTAATCTGCTGAATTTGAAATCATAATCCTTTTTTTTTTTTTAGAGACAGGGTCTCGCTTTGTCACCCAGGCTAAAGTGCAGTGTTGCACAGCTTACTGTAACCTTGAATTCCTGGCCTCAAGTGATCCTCCCACCTTGGTCTAGCAAAATGCTTCTGGAGCCACTGTGCCTGGCCCAAACCATAATCTTTTAAAGCCCCTACTATTGTTACTGCCCTCATAGAGTTTTTGCCCTTCAAGTATCATCTGCCCTTGCTTGTCAATGTCTTTGTCAGGATTTGAGTTCTATTTACTTCGACCGAGTTCATTAAATGGTGAATCTTTACTAATATCTGTAATTCAACTGTACTGATTTATCAGCTACAATACCCAAAGATCTGGAAAGAAATGACACACGACAGAGAGACACAGCAGGGTAGGCGGGGAGACAGACAGTGACAGAGTATGTCTGGGGGGCAGGGGTGGTTTGAGAAGTAATTTCTTAATTAGAAAGCTAATGATAAGCATTAGTGCATATTTTCATTATTTTTTCTTCTGCAACTAAGGGTACCTGAATAATGAATTTTCAAAAACAAAGATTCCAGGTTATTTGTATAAAACAAAGATATACATATAAGCATGTTCACTGCAGCAGTGTTTTAAAGATAAAGCCAGAAAACAACCCCAAAATCCATCAATAAGAAACTGGTTAAAGCACATCATATTATGGAATACTTTGAATCATAAATGTGATGGCTCCATATATTATTGTATCAGAACATTTTCACACTGCTGATAAAGACATACGAAGACTGGGCAATTTACAAAAGGAAGAGGTTTAATGGACTTACAGTTCCACATGGCTGGGGAAGACTTCACAATCATGGTGGAAGGCAAGGAGGAGCAAGTCACATCTTATATGGACGGCAGGAGGCAAAGAGAGAGCTTGTGTAGGGAAACTCCCCTTATAATACCATCAGATCTCGTGAGACTATTTACTATCACAAGAACAGCATGGGAAAGACCTGCCCCCATGATTCAATTACCTCCCACTGGGTCCCTTCCACAAACCTGAGAATTCAAGATGAGATTTGGGTGGGGACACAGCCAAACCACATCAATTGTAAAGTACAAAGATGTCCAACATTGTAAGAAAAAAAAAAAAAATCAAGGACGTGTAGTATGATTGCATCTGCATAAACACCAATACCTGTGTGTAGGTTTTTATATATATGTTAAAAATTTCTGGATGAATATGAGAAACTCTTAACAGTGATTTACTTACACAAACGTAGTCTCAAATCTGAA
Source organism: Macaca fascicularis (assembly GCF_037993035.2). Taxonomy (NCBI): domain Eukaryota; kingdom Metazoa; phylum Chordata; class Mammalia; order Primates; family Cercopithecidae; genus Macaca; species Macaca fascicularis. The sequence goes on from NC_088378.1 coordinate 42,987,139, forward strand.
TTTATGTGGATTTCTAGTAAACTATTCATGGAAAGTCTCATGTGCCTTCTTTTCTCTGGCTTAAAAAAAAAATTCATGTTGGAAGTACTTCTTAGAGTTTGTAGATCCATGCAACGCACTCTATAAACAACAATGAAACATCTGCCCAAATCTACTGTGTAAAGTAGGGATCATGCGGAAGGAGATGGATACAGGGAAGCACACATCCCTTTCCTTCTTTCAGCATTTCCTTCTTTCAGAGATTGGCGAGTTGCACATGTGAGCAGTGTGGTATAGAGGTAGAAAACAGTTAAAACTCATTGGCTCAGTCATTTAATCATTTCAACAATGTGAATGTCTGTCTATTCCTGTACTCAATTTGCACCTTGCTAGGCACTGAGATATAATGAACAAAACTGATCCAGTTCCTACCTTCCTAGAAGGCTCTAGTCTAGTTTGAGAGAAAGATATGTATCAAACAATCACAGAAGTACATTAAAATTGCAACTGTGCTTTGCAAAGGAGACGATTCTTTAGACATTAAAATGTATAGTACCTCAATGTGTTTGTGGCAGGCCACCTTAATCTTTTTTTTTTTTTAAAGAAGACAAACACTCCTAAAAAGCTAAATATTCTTTAATTCAGTTTCAGAAAGCTCTTTCTGCAGATGAATTTTGTATGCTTTCCTTTGTAAGGCAACAAAAATCAAGTTTCCCTTTCTATTTATTTTAGTTGCCAAATTCAGTGCTGATGTTATTAAATATTCTAACTCAGGTCGACAGAAGTACTTCTACCTATAATCCTTAGTAGTTCTATTTTATCTATGATTTAACCCTGCATACCTGTTCAAGTAATTTTGGAAAAAATGCACATTTACCCCACCCAGTCTGCATGCCTATAGAAAGCCTAGCATGTTACTCCAAGGAGCTATAACTCAAGTGACCACTGCTCACCATCTATTTGCCTCTAACAGTTAAACTTTAAGTACAGAATATTTGTGGAACTAATGTTTTAGTATGTCCCAACATCATAAACCTAGGATAACAAATCGCTATATTTTCAAAGGTAGAAAAATGTCAAGAAAAATACCTTCCTTTGAAAATGGCACACATGTAGAATTCATCCAATATTAGTGCAGTGCCTGGCAAAGTGGTATGTTTTAAGCATACTACAATAAATAGGATACATTTCCCTTATTTCAAGGAATTCAGAGTATAGTGATAGGAAGGCGGAAAAAAACCCAGGATTTAGTGTGGTATGTTTCAGTAATTAGCATGTAGAAAATGCTATAAGAGATCAGAAATGAGATAAACTACCTCTGCCTATAGTCAGAGAGGCTCCACAGAGGAATATTTACAATAAATTCTAATGTCAGCCAAAAGAAACTATCTGAGTATGACCCTCTTAACCGTGACCTTTTAAAAACACAGCTATTTTTTCTTTTTGTTTTTTTTGGGGGATGGAGTCTCGTTCTGTCCCCCAGGCTGGAGTGCAGTGGCGCAATCTCAGCTCACTGCAAGCTCCACCTCCCGGGTTCACGCCATGATCCTGCCTCAGTCTCCCGAGTAGCTGGAACCACAGGCACCCACCACCATGCCCGGCTAATTTTTTTTTGTATTTTTAGTAGACGGGGTTTCACTGTATTAGCCAGGATGGGCTCGATCTCCTGACCTCATGATCCGCCTGCCTTGGCCTCCCAAAGTGCTGGGATTACAGGCGTGAGCCACCGCGCCCAGCCAAAACACAGCTATTTTTATAATTTTTTTTTTTTTTTTTAGACAGTCTCACTCTGTCACCCAGGCTGGAATGCAATGGTGCGATCTTGGCTCACTGCAACCTCTACCTCCAGGGTTCAAGCAATTCTCCTGCCTCAGCTTCCCAAGTAGCTGGGACTACAGGTGCACACACACCACCACATCTGGCTAATTTTTTTTTATAATGATTTTTACGGATACTGACTGACCCACAGAGTCACAAAACAATTTCTATACTCAAAGGACCTTTTGTCATGTGAATCTCAGGTTTGTGATAGGTGGGAAAAAAATGATAATTTGTATTACATCACCCCAGAATCAACAGAATTCCAAAATTTATCATTTGTAAATATGAAAAGCAGATTTGAATGTAATACCGTGTGATCCAAATGTTTACAATAAATTTGTTGAGAAAACCATATGTTGTGAGGGGAAAAAAAACTATCTGGGTCTGTGATATTTTCAAAATTATATTTAGGGCAACAGTGCATAGATATACACAGGCAATAAAATCAGTCTGTCTTTTAAACAGATCTAATAGGTGTAAAATTAGACAAAAAGATAAACGCCCAGAAAAAAACTTCCTGAACCATCAACCTTATAGATCAAATTTACAAAGAACTTGATTTTTATTTAAATTAAATAAAGGAAAAAGAAACCCAATAAATGCATGCAAAAGCCAGATTCACTGACAAATATAGCAGACAACAGAATCAGACAAGCCTCTACAAAATCACCTACAAGACATTAAACTTCATTTAAATTAATTTCTTGTATTATTGTGCTGTCGGTTTTCAAAGGCCTGAAGTCATATAAAAGCTCTAGGTACAAGTCCAATTTCTAAATCAATGATACTGAAAGTATGAAGTTACCACATTTTCTTCTCTCTTTTGGTTGCTATCATAGGTGTTTAACAAAGAAGTTGTTTTTATTTCTTAAGTAGGTAAATCAAAGTACTTTGAATCAAAATTACCTAATAAAGATACTAAGCTTTCAGCTCAAGTTAGAGGCTGATGCTTCACAACTACCTGAAATAATCCCCAAATGCTAGGATTATCATAGAAAAATGTGCTTAAGAAATTAAAATCAATGCCATATTTTTAGAATCAACCTATTGGTTGATAAAAGGTCAGTGTACAATTCAGGTCCTGAAATGTGAATGGCATCAAATCCACATTTCAGGTGGAGAAACAGAAGGGAAAAATACAGTAAATGATTAGAACTTGCCCAAGGTCACAGGCGAAATTAGCAAAACTAGAAGCACATTCAGATTATTGACTCCAAGGAGATTGTTCTCTTTGTGACAGTAATTTCATGCATCTGATTCCTTCTGTGTAATTTAGACAACTAAGTCAGACATGTATATTTTTAGGTTAAAAAGATGCTGCCTGATAGAAAAATGCCCTTTTGAGAGCCAAATTCTATTTGAACTTCCCTTTTAAAAGTATCAAATTCTTTCCATCATCACATCCAAATGAGAATTTAGATAGAAACACTGAAGACAATAATTTATTTTAATTAGACTCATTAAGAATTAAACATTAGATTTCCTTTTATTCACTCAGAATTTAAGAAAAATGTACTAATTTTTAGCCCTTGATATTCTTTTTCTTTTTAAAGAAAGGTCCAGGCCGGGCATGGTGGCTCACGCCTGTAATCCCAGCACTTTGGGAGGCCGAGGCAGGCAGATCATGAGGTCAAGAGATACAGACCATCCTGGCCAACGTGGTGAAACCCCGTCTCTACTAAAAATACAAAAATTTGCTGGGCATGGTGGCGTGTGCCTGTAGTCCCAGCTACTCAGGAGGCTGAGGCAGGAGAATCGCTTGAACCCGGGAGGTGGAAACTGCAGTGAGCTGAGATCATGCCACTGCACTCCAGCCTGGTGACAGAACGAGACTCCATCTCAAAAAAAAAAAGAGAAGGAAGAAAGAAAGAAAGGTCCCAATAAATACGAGCATTTCGCATTCTTGTTAACAACACAGCATTCTCTAAAATCAAACACAAAAACTCCAGATTTCTTTGAGTCTGCAGAAGAGAGCTTGGCATTTTAAAGAAAAATGCTCACAACTGTAAAGGTCTAATGATGAACCAGGTAATTTCCCTTCAACAAATTAAGAAGTATTAAAGAGAAAAATGTTTATAATGAAGATGGGTTACTTTACCCACTTGAGACAATATTTATCACAATTAAAGGATAGCAAAATAACAAGAAACTGAAATGCTCTTCAAATCTTGGCAAGCCACAAATATAAAGGTAAAATAGTGGTATATATTACTTATCTTTATTTTTAAAAGTAGACTGAATAAGACAAATTCAAGTTTGGCTCATACATCCTATTCTGATGACAAATCTATGTACACTTGATGAAATACCTTGGCTATTAAGCTCTGGTTAACCTCTATCTTGATTTTTCTTTCAGAATCAAGCACTATGTTTATCAAGGCATGCAAACAGCTCTCTTTAGCTCCCAGTCTTACCTGCTGAATCTTCCAAATCAATCAGTTTGGGCATTAAGCTTTCAGGAAGTTTTTCTGGTAAATCATAGCCATTCTTCCTAGCAACCACCAGATGAAAAGCAGCACAAAACTCATCCAGTGTCAATGCACCATCTTTATCAAAGTCTGAGAGTTCCCTAGAAGATAAGTTTATTGTGTATATAATCACATTCCGCTTTGGATCCTTTCATTTCTCAAAAAGAAGCAAGAGAAATATTTTCCATGAGAAAGTGCAAAAACTCAGTAATTATAAAAATCCCATACACGGAAAGATGTGTAATACAGCAAATGTAGCAAAATGTTACCTGCAGAATCTAGGTGGTAGTATGTGAGGGTTTATGGTACTCTTAAGCTTTCCTGTGTGTTTGAAATTCTCTAAAAAGTGGCCCCAATAATTAAGGTCATCAAAAAGAATGACCTGTAACTCACATGCATTTTTAGAAGGCACATGTAATAAATTAGTGACATTTTTTAAAAGTTTGCTTTTTATGTTATCAAAATTCACCATGTATGTACTTTATTTTTTGTTTATATTTTTTTGAGATGGAGTCTTGCTCTGTCGCCCAGGCTGGAGTGCAGTGGCATGAGCTTTAGCTCACTGCAACCTCCACCTCCCGCCTCAGCTTCCTGAGTAGCTGGGATTACGGGCACACGCCACCATGCCCGGCTAATTTTGGCCAGGCTGGTCTCAAACTCCTGACCTCATGTGATCCACCTGCCTCAGGCTCCTAAAGTGCTGGGATTACAAGCGTGAGCCACTGCGCCCGGCCAACATGTACATACTTTAAATGACTGAGTAGAACTGCAAGGCTTAAAACAGAAATACAGCCACTCCACCTTGCTGTCTATGCCCTTTCCTAGATACACAGACAACCACTTTTGTCTTGATTGCCTTAAACTATAAATAGCATGCATATATTACTAGTTTTTGAGTTTTCAGGTTTAGGTGTTATCTACCTACCTTGTACTAAACACTCTATGCTACCAAAAACCTATTAAAATGATTTAGAATATAGAGAAATACATTGATACACACTGGAATTAACATTTATGTTTATTTGATAATCGTTTTTTACTTATTTTTGAGACAGAGTCTCACTCTGTTGCCCAGGCTACAGTGCTGTGGTATGATCTCAGCTCACTGAAAACTCTGCCTCCTGGACTCAAGCAATCCTCCCATGTAAGCCTCCCAAGTATCCAGGACTACAGGCTTGCACCACCACACCTTGCTAATTTTTAAATTTTTTGTAGAGACGGGGTTTCATCATGTTGCTCAGGTTGGTCTTGAACTCCTGGGCTCAAGCAATCTGCCTGCCTCGGCTTCCCAAAGTGCTGGAATTACAGGCGTGAACCACAACTCCCAGCCTGTGTTTTCTGTTTGTTTTTTTTGTTTTGTTTTGTTTTTTTTGTTGTTGAGACGGAGTCTCGTTCTGTCACCTTGGCTGGAGTGAAGTGGCGCAATCTTGGCTCACTGCAACCTCCACCTCCCGGGTTCAAGCGATTCTCATGCCTCAGCCTCCCCAGTAGTCGGGATTACAGGCATGTGCTACCATGCCCGGCTAATTTTTTTGTAGAGACAGGGTTTCGCCGTGTTGCCCAGGATGGTCTCAAACTCCTGAGTTCAGGCAGTTCGCCTGCCTCGGCCTCCCAAAGTGCTAAGATAACAGGCATGCGCCACCGTGCTCGGCCCCCGCCTGTTTTTATAAAGTAATTTGTGATTACACTTTGTGTTCTAATGGCCAATTCCAACCATATTCCAACACAGCTATTCTTAAGTCTCTGGTTAAATGGAAGCTAACACCATTCCTAAAGTTATGGCATGGTATAGGACTTAACTAAACTTGATAAAACACCAATGGGATAAATATAACCATGTATGTGCAAACTAACTTTTATCTCATGCAACAAAAAGACAGCTGATACAGCTTAAAGAATTTTAGCTCTTTACAAAGAACTACTGTATCAGTATCACTTATTTCTTTTCTGCAGAATGAGAGAGAAGCTGGCTATTGTAAGGAAATACTGAGTTCTTTGACAGCATTCTTGAAGGGTTAGTTGTTTATTTTTTAAGGCTCTAAAATCTATCTGCTAGAAACTCCTTGGAAACAACCCAGTCACCCAACTAATGATATACCACACTTACCAAATATGAGAAAGTTCAAGAATAGGAAGTTTTGATTTTGTAAAAAACTCTTTAGCTGCAGATCCTGAAATATTAAAACAGTGTTGTTTAATGTTATTCTGAACTTACGGATCCACCAACAGAATGTAAGAGTCTTAGACTTTTTTAACTGGGAAAAGATATTTTTAATATGTGAATATGTCATGTTTTTAGCTCCCAGTGATTATAAATTCTTTTTAGACAAATAATCTGGTAATTATTTTATAATTAAAATCTATGACCAATAAAACAGTATCTTTGAGATTATGAAATTGAGACTGTCCTGTCCCATCTAGAAGAACTTCTGTTTTCAACAACTCACCTGGAATAAATCCGTTTAGATCAGGCTGAATGGTTTTAAACTGATTTACATAATACTGTCTTTGTTCATCTGTTATTTTCCAGGGATCATCATAACTACTGGATTGCCTACGAATTTCAATGGCAGATGTAGCTGATGCTACAGTTCGTACTGTTGTCTGGTCCTGTAATGAAACATTTTTTCCTCAGTACGGTATCTACCTACATGATTATATGGACCAAGATTGCTAGGTTATTTATCTTTGAAAATAAAATTTGCTTTTTGTGGATATTTAAAATGTAAAACCACATATCTGTTACAGTCAGATTATTGGATATGTTTTTGCACAATGATTATAGAAATGAGTAGAATGACAGCAATTATGCAAGCAACAGAAAGTTATGAAAATGTGCTAAAAAAGCCAAGCAAATATATTTCCAGATGCAGAAACCTTTCAAAACTTCACTAGGAAATCAGAAACTGAAATAAAATCAGCTGAAACATTCCAATGATAACAGATTTGAAATGCACAAAGCAGAATTTTGCTTTTAAATAAATGAATGGATTTGCATTTATAAAATCTGCAACAGCAAAATATAAAAATGATGACTGGAGCAATACTCTGAATGAAGCAAATAAAAATGCAATACCAATAAAATGTCACACCTGGACAGAAGCAGGATGCATGGTTAAAAGAGTACTGGTTGGTGGAGTATCTGCAAAACTGACCCAGTTTTCTTGAGGTGGAGGTGGGGAATGCCCTGACCACACTGCATCACCAGCAGAAGAACCTATAAGGAGAATGGGTAAACATGCTGACTCATGTTTGAGGAAAAAACTTAAGTTATCAGGAAGTTTTCTTTCAAACTCTTACTCTGAAGAAATCTAACAATTTCCAAAATGGAATCTTTTCTGTTCAATTAGAAATTATACCTCATTTAAATATCTTCAATTATTTTGTGCTCTCCTTGTCAATAAAATTTATGTAATTTATACATAATATTCTGGGAAATAATTATTCATTTTACCTTTAGAGAATCTGGTATCCATAAATGTGTCTAAGCATCATAGATACACATAAATGCAATTACCACTTTTCAAAGCAATGTATCCACTTAGAAATCTCCATAGTTGGCTTTTGCTTTTATTTAACTTAACTTACAATTAAAAACTGTCTTGAAGGCAACTCCTGAAGGAATATTATCAAGTTTCCTTCAATTTACAACCCAAAATAATTGTTATTTTTAAAAAATCTCTAAGCCAGGTTCTGTGGCACAAGCCTATAATCCCCACCTACTCAGGAGGCTGAGGCAGGAGGATCATTTGAACCCAGGATTGCAAGACCAGCCTGGGCAACACAATGACACTCTAATCAATAAATCTCTAAATACCTGATTGTGCTTCACCAAAGGGAGACCAAAATGGCCCAGGTCCCGCAAGAGGCCTCTCACTATTTCCACCACTGGGGTGACGGCTGTGCTTCCTCCATGTGTGTGGAGAAGTTGGTGGGGATTGCTGTGGTGAAACAACTGGGGAGGCAGGTTCCTAGAAAAGAACAGTATTTTAAAATTGTAATTTTAAGGAGACGTTAATTATTAAGCTACCAATAAATGTTTTAGTGAAGCATTTGCACAGGGCATCAACTGCTAATATTTACATGCATGTGATTACCTGTACATCTGCAGATGTACGAGGCTGAACCGTATCATGGCTTACGGATCCCTTTTTCACTTGCCCCCTGCCAGGTGGTGGGGGAATTACACCAGAATATGACCCTTGATTTTCAGAATCTGAAGAATATGAGGCTGCATGGCGAGATTCCTGTTCATTTTTTGAAGCAACAAATCTTGGCAGAGGAAGGTCCTTTACTGTTAACCACAAAATAATCATTACTTTAAAATAAAAAAGGACATATACATTAAAAACTAAAGACATGAATTAGATATCAGAATTTTTGTAAAAATGGATACAGAAACAAAAGGCACAAAATGTCTATCACCACAAAATATGGACCATAATCTCCCTTACATTATTTAGGGAGACTCTTACCTAGAAAGAAGTAATAAAACCAAATTGTCCTTCTAGTGAGTGATAACAATGGCTATATCAAATGTCTATGTATGTTTAGCCCTACACTTGTCATTGAATATTTATTTCACCTCGTAACCACAGTACGCCTGCAAAGTCCCTATTTACAGAAAAGAAAACTGAAGTTTCATGATGGCAAGGTCATGCTCGTAGTAACTGACAGGATCTAAACCTAGGTCAGTCAGACCCCAAAGCCTAGGCTGCTTCTACTCACACCGGGTCTTTAAAGTAAGCTTTTAGACCTCTAAGTAAAACACAGAATATGTCACTAAGTCTGAGACTAGATTTAGAAATTTTCATGGCAGAAATTCCTAAAAATACCTTACTGTTCACCTACCAAAAACATGGTACACAGTATTCTGTTCTACATTCAATTTTAAATAGAGGAGAAAGAGGAAGGACTGAAAAACTGTTTGCAGGTAAATCATAAGTGATACTTTTAGACCAGAAAAAATACAGCTACAGAATTATTTCAGAGGAAAGTGTACTTACCTCCATTATATGATTACCTCTGTCTCTCTTTAGAACCTCCACCATGAAGGAGGGAAACTATTAAGCTTATTCAATATACATGTAAAAGAATTCAAAATTACCTGAAAAGAATGTAAACTCCCAACACTAGAAGAAAGATGTGTGGGAAACTAGAGGTCTACAATGAAAACCTCCGCTGACCAATAAACTAAACTGGTACTTAAAACTATTTCTACAAATTCTGATATTTACAGAATTTTACAGCAATTTTTCTGTACAGATTATTTTAAAAATCTTAATTTTTCTCTTTCCCCTTTACTCTATAAAAACGAAAGAACCCTCTGCATTTAAGTGCCTATCTTTGTAGACTTTCTATCTTCTTTCACATCAACAAGTCTCTAAATACTTGAAAAACAAATTATCTGATGATGTAACACTTTGATATGGTTTGACTCTGTGTTCCCACCCAAATCTCATCTCGAATTGTAATTCCCACATGGGAGGTGATCAGATCATGGGGGCAATTCCCCCATTGCTGTTCTTGTGATAGTGAGTGAGTTCTCATGAGATCGGATGGTTTAAATGTCTGTGGCAATTCCCCCTTGCGCTCTCTCTCTCTCTCCTGTGGCCATGTAAGACATGCCTTGCTTTCCATTCACCTTCTGCCACGATTGTAGGTTTCCTGTGGCCTCCCAAGTCATGCGGAAGTGAGTCAATTAAACCTCTCTTGTTTATACATTACCCAGTCTCAGGGATTTCTTTATAGCAGTGTAAAAACGGACTAATACAAAATTGTAATGCGGTCAGATGTCTGAAACTAGATTTTAGTCTGCCAATATTTTAATATTGTCTCTATCAATCAAAAAGTTTAGGTTAATTGTTACTTCTTAATTTCAACTGGAGCCTCCATAGCCTTCCCAAACAAACAAACAAAAATACAAAGTATAATGTTGTTTTATTAGAAATGAAGAAAACAGGGATGCTATATATGAAGATGGTCACTATAATTTATCATTTACCTTAATAAAACTATTCGTTTAAAATATTTCTAAACAACTTTTAGTAAATTCTTAAAAATTTGCCATTTGAACAGTACATACAGTCAAATACAGATGAAGTACATATACTATGCTGTAATAAAAGACAGACATATTTTTCTAGTATTTTCAAGTGAGAAATGCAAGGTAGTGGGAATAAAGTCACGACACTTCACTCAAGGTCACAAATGCCACTATAAGATCAGAAAGACACAAGGGTTCTATTGACTTGACTTCATTTGTAATAGAAGCCTATTTTCTTTCAGTTACTAGTGTACTCTATATTTACCTGTATTTATACTTTCCACTCTTAAAGGGAAACCAGACTGGGCAACAGCTACAAGTTTCAAAGCAATGTAGAACTGACTTCTTCCAAAATAACCAAGTCTTGTTGCACCACAAAGCTCCATGATCTATAAGATAACATAATGTTAACATTAAGATTCACGACAAAATTCTCCCTTCAAAAATAAGCAGCTACCCAACTTGTTTGTAACGTCTCAAAATATCTATCTAATAGATGGTTTAACACAACTGACAACCAACTTCCTCAAGTTTCAGGTTCATATGTTTACAAACAAAAAGTCACCGCTTTGCAGTAAGGTCACCGTTCGCCTACTTATCAAAATCCATACAATTAGCAATTCTCTTAGAAAAAATTTTTTGTTACGAGTCACATGTTTAAAGAAACAACGTACCACCCGCTCTTCTTCATAAGCACTGCACATACAATACAACCATGTGACTAAGAGACAATTATGCAGCCATTTAAAGTGATAGTCTTTAAATGACGTAACAACATGGAAAAATGCTAAGGATTCATCAAGTGGGGAAGAAAGGCAATATACATAATTTTAACCATAAAAACACAAATTTGGAAACTATTAAAAAAAAGTCTATCACAATTTTTTAGGTGAGATTAAGAGTTGGATTTTTCCCTCTTATTTTCCAAATGTATTTAATATGGCTACACTACTGTTCTTTAAAATGAACAAAATTTGTCTGTCCTTTTATTTAAAGCATGAAAGTGTTCAAGGATCTACATTAATCATTCCAGTCTTTCAACAAGTATTTCCAGACTTGCTAGCGCAAGTAAATATTACATTCGAAAAATAGGATTTCAGATTACAAAATTGTAACTCTAAAAGCTGGAGGTTTCTACTATGCAGATATTATAATCTTATCTTAAACACTAAGTATCCCTGTTGTATCTTTTCAAATAATACAAATTTTTGTATAGAAAGAGCAGTTTTAGTCTGTTTTTCCAAAACGCTCAAAGGAAGATAAAGTATCTGAGACGCTGTGGTATTAAGTCCGAAGAAAAGTATTCACAGGACTTCAAAAAAAAGCACCTATTAATGATTAAGCAATTGTATCACAACAATAATAACCATTTGTTTACATACACAAAAAGAGTCATTTTTGCTGGCTGACCAGCACTCAAAGAAGTTCCTGTTCCTGCCACTAAGGAGCATGTCCTTCTGAAGAAATTTAAAAGGGCTAAGAGAATAAAGAGGCAGGCTACACCATTAAGGGAACTATGAGGAAAAGGAGAGTTAAAAAAGGAAGGCCACTCGGCCTCAATCCTCTACTCTTTTCTGCCCACTTGACGCCTCGCAGAGGATCATTACATATCTCAGATACTTTTGTTTATATAACAATGCATCTAATGTATGCCAGGTATCTGCTAGACAGAGGGAAGACCTAAAAGGAGTTCACAGTATGGTTTGTTGACATTTTGGGAAGACACCAAGGAAATGGTTAGAAATGAGGAGGCAGTGTTCAAGAAGGGAGACAGAATCTCAATGCTGTTTTAATTGGTATTTATTAAAAGTTCTATATTTGTTAGTCATTTGCATAGAAATGCAAAAAAATTTCCTGACTTGCCCAACTTGTTCTCTGGCAATTTTTAATGGATTGTTAATCTTCTTTATTCATTTTAAGAAGTTTTATTATGGCCGGGGACAGCGGTTCATGCCTGTAATCACAGCACTCTGGGAGGCCAAGGCGGCCCAGGCCAATCACTTGGGCCAGGCATGGTGGCTCATGCCTGTAATCCCAGCACTCTGGGAGGCCGAGGCAGGTGGATCACGAGGCCAGGAGATCGAGACCATCCTGGCTAACACGGTGAAACCCCATCTCTACTAAAAATACAAAAAATTAGCCGGGTGTGGTGGTGGGCACCTATAGTCCCAGCTACTCGGGAGGCTGAGGAAGGAGAATGGCGTGAACCCGGGAGGTGGAGCTTGCAGTGAGCTAAGATCATGCCACTGCACTCCAGCCTGGGCGACAGAGCTAGACTCTATCTCAGAAAAAAAAAAAGAGTTCAAGACCAGTCTGGCCAACACGGTGAAATCCATCTCTACTAAAAATACAAAAGTTAGCCAGGTGTGGTGGTGTACACTGGTAATTCTAACTACTCGGGAGGCTGAGGTGGGAGGATTATTTGAACCCAGGAGGTGGAGGATGCAGTGAGCCGAGATCAAGCCACTGCCCTCCAGACTGGGTGACAGACTGAAACTCCGTCTCATTAAAAAAAGGTTTTATTATATCATACATATTGACCTGCAAACTCTCACAGAATTAATTCATTTATTCAATGACTATTTACTGAGCACCCTCAGGAAGGAAAGACCGGAGTGTAGCTGTAAGTGTGTGTAGTTTAAGTGTGTGTAGGATTGATGGGGAGGAGGGAATGCAGCAGATGGAGCTGATGACTTAGGCAGAAGCCAGATCATACTGTACACGTTGTTTTCTAGTTTATCTGTTTTTTCCAAAAAAGCTGTTTTGGTGATACAGAATTTTCAATTTTTATACAAGCTTATAATTTCCCCCTTTTAGGACTTTTGAGTTTGCTAGACTTAGAAAAAAGGTCTTTATACATGTTTTCTTCTAGAATGTTTATGATTAATATTGAAAATATCCAAATCTGACAAAACTGGAATTTATTTTGGAATGAGAAGCAAACCAGATATCCTTTTGATCCTCCTCAATAGTTAACCATTGAGGCCAGGAGCAGTGGGTCATGCCTGTAATTGCAACACTCTGGGAGGCCAAGGTAGGAGGACTGCTTGAGGCCAGGAGGAGTTCAAGACCAGCCCTGGCAACATGGTGAGATCTCATCTATATGAAAAAAAAATTGAGTTAAAAATTAACTGGATGTGGTGGCACATGCCTGTAGTCCCAACTACTCAGGAGGCTGAGGTGGGAGGATCACTTTTGCCTACAAGTTTGAGGCTGCAGTAAGCTATGATGGTGCTACTTCACTTAAGCCTGGGCAACAGAACAAGACTCTGTCTCCCCCGCAAAAAAAAGAAAAAGTTAACCATTTATTAAAAAACTCTTTTCTCCATTAACTTGAAAAGCAACTCCTATATTTACATGTGTTTATTTCTGGGCTCCTTATGTTACAGTTTTGTATGCTAGTCCTGGAGCTGTAACCCAGTGTTTTAATTACTTTAGCTTTATAATATTTAAACATCTGATAGGATTAGTCCACCCTCGATTTTTTTGCTGTTTAGAAATTTCTGAATTATCCTCATATATTTATTCTTCTAAATAATCCTTAGAATCCTTTGTCAGAATAAACTGAGATTTTATTTGGGATAGCAATTGATTTATGGTCTTGTTCCAAACTTTAACAAGATCACTTCTAGTGTTTTATCATTAAGCATGATACCGGCTAACACTCTGCCAACACCTTTGGTTAAAGAAACTCTTAAGGCCGGGAGCGGTGGCTCACGCCTGTAATCACAGCACTTTGGGAGCTGAGGCGGGCGGATCACGAGGTCAGGAGTTCGAGTTCAGCCTGACCAACATGGAGAAACCTTGTCTCTACTAAAAATACAAAATTACCACTGGGTGTGGTGGCACATGCCTCACACACCTCTAATCCCAGCTACTCAGGAGGCTGAGGCAGGGGAATCACTTGAACCCGGGGGGCAGAGGTTGCAGTGAGCCAAGATTGTGCCATTACACTCCAGCCTGGACAACAAGGGGGAAACTCCATCTCAAAACAAAACAAACAAAAAGCTAGTTCTAGTTCTGTTCTTCTAAGAATCTTGTTTTGGGTTTTATCTTTTCAAAAACCACTTAAAGATGTTAATTTTATCATATGTGGATTTTGTGCAGAAAACTAAAAGATCATAATTTTCTCTTTGGCCCACTGATATTACTAAGTATATTAAGATGTAAGTAAGTATATTAACAGATTTCCTAACATAGAACCATCCTTTGATTCGTGGAATGAATTTCATTTAGACGTGGTGTATTACTTTCCCAAATAATACTTATAAAATATTTTAACTACAATCTTAGAATAATTAAGTTTCAAAGCATACATAATCTTTGCCATGCTTTGGAGTTGGTATTATACTGGCTTTTTCAGCAGAACTTGCAAACTACTTTTTTCTCTCTGCTCTGAAATACTTTAAATAGATTAGGAATTAGGTGTTTCATGAAGATTTGAAATAATTCACCAGTGATACAGGTGAGGCAATAGCTCTCATATGTTTTTCAGTTTCTTCCATTCTATCTGAAATAAGCTAGGTTTACTATCTCTAAGATTTGATAATTTCCTAGAGAATCATTTATCATCTCCAAATTTTACAATTTCTTAGTTGAGCATCATTCAAAGCAATCCCATTCTTTTAATTTCCTTTTATGGTAATTTCCTCTTAATCTTAATTATGCATATTTGTATGCAGTTCACTCTTTCTCTAGCACAGTTATCTGACCATGGGGACCACTTGAAATACCTGTTAGGATCGGGAGCGGTGGCTCACGCCTGTAATCCCAGCACTTTGGAAGGCTGAGGCGGGCGGATCACGAGGTCAGGAGATCGAGACCAGCCTGACCAACGTGGTGAAACCCCGCTTCTACTAAAAATACAAAAATTAGCCAGGTGTGGTGGTGCACGCCTGTAATCCCAACTACTCGGGAGGCTGAGGCAGGAGAATCACTTAAACCCAGGAGGTGGAGGTTGCAGTGAGCCAAGATCGTGCCACTGTACTCCAGCCTGGGTGACAGAGCGAGACTCCGTCTCAAAAAAAAAAAGAAATACCTGTTAGGATACAGATTCCCAAACTGTTCCCATTAGATTTCTAACTCACCAAGGAAATCTAAATCACCAAAGGCCAGTTGGTGATTGTTGCTATAATACTGGAAACTATCATGCTTTTTTTTTTAATGTTATAAAATATACATGCTCATGGTAAAATAAAATAGTAGTTAAGGATATAGAATTTAAAGTTCCTATATTCCCCATCAGACGTAACAATTCCTCCTAGCCAGGGCAATTAGGCAAGAGAAAGAAAGGGCATCCAAAGGAAGAAGTCAAACTGTCCCTGTTTGCAGATGACATGATCTTATATAAATGGAAAAATCTAAAGACTCTACCAAAAAACCCTCAGATCTGATAAATTCAGTAAAGTTGCAAGATAACAAAACCAATATACAAAAATCAGTAGTTTTTTTCTTTCCCCGCCCCCCACCCGAGACGGAGTCTTGCTCTGTCACCTAGAGCTGGAGTGCAACGGTGCGATCTTGGCTGACTGCAACCTCCACCTCTTGGGTACAAGCAATTCTCCTGCCTCAGCCTCCTGAGTAGCTGGGATTACAGGTGTCCACCAACACCCCTGGCTAATTTTTGTATTTTTAGTAGAGACGTAGTTTCACCATGTTGGCCTGGCTGGTCTTGATCTCCTGACCTCATGTGATCCTCCTGCCTCAGTTTCCCAAAGTGCTAGAATTACAGGCATAAGCCACCACACTCAGCCTACAGCCAACTGATTTTTGACAAAGGTGCCAAGAACATTCACTGGGGAAAGGACAGTCTCTTCAACAAACAGTGCTGGGAAAACTGGATATCCAGATGAAATAGGGGGAGGGAGGGAGGGAGGGAGGGAGGGAGGGAGGGAGGGAGGGAGAGAGAGAGAGAGAGAGAGAGAGAGAGAGAGAGAGAGAGGTTTTTTTTTTTTTTTTTTTGAGACGGAGTTTCGCTCTTGTCACCCAGGCTGGAATGCAATGGCGCAATCTCGGCTCAATGCAACCTCCACCTCCTGCGTTGAAGTGATTCTCCTGCTTCAGACTCCCGAGTAGCTGGGATTACAGGCACGCTCCACCATGCCTGGCTAATTTTGTATTTATAGTAGAGATGGGGTTTCTCCATGTTGGTCAGGCTCGTCTCAAACTCCCGACCTCAGGTGATTTGCCCACCTCGGCTTCCCATAGTGCTGGGATTACAGGTGTGAACCACCACACCGGGCCAAATTACATATTTTATGAATGCAATTAGATGCCTACCTCTTACCCTATATAAAAATCAATTCAAAATGCATCTAATACCTAAATACAGCACCCCAAATAATAAAACTACTAGAAGAAAACATATAGGAAATGCTTCAGTACATCAGTATGGGCAAATATTTTATAAATAAGACCTCAAAAGCATAGGCAACAAAAGCAAAAATAAACAAATGGGATTGTATCAAACTAAAAACTTCTGCACAGCAAAGAAAGCAATCAACAGAGTAAAAGACAACTTACAGAATGGAAGAAAATATCTGGACACTAACCATTCAACAGGAGATTAATATCTAAAATATACAAGGAGCTGAAATATCTCAACAGCAAAAAATAAATAAAAAACTGATTTAAAAATGGGCAAATGATCCCAAAAGACATTTCTCAAAGCAAGTCATATGCATGGTCAACAAATATGTGAAAACCTGCTCATCACTACTAATCATCAGGGAAATGCAAATCAAACCACAATGAGGTATCATCTCACCCCAGGTAGACTGGCTATTATAAAAACAAACAAACAAACAAACAAAAACAAATGCTGGTGAGGATGCAGAAAAAAGGGAACTCATCTACTTCTGGTGGGAATGCAAACTAGTTATAACCACTATGGAGAACAGTATGAAGTCCCTCAAAAAGCTACAAATAGAACTACCAGCAATCCTACTACTGAGAATTTATCCAAAGGAAAGAAATCATCGTATCAGAGAGCCATTGTACCCCCATGTTTACTGTGGTACTATTCACAATAGCCAAGATATGAAATTAATTCAGATGTCCAACAACAGATAAGTGGATAAAGAAAATGTGCTATAATATGCCATGGAATACTATTCAGCCATAAAAAAGAATGAAATCCTGTCATTCATGGCAACATGGATGGAACTGGAGGACATTATGTTAGGTGAAATAAAAGCCAGGGAACAGAAAGTTAAACTCATACGTGGAAGCTATAAAAAAAAAAAAAACCTGATCTCACAGAAGCAAAACGGCGAACAGAGTATACCACATGCTAGGAAGGTTAGACAAACGGAGGAATAAGGAGAGATTTGTTAAGGGATACAAAATTACAACTAGATAGGAGGAATAAGTTCTACCACTCTAGGATGGCCACAGTTAACAATAATACATAGTTTCACATAGCTAGGAGAAGGATATTGAATGTTCCTAACACAAAGAAATGATAAATGTTTGAGATGATGGATATGCTAATTACCCTGATTTCATCACTATACGTTACATTAGGGGTATCCAATCTTTTGGTTTCCCTGGGCCACACTGGAAGAAGAACTGTTTTGAGCCACATATAAAATACACTAAAACTAACAATAGCTGATGAGCTTAAAAAAAAAAAGAATCACACACACAAAAAATCTCATGATGTTTTAAGAAAGTTTACTAATTTGTGTTGGGCTGCATTCAAAGCTATCCTGGGCCACATGCAGCTTGTGGGCTGCAAGCTGGACAAGCTCGCATTATATATTTGAAACATCGCTATGTATCCCAGGAATATATACAATTATTAATTATTTTAAATAAAATGAAAATAAAAGGTGATTACATAAGACAGGTAACTTTTTAATCCTGAGGTATCCTATTAGCTATGCAATATAAATCTGAAAGCAACTTGTAATAAACCTACCACATTGGTAAACTTAAAGGAACACTTCCTTTCATATATTCTAATTTTTTTCTACATGTATACAAACACACAAGCACACATCTTACACAAGTAGGGTCACTGTACATGATTTTTTTCATGTATTACTCAAAGATCTTTCTCTATCTGCATACATCTCATTTTTTTATAAAGCATTTCATCGTGTGGATGGATGTGCCTATCACAAATTAACCAATCTCCTATTGATGGATATTTAGGTTTTCCCAGTGTTCTATTACAAATAATATCGTAAACAATTCTGTGCATGTCTTTGTGCACTTGTACAACTATAGAACAAATCTCTAGAAATGGAATATGCTTTCCACCACAGTCCACCAGGTACAATGGCTCATGCCGGTAATCCCAATATTTTGCTGAGGCAGGAGGATTGCTTGAGGCCAGCATTTCAAGATCAGCCTGGGCAACATGGTGACACCTTGTTTCTACAAGAAATAAATATATATATATGTAAAAGCTGGGTGTGATGGCACACCTGTAGTGCTAGCTACTAGGGAAGCTGAGGTGGGAAGATCACTTGAGCCCAGGAGCTCCAGACTACAGTGACCTAGGAACCATGCTACTATACTCCAGCTTGGGCAACAGAATGAAACCCCATCTCTTGAAATTAAAAAAAAAAAAAAAAAAAAGGCCAGGCGTGGTGACTCACGTCTGTAATCCCAGCACTTTGGGAGGCTGAGACGGTTGGATCATGAGGTCAGGAGATCGAGACCATCCTGGCTAACACAGTGAAACCCCGTCTCTACTCAAAATACAAAAAAAAATTAGCCGGGCGTGGTGGTGGGTGCCTGTAGTCCCAGATACTCGGGAGGAGGCCAAGGCAGGAGAATGGCATGAAGCTGGGAGGCGGGGCTTGCAGTGAGATGAGATCACGCCACTGCACTCCAGCATGGGCAACAGAGCAAGACTCCGTCCCCCCCCAAAAAAAACAAAAACAAAACAAAGTTGTGTGTGTGTAAGTAACAGTCAAGTACTAAAAACTGTAAGTGAGTATTACATCTAACTGACCAGCACAAAATCCTGGCTCTGTGGTCTGAGACAAGAGAGGAAAGTTAATGTTTTCCTTAACTTTACTGGCTTTACCAAGGAGTATCAGCCTAGAGAAGTCAGTACTTCTTTTCTCAATGTTTCATTCCATAATATTTACCAAAAAGCCACTAACTTCTAGGAAAAAAGATAAACTAGACTGTAGTTCACTTGACTCCTGTACAGATCAACACGGCTAGGAAATCATGTTTTATGTTGTTCATACAGTACTTCAGCAAGAACCCAACTTTACTATGCCTCAGTTCCCTCATATATTAACTGAGGAAAATAATACACTACCTCATGCAGTTGCTGTGAGCATTCAATGAGACTGTATTCAATAAAGCATTTCAACAAGTATCTGGCCCAGAAATATCATTATTACTTTCCATTTAATACCCTGATCATAGTGGACTTTATATAGTTAGAGACTTCAAAGACTAAGTCATTTTTGAAAACCACATTTTCTTGAGAGCCAAGAGTTAATGCCTTTACGCACTAATATGAGTGTTATAATTTCTGATGGAAAGCCTTCTAAAATAGATGCTCTCATGTCTTCCTAAGCATTTGCAACTTCTGAGCCCAGGATTTTACCTGCTCTCCCTTCAGGACTCTCATTAAAAACGACAGTAAGGGAATAAACCCACAATAATAAAGGGGAAGTTAGCTGACAGAAAATTTCAATAATTTTTTGCAATTAGAAAACAGAATAGTGACTAATGAAGTAAGGTGGAAGAAATGAGTGCCAAGAATACCCATGGAGAAGAACCAATTTGCCCAACAAAATTCAGAGACTCACCCAGAAATCCTAGGTATGACTAGGGATGGGACTAGGACAGAGAATAAAGATCCCCATTTCTACTGCTGCTCACAGATACTAGCAACCATACCCTACCCTCTAAACAAAAGCAAACAGACAAACAAGTACCGGATGGTGGTATATCTAAAAGAATGAAATGTTAGAGAAAAACTAGGACAGCTGGTATAGACTTTGTTGTTGCCCCTGTTAAGTCTTTCCAGAACTTACTAATCCCAATTAAGGATCAGCACCTGACCCACCCCACCTAAAGTAAGACAGCCTTTTAAGAAGCTATTCCCCAGCCCTTCAAAAAAAGATAAGCGACACCCAAGTACACAGAACTCAGTCGGTTTTTCTATTGTCTCATCCGTAAATATGAACAGCTTACCAAAGCTCAAAAAGCATCTGGGAAAGCCTATAAAGTTGAAGAGGGCTGCCAAATTTACGAACAGAAAAAAAAACCACACAGAGGGAAAGAACCTTAAAAATACTCTAGTGGGTATTCTCTGATAGATTTTAGAAAATACTCCACTCGTAAAACAAGAACAAGATACTATGTTAAAAGAACAATCAGAGAGCAAGGTATCTTGAAATATACAAAGTTCAATAGAAACACTGGAAGATAAAATAGAGAAAAATGTCTCCAGAAGTAGGAAGATTAAAGGTAAATTAGAAAAATACAAAAAAAAAAAAAAAAAAAGAATTCATCTAGAAGGACCAAATTTTTATTTAAAAAAGGTCTTACAAAGAATACAGAGAAAATAGAAGAGTAAATAATTAAAGAGATTTTGCCCAAAGCTAAAGGACACAAGTTTTCAGACTGTGAAGATCCACTGAGTGTTCAAAATGAACCAAAAAATTCCTAAACACATTATTGTGAACTTCAGAACAGCAAGGAGAAAACAAAGATCCTAAAACATTTAGAGATGGGGGAGAACATTAGAGATGGCAGAGAAGTGTTAATCATGTAAGAAATATCGAGTAAACTGGAATCAGACTTAGCAGTAACACTGAATATCAGAAAACAATAAAGTAATATCCAGAGAGTTCTAAGAAAAAAAAATTTTCAACCTAGAATTCTATCCAAACTATCATCAAGATTATGGAAAGAATGGACACTTTCAACCAGTCAGAAATCTTTAAATGTTTATCTCCTATGAACCCATTCTTGGAAAAATATTTAAGAATGTTATTCAGTAAAGTGTGAAGACACAGCTTCCAGGAAAAGTAGATACATGCCAAGAAAGCAAAGAAAAAAAGTTGCAGGATGTCAGCTACGCAACCAGCCTACAGAGCCACCACTGCAGATCAAAGGACAATGACAGAAGTCTCCAGGAGGAAGCTTAAGGAAAAATAAAGAGGAAGAAGAACTCAACGGCTATGAAGGCAAACAGTGTGAGAAAAAAGGAAAGACAGTTAAGAAACCCAGCAGAAAAGCTGTAAGCATAGTACACTACTGAATACCCAGCTCTGCCATGAAAATATTTATATAGTCATCGCATGAATATTTTTGGTTCATTTTCAACTTTTATATTCAACCTAAAGTCAAAACATATTAAACAATTAATTATGGTTACAGAACAATATAAATGTTAATATTACATATGTGAAAGTACTGCTAAGAAACCGAGCAGAAGTATAAGAAAGGTGAAAGGAAAAGGCATTGGCTCACATTCTCAACTTAAAATATGCATCAACAGGACAAGAAGAAAGAAAAGTTTCAAAGGTAACAGAGGACCTGACATGAAATTTGAGGGAATACAGAGAAGTAACTTGAATGAAATCTTCATTTACTTCCTATATTTGGATAATGTCTATAACTGATGAATCTAGATAAAGTGGGGTTTTAAGAGATATGGAAGTAATCACTGAAGAAAGAGTTTAATAAAGTTTGAAGTGGTTTTGCAGGAAACAACACTAAGTAGTACAGGAAAGGGGAATGTAGAGGAAATGGTTGCTTTTATTGTAAGTTCTTGTGAACTATCTGACTTTTTAAAACCATGAGCAGCAATTATTTTTATGGAAACCATTTTTACTTTAAGTTTCAGGATACATGGCAGAACGTGCAGGTTTGTCACATAGGTATACGTGTGCCATGGTGGTTTGCTGCATCTATTGACCTGTCCTCTAAGTTCCCTCCCCTCGCCCCCCACCCTCCAACAGGCTGTGGTGTGTGTTGTTCCCCTCTCTGTGTCCAGGTGTTACCACGGTTCAACTCCCACTTATGAGTGAGAACAAAAGCATATAGATTTTTGACAATGCAAATTTTGAAAACATAGTACATTGTAGGATACTGCAATTATGTACTCCAGGCCTTAAAAAAAAAGTGGAATGTGGCCGGGCGTGGTGGTTCATGCCTGTAATTCCAGCACTTTGGGAGACCCAGGCAGGCGGATCACAAGGTCAGGGGATCGAGACCACCCTGGCTAACACGGTGAAACCCCGTCTCTACTAAAAATACAAAAAAAATTAGCCAGACGAGGTGGTGGGCGCCTGTAGCCCCAGCTACTCAGGAGGATGAGGCAGGAGAATGGCATGAACCCAGGAGGCGGAGCTTGCAGTGAGCCAAGATCGCTCCACTGCACTCCAGCCTGGCAGACAGAGCAAGACTCTGTCTCAAAAAAAAAAAAAAAAAAAAAGTGGAATTTTTTTTTTCACATAATAAAATAACACTATTAACAGAGTTTTTGTATTGTTCTTTGTAATAATCTGTGACTTTTTTGTTATTGCCAAACTATCGTTTTTTGCTCTATCAGCAGTCTCTAGGTGTTGTCCTTTTGCCTTGCATGCCACAGACTTAAAAACAGAAATGAGCCCGCCTGTAATCCCAGCACTTCCGGAGGCCGAGATGGGCGGATCACGAGATCAGGAGATCGAGACCATCCTGGCTAACACCGTGAAACCCCGTCTCTACTAAAAATACAAAAAATTTAGCCGGGCGTGGTGGCGGGCGCCTGTAACCCCAGCTACTTGTCAGGCTGAGGCAGGAGAATGGCGTAAACCCGGGAGGCGGAGCTTGCAGTGAACAGAGATTGCGCCACTGCACTCCAGCCTGGGCGACAGAGCAAGACTCCGTCTCAAAAAAAAAAAAAAAAAAAAAAAAAAAAAAGAGTTTTTAAAACTATAAAACAAGAATAGTTCTTTAATAAGGACCCAAAGAAATCTCCAAGGAGCAAACTACATGAGCAATCTATTTTTATTTCCAGAAATACAAAAATGGGGGGGAGGTGAACATTCATCGAGCACACACACTGCTAGACACAGTGCTGAACACTCAAGGTGTTCCCATCTAATTCTTAAAAATAATGGAGTGGAATTGGTACTATCATTTTACTGAGGAAAAAAGAGAAAAGCAACTTGCCTAAGGCCAGAGGGCCCAATAAAGGGCAGAGTTATAATAAAAATGTATGCCTTTCTTCTTCCACCATGACATGCTGTACCTAGTCTTTTTGCCAGGATAATGTCAGCTTCCTCAGGACAAGTACCCTCAAGAAGTCCTGAAGCATGTTTTGATTTTTCAGTGTCTTGCACATAGTGACAGCAAGACTGGTTAAATGCATAGTGAGGCTCTCTGTTCCTGTGCTCAGAATGAGACTGCAGGGAATGCTAAGAACAATAAAGGTACACAGAAGTGACTTCTTATTCCACGTGAGAAAAGACCAAAGACAAAAAAAAAAAGAGAAAAGACCAAAGTCAAGTAGATGTCCAATTACGTTTAAGCGCCTGAATCCATGACCTGAATCACAAAACAAAAAAACTCAAAAGACACGATGACAAATGTACTGGAACTATACACCACACTGAGATAAGCTGCCAACATCCTTTCCAAAATGAAATTTTATGAATGAGTTTAATATAACAAAATGGAATCAAAATTAGGATCTTCCCTTTTCAGTCATTAACAGGTTAAAAATGAGAAGTTTATTCTACTGCTTTCATTTACATAAAAATTATTCAGTTCAAATGGAACTGGGTCAGTGAGCATGCTATGTTTTTTGGTGGCTTAAAAGCCTAGTCTGATCGACTTATAAATGTACAACACTGGCTAGTCAATCACTATATAACTTCTATTGTTCTACTAACTTGTTAGACTAGGTCACACAATTCTGACTCACTAGCTTAAGTAACATGGGAATCCTTGTAATGAAGATTCACATCTACAATAAAGGAGGGAACAATTATAGCAAATACCTATTATTAGGAGTGTTTACTTGTTACTCTACTTAATGCTCCGAACAATCCGATAATGTTGGCTAGCATTTTCCCCAGTTCATAGTAAAGAAAACTGAGGCTAGTAAGTGGCAGAGTTAGGATTCAATGCCAGGGCAGTATGAAGACTCCCTGTTCCCATATGCCTCCAAGACATAAATAGACAAAACTTCAACGGTGCTTGCTTATGGAGCAGTAGTTTCAAAATGTATTCCAAACAACATCAGTCCAGTTAAAGTTGTAGTCGAGTAAGCTGAGGTATATAACAGCCTCTTTGGAGATTTCAGAATGCATTTTTAGCCCACAAGACGTAATTTTAAAAAATCCTACCATCTAGAAACGAACCCCCTTTTGGTTTAATACCTACAAAAATGCTTTAGAATCAATGGTCCATGTATCAGATGCTTTATATAAAACACTTTGGGATTCAATGTTGTAGACTCTACAGCAGTGATTCTTAGTAATTTTGGTCTTAGGATCCCTTACACATACTTTAAAAAACTATTGAGGACTCCATTCCCTAAGTTCTTGTTTTTATGGGTTATATTTATTGATATTACCATATGAGAATTTAAAACGGGAAATCAAAAAGTATCAATAAATTCACGTAAAACAATAATCCTCTTACATATAACACAGTTTTATACAAATAACTATTCTCCAAAACTGGAAAAAAAAAAAAAAACAAGTGAGAAGAGTGTATTATTTTACAAATGTGAAAATTTCCTTAATGTCTAGCTTAGGAAAAGGTTCTCTTATCTGCCTTTTTATTCAATTTATTGTGATACACTGCTTCGTTTAAAGTGTAGAGAAAATGCACACTTCGCACAGATACATGCTGGAAAAGGAGTATTTAGATAGCTTTTTAGGTAATTTTGATTATTATTTTTTGATACTACATCAAAATTCAACAAGTGGTACTTAAAGGTTAATTTCAATATAAATCCGAAACCATATCAACAAACTTTTCTAAATGTGACATATTTTTTGTTAATATCACCACTGATCTCACCAGAAAAGTCATTAAGTGTTGGGAAGTATCTGTACATGGTAGCAGATAAAAGTTCTTTAAAATTATAATTTTCAATGGAAAGCTTGAATTTTATCATTAGCAACAAAGAACATCACCTGTTTTCCTTAAATGGCAGGCTCACTTCCTTCATTTTCAAGAACCTGTCTGCCCAATACTTAAGTCAGCTATTCTTTCAAGAAAAATGATGTTCATGAAAAAAGTAGTTACTTTAGCTCTCGACACACACAATAATGTAAGTACTTCTCAAGACAGGCATTATGGAACTGAAGTGTTTTATTCACATTTAGCATTTTATCACATAAAATATTAAAAAGATGTATGCTTAGGGTCAAATTTTAATAAAATTAGTAATTTTTATTGCTACTCAAATGGCATTATTTTTTTGTCGCCCAGGCTGGAGTGCAGTGGTGCGATCTCAGCTCACTGCAAGCTCTGCCTCCCAGGTTCACGCCATTCTCCCACCTCAGCTTCCCAAGTAGCTGGGATTACAGGCACACGCCACCACGCCCGGCTAATTTTTTGTACTTTTTAGTAGAGAAAGGGTTTCATCGTGTTAGCCAGGATGGTCTCGATCTCCTGACCTCTCATGATCCACCCGCCTCCGCCTCCCAAAGTGCTGGGCGTGAGCCACCACACCCGGCTCAAAGCGCTTTCTTAAGTAAAACTGCTTGGCAGTCCAGCATACAATATTAGCACAGTCTGGTGCTACGCCTTGATTTGTGCCAAGAAACCAAAAGTTTTATCTGCCATGACTTTTATACCATCAATGCAAGTGTCAGCGCAGTAAAAAAGGTAATTAATAATACTATTGTTATGAAAATAACTTGGACCTCACAGACCAGGGTCTGGAGACCATACTTTGAGAAATGCTATCACAGAGTGAAAACAGAGGACAGTGATAAAAGGAATTCTTGGTTTTGATCCCACCACTGTGTACTACACCTCCCTTAAAGTAGCCACTGAAAACCATGTCTTATGGGAGCAAGCAATTAATATGAATTAGTGAAACTGGCAAGGTGAGGAAAGTAGTGAACTATGGAGTGCAGGTGTAAAGGAAGCAGCTGCTGTTCAACTCTAGCTGACTGCTGCTATTGAAGAATACTTGCCTAAAGACGCCATGAAGAGATTTTTGTAGAGTTGGATACACAGAATTTTCTATAATATATTCCCACTTTCAAATGCTAGTGTGGACTCAAAATCATCTTTTAAAAGTATGCAGACCAAACATAACACTTGGACCACCTATTTGCATGTTCTGTCCCAAAGGTATTCGTAATACTGGAAAAATGGCAATAAAATAAATGGCAAGACTGCAATAATGTCCCTTTGTGTTCTTTAGCAAGTAGGTTAAGGGCAGGGTGGGAAAGAAGGGTAAGACCAAGTTTCATGAAAGATCTTACATACAGGCATTATTATATATTAACCTGCCTTCCCAAATATATAATGGTCCTAGAGAGTTCCAGCTGCCTAAGACACTGGGTACCCAGAAAAAAAATTATTCTAAGGCCATCGAGGAATTATTATATTGTGTGTGTGTGTATATATATGTGTGTGTGTGTATATATATATAAAATAGCTTTATAAAAGATCTTGTTATCTGGCAAAATGACTCAAGGTATTAAGACAACTGAGTAGTCACCAAGGGAAATTAATTACTAAAAAATACATTATTTCATCCTTCACCAGTATGTCAGTAAAGCCCTTAAATATGCACTTGCTGTATCTTCAGTATGTTTTCCCCTCAGACCTCTTCTGTCATTCAGGCTTCACCTTAAATGTCATGCTTTCAGAGGCCTTCCTTGAGCACTCTACTGTTATTTATTGTGTTTCTCCCAAAAGAATGATAGTCCAGAGAATAAGGAAGGCCTCTTATATTCCCAGCACCTAGAGCAACTCCTAAAGCACAGTGTCAATATATATTTGTTGGTTCGATGAATGAAATGTTATTTACGATAAATTCTTCTGCGGTCCTCCTCGACTCCTACACAGATTAGCAGTCCTAAAGTACAGTTCCCTATAGTTTTATTATATTTTAAAGAACAAACTTCTAAGTCCAGCATTCAAGATTCTCCATAATATATAACCCCAAACTTCCCCCCCCAAACTTACTTTGGCCAACCTAGACTGGGCTTTCCTACCTCTATCCTTTTGCTTTTCTCTCTCTCACAAGATCATGTTGTAATCTATGTTTGCCTATTAAAATTACACCCTTCCAGCCGGGCGCAGTGGCTCGCACCTGTAATCCCAGCACTTTGGGAGGCTGAGGTGGGCCGATCACGTGGTCAGGAGTTCCAGACTGGCCTGGCCAACATGGTGAAACCCCATCTCTACTAAAAATACAAAAATTAGCCGGGCATGGTGGCGGGCACCTGTAATGCCAGATATTTGGGAGGCTGAGGCAGGAGAATTGCTTGAACCTGGGAGGGGGAGGTTGCTGTGAGCCACTGTACTCCAACCTGGATGACAGAGAAAGACTATCTCAAAATAAATAAATAAATAAATAAATAAATAAAATTACACCCTTCCTTCTTTCATGACCCATCTGAAGACCTACCTCCTTCCTGTAACATTTTCTATCCATCCCACTCCATAACCAAATTATCTTTTCTTTCTCTGTGCTGGTACCCCAATGCCATTTGAGTTACTAGTATTATCCATTTATTATGTTAACCACACCACACATTCCATACCCACATTCCCCTCCACTAAGCTCCTTGAGGGCAGGACTATGGCTTGGGTACACTGAAATCCACTGCAACGTCTGGCAATGTTCTTTGTACTTGGTAGGCACTTAATACCTATTGAAGGGAATTGCTCCCTGTCATGCCCACACCCTCCTGATTTACCGAATTCATTGTTAGTCTTCTTTTGAATCAACCCCTTCTTACTTGGAAAGATCATGTTCACCATTTCTTTAAAAATTAAACATTTTCTAATAATAAACAATGTTTGCTTTGTCCAAGTGGTTTTGATTACACACAATCCATGCACACCTTTACATCATCTTCAGAGCCCAGTCATTCCAAAATGGCTGTTTCCTTTCTGCTATCAAAACAGAATACGTTTAGCTTTGGATACATACTAATCTCTAATATTTTATTTCCTTACAAAAACAAGTTCATTTCAATACTTAGCACAATCCAACAAAGAAGAGGGTAATTCATATCCATCACTGTATTCATAAGCCATGTATGTATTCCTAAGTGACTCTTGCTATCCCTTAGTGACCAACCCCTGCCAATTCCCTCCTAAACTCCTTTGTAAAGTGAAATGCAATCATTTCAACCCTTTTGAGATACTAGATACTTACCGGTTATATTAAAGCAAATAGCTCATCTCACTTTCACTACCTTTCTCATCTAAAACTTTTAACTGTTCATTGCTTTGCTTACACAACTCAAATGCTCTTTGATTTCAAGCCTGCACACCAAGACCACATTGCTTCTTTCCTTTCTCTTGCCATGATTTTATCTTAACACTTACATAAATAGACATTCTCTTGTTTTTTTTTTTTTTTCTACCTTTCACCCAAACTCCATTTTACTTATCTGTAACTTCCAATTTACATTTCAACCACTTTCCTACTTCAGTGAGGGAAAATTCTCCAGGTCTTTTCCCCAACACTATGTCCTCAGGTAAAATGAACTGTCTATATGTTATGATGTTGACGTAATGATGTCCATTATTTTATAAACACAAAAAATAAGAAATGTATAAAATTCATCATAGAGGAATTACTACAGCTAAATAGTAACATTAGACTTTTCTTGAGCCCTTACTGCATATTAGGTACTTAAACACAAATATTAGAACCACATGCACATGCAAAGCAAGTATGTTAATTAACTCAATTTAGCCATTCAACAATGTATACGTATTTCAAAGTATGTTGTATATAATAAATATATAATTTTTATTTGTCAGTTAAGGAAAAATTTTTAAAATAGACAAAGAAAAAGTACGTAAGTACGAGATAAGAATTTCCTTTCTATACAAGTATTAGTATATAAATATAAGAAAGGTATATTTCTCAATTAAAAAAAAAAAACCCTAGAAATGTCTTCTGTAACTTTTCAGCACAGAAAGTTCAAATATATATACATATTCTTTCTCCTCTACTAGTATTTTCATAGAAATTCATCAAGAGAACTCACCATCACAATATAGATTACTGCTATAGGACCTAGAAGCTTCTTAATATTTGCACGGTAGATTTCACTCAACCTGCTATGGAAGGGAATCATAAAGAATGGGTTGAGTCAAACAACCAACGTAAGAGGACTGAGGCAACTTAAGAAGTTTATAGTTCTTGACTTTAATTTCTGCATAGTATATGTAGTTAAAGAGATTTTCCTTAGCAATATGTGATTCCTGGTTCTTTAGCTATAAATTCTTCCTTTAGGAAACATAAACTCCCACTGTCAGTCTACTCTGATAAAAGTAGTACATACAGGCCAATAAATATTGTACTGCTTAATCAATCTCACTGTCATTGTTATCTAAACAAATAAAACACTTCTGATAGCCTCAAATATAAGAACTCCAATATGACTACTTCTAAAGTTTGACGGTTTGATCCAGGTCTCAAATTCCCAATTAAAATAATCATTTGTATTATCTACATTAACAATGACAACAACAAAAAGACTTTTAAAAAAACACAAATAAGATCAAAGGTAAAAAAGGAGAAAAACCACAATATGCAAAAGTAGTTTGAAAAATACTACAACCATCTAAAACTGAAGCTTGAAATAGTACTAGTTGACTTTAGAAAATACGACAGGGTATGGAGATAGTCCAATAAAATTAATTTGATCACTATCTAATACTTAGAGTGATCATAAAATTTACATCCAAACTGAGACATGTGTAGAGTGAAAGAGGCACTGTTTATAATTATGCCTAAACAAGAGGCATAAACCAGGGCTGTCTTAAGCAAACTCAGACTTACGATTGCTTCTAAAACTCATTGAAGATAAATAATCCCATTCAACCAATAAAGTGTGTAAGGTGACATGGAAAGACAACACCTGCAACCTGTTCCCTTACAACATGCCATATAAAATATTGATGTTTTGATTAAGGAGTAGTATTTTTCAAGAACCAGTTACTAATAATCAAACCTCTCTTTTCTTACATGGAAACCTGATTATTCCAGAACCACAATGACTCCTATTTAATCAGAAATTTTAAAAAATAATAAAAGTTTACAATAAAACATTTAAACACAGTGGCCCAGGCATCATTTTAAGCACTTTATAGCTCATTTAATCATCTTAGCCCAGAAGGACAGAGATTTCTATCCTATTTTACAGGTGAGAAAACTGAAGTACAGAGAGGCTCAGTAATTCACCCCTGGTCACAGTAAGTGATGAAGTTGAAGATTCCAGAGTGTGCTCTTACCAACTGTACTATGTTGCCACTATTGCTCCTCTAGTGGGAGAAGCAGGAGCCCACAATTTTTTCCTAAGTGCACAGAATACAGTGGAGCTCTCAAGTATCTCAAGTGAGTAGAATCGTGGTTACACAGAGTTAAGCACCAATGATATAATTTCCGGTATACATTTGTTACCAGTGGTCAAGCAGGAGCAAATGGGACAGGGAAATGTCTTTACTTATAATATGATAAAGAGAAACCCATTCCACTGTTAGGATAACGTACTACACCAGCACTATGGGTTATCACAGGGTGAGAATGACAAAAAAGATGATTATAATAATGACAAGCATTAACTGTGCACACACAATGTGTCAGGTACTGTCCCAAGCTCGTATCATGTTAACTAACCTAATCATACTAAAAACCCTATGAGGTAGGTACTGTTTCACAGTTGAGAGAACTGACCATGTTACTTGCTCAAGGACACACAGCAAGTAACAGAACTTAGATTGATACCCATGTTCTTTATCACTTCACTATTTTATAAGGGATCATATATACCCAGTAGTACATTCATCTAGTAAGCTGCATTATAACAGAGTTTTAGTATGTTACATCATCAAACAAGAGTTGTTAAGTTTTTGGTTGGAAGGCCGCAGGAACCAAGTTTTGATAGGTGTCATATTTCTCAAGCTTCTGCCTAAAAAAATGAAAACGTTGAATTCTATCTCTAAGATCCCTTCTAATACAAATATCATTTCTCTGAATGCTAATTTCCTGACATTTCATATAACAACAATACAAACTACCTGCTGAAAACATCTGCTATGGTTTGAAGTTCATGCTTTGGAAATCTAATCTCCCATACAACAACAGTGTTGACAGGCAGGACCTTTAAGAGGTGATTAGGTCACAAGGGCCCTGCCTTCGTGAAGAGACTAATGCAATTATCACAGAAGTTGACTCATTATAAAAGGGAATTGGGCCCGCTCTTGGGCATGCAACTGTGCTCTCTTGCCCTTCTGCTTTCCATCACGGGATAATACAACAAGAAGGCCCTAGCCAGATATGAGCTCCTCGACCCTGGACTTCCCAGCCCCCAGAACTGTAAGAAATAAACTTTTTTTTCATTACCAATTCATTACCCAGTCTATGGTATTCTGTTTAAAATAGCAACATAAAATGGACAAGACAACATCTAATCTTTAAAAATCTATTTCTGCCAAAGTGCCAGACATAGATTAGATATGTGACTCCTTTGAAAAATAACACAGGTGTGTATTTAAATATGATTATGAGATCAAATATACAAGAAGTTATATTCACATTTTACTCAATTAAAAAGTACAGTATCACACACAAAACTTGAGGTTGACTCAACCTTAGGCCTCTTGATCTGCTGGGATTTATTAGTGTCTTCCTTTTGAGTTTCTATAGCTATATGCAGCAATAATTTTAGGGTAAAGGTAGTTCAGGGTAGTTTTGCTGAAGACTTGTTCTCCCTTGACTATTTATCATAATCCCAGTACAGCAACGTTTTATACTCAGTAGGTACTTAATGAACATATACAAACATCACTAAACACACTCCATCCCCAACACATGATAAGAACAAAGAACTTTCTTTCTTTGTTCTTATCATGTGTTGGGGATGGAGTGTGTTTAGTGACGTATGCACATGTACCCTAGAACTTAAAGTATAATAATGATAATAATAACAACAACATAAAAATAAAAAAAAAGAAAGAAAACTTCATAGAACTCCTTCTACCTATCAGAAGGAGTTGACAGATAGAAGGCACTTAGTGTGTAAGACTATGTTTTAATAATGGATATACAGAAAATACCTTATTACAATAAATCTTTTAAAATAAAATATATCTTTAAAAAAAAAAAAAAAAAAGAACAAAGAAAAAGAGCCTCAGGATCTCCAACAAGCTTCTTCCTAGGAGAATAGCAACAATAGTAGCTAACAGCTATATAAAGCACTATTCCAAGTACCAGGCATTGTTCCAGGTACTTTACGAATGAATTCATTTAGTCCTTAAAACAATCCTAAGAGGCAAGGGTTACCTTTATTCCCCAAACACAGAAAGAAAAAAACTAACTAATGCCCAGAGAAACTAAGGCTCAGAGCAGTTAAGTACAGATGCTCCTTAACTTAATGATGGGGTCACATTCTGATAAACCCAACCTAAGCTGAAAATATCCCAAGTCAAAAGTATGTTTTCGACTTACAATATTTTCAACTTATGATGTGTTTACTGGGACATGATTCCATCAGAAGTTGAGGAGTGTACTGAATGTGTATCACTTTAACACCACTGTAAATGTGAAAAATCCTAAATCAAATCATTGTAAGTCAGGGACCATCTGTACTTGCTTGATGGTGGTAACTCCTAAGAACTCAACTTCAGCTTAAAAATTCCATCAAGGATTTTAAGCTGACTAAATGAAAATAAACAATAAACAAAATAAAAGTGACAATGATGAAAAAGCTATCATTTATTGAGTGGTGTATCAGTACTTCTTTAATACAATCCTCAAAAATGACCCTAAAAATTACGCATTGTTCTTTTCATTTTACAAATCAAAGTAATAGGCAAAGAGAAAGTTCTTGGCCAAGGATATTGACTAGAAATTAGTAGAGCCAAGATACGAACCCAGCTTCATAGACCTCCAAAGCCTGGCTTTTTTCACTATGCCAGTATCTCCCAAATTTTAGACACTTGCATACCACCTTCACAAATTCTGCCATGTTCACGGACCACTTGCACTATTATGTACTTAGTATTTTTTCTTCAAATGAGACACTTTTTTAAAAGTTAAACTTATTTTAAAAGAAACTTTGTATCATGTATAAATGGAAAATTCTACTTCACTTGAAACAGAGATTAAAAAAAATAATATATTCAATGAAAACAAAACTGTAATTTCAGCCAAATACCACTGTCTGCTAAATGTGCTTGCAACCACATCAAGGCCTACCTGTCCTTTTTTAAAAGAGAGCAAATAATATGGGAACGGTGTTAAAAAAAAAATTTTACTAGCTCCAATCTGAAACTTTCTCCGTGAATAATCAGATGTGAAAAACAATAAAAAAGAGAACAGCTTCTTCACTATGTGCAAGAATTGGGTACACATCTCACGCTTTGGGGAACAAAATATAAGGCTGCTCTACTGCCTCCCCTTGATTCAAGTACACACCCATATCTGCAGTCTTTCATGTTTTCTCAATATTGTAGAGAATGTGCTAACACTGAGTAGCAGACTGGTTATTATACCTAGTAGCATTATAGAAACATCTCATGAAAATCTTCTCCTCTTAAGTACTCACATACAATGTTGAAAATATATACTTGGCCCTGGGAGGAAAACAAAATTTTTACACAGAACCCTTTTTCTCAAAAACTTTCTGCCCTAGTTGCAAACAACACACAACCTATGATATAAGGCTGTTTTGTTTTGTTTTGTTTTGTTTTGTTTTTTTTGAGATAGTTCTCACTGTGTCTCCAAGGTCTGTCTTTCAGGCTGGAGTGCAGTGGCGTGATCTCGGCTCACTGCATCCTCAACCTCCCTAGTTCAAACCCCTCTCGCCTTAGCCCCCTTAGTAGCTAACAGGCATGCACCACTGCAGCTGGCCTTTTTTTTTTTTTTTTTTTTTTTGGTAGAAATGGGGTCTCACTATGTTGCTGAGGCTGGTCTCAAACTCCTGGGCTCAAGTAATCATCTGCCTCAGCCTCCCAAAGTGCTGGTATTACAGCCGTGAGCCACCATACCCAGCAAGGTTGTAATTTTAAGCATCAAAATGGTTGGCAACCTGAGCACAAGCTTTGCCGTCACACGAAACTGAATTTGAATCCCAGTGCATGTTGCACATGTAGCCACTCTATAGCTCAAGGTTGCTCAGTTGAAAAACTGAAATAATACCTATCTCTAAATGTAAAGTTAAATATATGTCAAATAGCTTGATGCCTGGCCCATTATAGGTGCTATATAATTAGTACTCGACCCCTGTAAGAATTAAATAAAAAGAGTGGTTACTGTGAGTTGGGATTTTTTTTTTTTTTAAATAAGTACCCAACCTCTAGCCCTTAAAGAATTGGTAGATTTTTGGTCAGTCAAAACAAGAGAGGCAATCCAATTCAGGGTGCCAATAAGTCAATTCAGGGACTGTAGTGGTGGCTAGGTGGTACAATGAAGTTAGATGATGGAGGCTCTAAATGCCACGCTAATTTTCACCGAACATTTCTTAAGAGTATCATATAATTTATAATTCACTAATCTATTCTTTAGCAATTACGGAAAAGCTTAACATTTAGGTGGCCACTATAGTAGTTTATCAATGAGGCGTTCAGAGCTTGGATTAGAGTAATGCTAAGAACAGAAAACAATGATTGGCTAAGTCCTTTCAAAGAGAATCTGAAGGACTTTGAAAGTTGGATAAATGGAAAAGATGAGTCAAAGCTGACTCCAAAGAAGACAGTAGGAAGACAATCAGGATGTTAAAGACAGAATATTTCAGCTCCATGATGAACAAGAAGAGACAATATCCAACATGAAGTGATTCACTGCCAATTGCAAGGAAAGTGGTTGAACAGAATAAGACCTAAGAAAAGGTCACTGAATTTGGTGATTACGATAACAACGAACTTTAAGAATACTTTAAAAAAACAAAAAACAAAAAGGAGGCGGAATATAAAAGTTAAATTACACCAAGCACAGTGGCTCATGCCTAAAATCCCAGCACTTTGGGAGGCCAAGGCAGGCAGATTGCTTTTAAGCTGAGGAGTTCGAGACCAGTGTGGCCAACATGGCAAAACCCCATCTCTAATAAAAACACCAAAAAAAAAGGCCGGGCATGGTAGTGCACACCTGTAGTCCCAGCTACTCGGGAGGCTAGGTGGGAGGATCGCTTAAGCCCAGGTAACCAGAGGTGTAGTGAGCCAAGATCGTGCTATTGCACTCCAACTTGGGTGACAGAGCAAGACTCTGTCTCAAAAGATGAATCAGCAAATAAAAATAAAAGTTAGATTACTAGTGCTTAAGAATAGGCCAGGGTACAGGCAGTAGAGAAGAAATCAGGTCATTTGTTATTTGGCAGTAAAAGGAAGAAGAAAAATAGGAAGGCAGCTAGATGGGTGTGCAGGGTCAAATGAAAAACACCAGAAGCAAAAAGGAACATTATGTAGAAAATAACCATGAAACAATACAATTAATAACTATGACAATTCCCTTTTTGCCATTTGTTAGGTGCTAGCAAGAAACACTAAGTTTGGATTCACTCCAGAATCAAATCTTAGAGGGAAATGTACTTAGGGAAGTAAAAGATTTCTATCTCTCAGGGTTCACAACAGTGGGTGGTAAACAGAAAATCTAACCATAAGCTCCCTTCCACCAGCCATTAATTCTTCAGTGTTCTGAATGAAGGCAGAGAATACAGTGGGTCATTAGCTTTCAAAGGTTTAAGATCTGTAGTTTCTATTATTCCTAATGACAAGTAGTACAATCCATAATTCTGACGTGGCACATGTCTCAGTGGCCTGTGCTAGGGAATGTATGAAATCCTGTGAGTGTACCATCACTCAACCCAGCACCCTCATCTCTAAATTGACTTGTGGGCCGCCACTTGCAGCCAGGCACACTGGAACTCTGTAGAAGTTGTGCCTCATTATACTTTATGAAAAAAAAAGTATATGCTATAGTGCCAAGGTATCCAGATTCTACCATAATTTATTGTTTTAGTTGCCAATAAATTCACAGTTTTAAAAAAATTTCTTACAATTACTCTGCTATATATAAAAAAAAGTGGGGGTAGGTAAGGGAAAAAGATTCTGAAAGGGAGGGAGGGGAAAGCAGCAATGTCTTGTCAGCAAAGCAGCGAAGTCAGAGCTCAGAGAATTCTGTGCTATTGTTCCTGTTCTTACTGCCTCCTTCTCTTCTCATGCTCAGAATGTTGATTGGGGTGGGGAGGGAGTACCCATAGTGCTAGGCAGTGGAACATCCAAGGCTTCAAGCTTCACCACCCCCACTTTTCACTTCCCTGGGTGAGGAGCCCAGAATTGCCTTAAGTCATCATCCCAATCACGTCTATGAATGCACAGCAAAGCAGGGCTAAGCAAATGGCTTGCCCCAAAAAGTTGCCTATGTTTTCTAAACATCTATTATGTGTTTCTGCTGTTCTGCACATCATGAAAGAAAAGAAATCTGAGTTTTAGCCACAACTTGCTCACAATATTGCTGGGATATAGAGATACTGGAGAAGCAGCCAAGCAACGGCATAAACACACCAAGAAACAGCATAAATGAACAAAAATCAATACAGCGCAAAACATATATAAAAGGATAGGCAGCAGGGAAATTGGTCTCAGTGAGAGTGAGGTTGTTCAAATTAATTTCCAAAACCTATAAAAGTCAATTAAGCCATGTTTTGAAAAGGGGGGGAGGAATAAGCACAGAAGTGAGGACAGAGTCTTGTAGATGAAGGAAGTTACATGATAAAAAAGAACAGATAAAGAACAAGTAAAAGCTGTGTGAGATACAGAAAAACAGATTTGCTGGGAGGGAACACAAAGTCCCTATTAGGAGAATAATCAGAAACAAGCCTGTGAGATGTAGCAGTGGGTTGGCAGAAGCTTTTAAGGCTGATTACGCATGACTACTCAGATTTGAAATGCTCTCTGTATCACCCTTCATTTTATGGGAATGCTATACTTTCTCTCTAAAAGAGTTAACTAAATTAAATGAGAAACTCCACTGACCTGTTTTCTTATTTAGATTACATGCTTGTCTACCAGTGCTTGCTCACTGTCAAGTTCAACAACTGAAAATTATGCCTCTGCAGGGCAGAGAAATGCATGTGAGTTTACTACTAAAGTAAGCCATGATACCACTTTAAAAAAAAAAAAAAAAAAAAAAATTAAGAGAACAGCCTTGATGTAACAACTCCTTAAAGTTATTAGCATGCACGCTCAGTGTGTTTGACTAGCATCACCTGACCAATTTTAAAAGTATTAACGAGAATATTCACAGTCTAATTGAAAGCACTATGCAGTCTGTTCTCAGAGTTCCATACTGTTGAAAAAAACTCATTAATTATAATTTGGAAGTTTTTAAGTGGTATGATAAAATGAAGAGGCTAGGCTGGGACCCATCAATGTACTGATGAGGAATGAAATTCTAAAGCACCAGCTAAGCAGTCTAATAGGCTTTGAGTGAGTACCTAACAGGAACAAAGTGATAATAAGGGAAACAAGGCTAAAACTTACCCTCAAATTGTTTGCCACCGATCACGGGAAAAAGATACACAGAAAGAATAACCTAAAGTACAAATTGTATACTAGTGCAAACATACAGAACAGAGCTGGGAGACTACAGAAGGAGGGGTTATCTGGTTGGGATGATCAGGAAAAAGTTCAAGTAGGAGGTCAAACTAAAAAACAAAAAACGCATGGTATTTTAAGTGAAAGTTCAAAAATTATTTTAAAGACCTTTCTAATTCCATGAAAGATGATACAACATTCCAGAGATATAATGTGATGGTTCAGATTTAGGTAAGTAAGCCTGTGATAAAAATTATGAAGGAAACCAAAGGACTATAAAATGAGTTAGTCTGTAAATATCTCAATGTAGAAAATAATTCATCATAGGAAGAATCTGCTCTGGATCCCAGGAAAAAATACAGTAAGTTTAATAAAATCTCAGCAATAATATAGAGACTGTAAAAAATTCTACTGGTAATCAGTCAGAGTCTGAATAAGAAAACATTTTTGAAGGAGTAATACACAAGCTTGTCAGAAAGTAATCTGACTTTCACTCTTAAGCTTCCATGAAACACACATAAAACGTAGTAGGTTAAAGCAGGACTACTTAAATCCCAGCTCTACTACTTACTAGCTGTATAATCGTAGAGAAGTTACTTATCCTGTGTCATTTTAAAAATAGGGATAATAAACTGTGTCCACTTCACATCACTGAAACGAAAATGAATTATCATAAAGGGCCACAAACAAGGCTGATATAGTAGGCACTACATCAGCATTAATTATTAGTATCGTTTGAATTTGCTGGCAATGTACATTAAGGTTAGAGATAAGCAAACATATTTTTTGGGAAAAAAGATAAATCATGTTCACTCATTCAACAAATATTCACTACTGACAATGTGCTAGGAATACAGTCATGAAGCAGACAGGCACAGTGACTCCTTGGAGATCAGAAGATTCGGTTTTCCAGGAGGACAGGAACCGTGTCTCTTTCACTCACCTCTGCATACTGAATGCCCTAGGTACAGATCCTGGAGCACAGCGGGTGTTTAATGGTGTTTGTTTAATTAATGAAAAGCGTAATTATAGGACATGAAATTGAAAAAAAAAATTCTGAATATATGGAGAATAGGAATTCAATAGAACCATCCTCTGAACAAATGGTACAGCAATGCCACAGGATAACTAAACCTCAAGAAATGTGTCTACAAACCTTCAAGAATCTATCGATTCTTGAATATCATAAGAGCATACATTTTCCTATTAATAAAAATTAATGAAATGGCACGCTTATTACAAGGATTAAATGAGATCCTGTGTTAAATGAGAATCACAAAGCTGCAATAAGATGCTGACGTGAAGAGGTAGGCTAGATTCTTCAGCTCCGAGGCTCACTCCTCAGCTAAATACAATTACTATGTGTCCAGGTGTTTAGTGGTTGCTTATACAAATAGCTAAAACCTCTTGTATTAAATGTCCAAATGTGTTACGGGTTTAAAATGTAAGGTGCCTTTGGGTTTAATATCCAAGATTCAAGTCTCTGGAGGCTGACCTAATTTCAGATGAAGAGATATACTTCCATACCCACATGGCCTTCCTAACAGTTTCAAGAAAGTTTCAGAAAACTCCTGAGGTCTTAAGTGAAAACAGAAACCTAAATCTCTGGGACAATATCAGAGTTAATTAACTCTGAAAGGACATTTCAAATATAAAGACTTTAAGGCGGGACATGATGGTTCATGCCTGTAATCCTTGCTTGAGTCCAGGAGTTTAAAAGCCAAAAAATACAAAAATTAGCTGGGCATGATAGCATGTGCCTGTAGTCCTAGCTACTTGGGAAGCTGAGGTGGGAAGATCCCTTGAGCCTGGGAGGTTGAGGCTGTAGTGAGCCATGATCATGCCATGCCACTGCACTCCAGCCTGGATGACAGAGTGAGACCCTGTCTCAAAAAAAAAAAAAAAAAAAAAAAAAAATTAGGCTTGCATTCCTCATTTTTAGTGAATGGCCTCATTCAGGAACCACCACCAAGTCTGCACACGCTTCTAACGCCACCCAGCTGCTGCTACTCTCAAGCTTTCAAATGTCCACCTAACTCTGCTGCCCAGAAGGAAGGAACATGGCATCACACTCAGCACACCCAAAATTCACCACATTATCTTCTCCCCAAACCCCTTACCTTGCCCTCTGCTTCTTTATTTCCATGTTAATGGCATCACCCTTCTGTAGGCTCCAAACCTCAGAATCATTCTTTGAGTCCTCTAGTAGTAAACTTCACTTCAAGAGAGCAAACCTTCAAATTAATTATCCAGTGAAAGGGCAAAACAAAAGGCTTACTGACAGAATCGAAAGGTTGGGAAAGCATTATGAAGTTCACCCAACAAAATCAATGAAAGGTATAAAGCTAGATTTGAAGAACAGACAATTTTCTCTAGTATTAAAGCCAAGATTCTACAAATTCCGTGTTTTCTCATATATAGCAGAGCTTAAGTGAGTGAAACTTACTTGATTACCTTCTAAGAACCAGGCACTATCAGTTTGGTAGTATTAAAACTTCAGAAATGGTCAAGGCGGAGGATCACCTGAGGTTAGGAGTTCGAGACCAGCCTGGTCAACAAGACGAAACCCCATCTCTACTAAAAAATACAAAAATTAGCTGGGCGTGGTGGCGCAGGCCTGTAATCCCAGCTACTCAGGAGGCTGAGGCAGGAGAATAGCTTGAACCCGGGAAGCGGAGGGTTCAGTAAGTAGAGACTGTGCCACTACCCTCCAGCCTGGGAGACAGAGCCAGACTCCGTCTCAAAACAAAACAAAACAAAACAAACAAATAAAAAAAACCTCCAGAAATGGTATTGGCTTCAGTTTACAGATGAGGAAATGAAATCTCAAGAGAGGTTAAGCACTTACAAAGGATGAGAAGTTAATAAGCACCAACTGGAGATTCAAAATCTAGAACTGTCATATTCCAAAGTCTATGCTATTATTGACTACACTTAATACTTGCTGACACAGAAAATTACGAGGGTGTTGTAATTACTTTTCTACGGAATATAATGAAGTGCTTCAGAAAAGATACGCATTCTTCTAAATCAGCTATTAACATACAGTTTCATTAAACACTTTGAAGTCAAACCTCTGATCCTTCTAGTCACAAATGAGACACCAAGAAAAACTAGTATACTCTTAGTTTCCAAACAATGAATTCTTGTTTTATAGATACTTCTATTTCCATGTACAACATTTTGCATAACTCATGGGCAAAAAGAAGCAATAATCACTTTATGCAACTATTTTTTTCTCCAAAGGAACACACTTATAATTGTATTAGGCCCAAGATCTAGCTACTTATGCAAACTCAGATTGAAAACAGCTATTTCAAAATACAAAACACCAAATCAGTCCCTTTAAGTAACATTAGAATAGCCCCCAAAAAGATTCATGATAGTGACAGTAATTATGCCAGTGGACAAACCAACCCAAAATAGTCCTGTAGATTGAAACCACTATTTCATTAAAATTAGTACTTGTCAGTCATGACTACTTCAAATTCGCATTATTCTTTGAAGTATTATATTTCTGTAATTTCCCATAATATTAAGATATCTGAGTTAAGTGTACAAAAATTCATCATACCACTAAAGGTCAATAGATGGAAACTGGTCTTCATTCTAAATCATATGATTTTTAGCCCCTTCTAAGGTCAATAAATAATGTACTTGTAAAACAACACATACAAAAGCAGGCAGAGCAGTCCCTGTCACACAGAACAGTGCATAAATGTTAGCTTGATGCTAATGTAATGTAATGTAAATATACTGAGTTCTAATGAATCTTGGAAGATGAGATATGGCAATCTCCGCTACATGTAAAAATCTATCAGTATATCATCTTTCAAAATTTAAATCCTTTATCGAATGCCAGATTACATTATGCTGAAGTTTTGTAATTAAACTATGTAAGCAGTACACAGTCCTTCATTCTCCACCACACTCAACTTTTACATTCTCCTAGATGACTATTTTGTAATTTTTTAATTCACAGCTTTGAGGTATAATTTATAAACCATAAAATTCAACCATCGTACATGTACAATTGAGTTTTAAGAAAATTATAGAGTGTATACAGCACTATCACTACAATCTAATTTTAGAATTTTTCTGTCACCCAAGTATTTTCCTCCAGACCATTTCTCTTGCTCTGGCCTCAGGCAACCACTAATCTGCTATATCTCTATAGATTTGCTTTTTGTAGACAGTCCATATAAATGTAACCACACAATATGTACTCTTTTGTATTTGGTTTGACAGTTAGCATGTTGTTATTAAAGATGAGGTCTCGCTATGTCACCCAGGCTGGAGTGTAGTGGCGTTAACACAGCTCACTGCAGCCTCAAACACCTGGGCTTAAGCTATCCTCTTTCCTCAGCCTTCCAAGAATAGCCAATGATATGCAGGTGCCATCACACTCAGCTAATTTTATTTATTAATTTTTTTGCGACAGGGTCTTGCTATGTTGCCCAGAGCCATGTTTTTGACATTCATGTTTGTTATAACATATATCACTAATTTGTTTCTTTTTTATTGCAGAATAGTTTTCCGCATTTTATGTATTCAAACACCATTTGATGGATATTTGAATTGTTTTCTAGTTTTTGACTACAGTGAATAATGCTAACAGACATGTACATGCCATTATTTCTACATGTATTTTCATTTCTCTTGGGCAGATTCCTAACAGCGGAACTGCTAGTTCCTATGGCAAATTTAGGCTTAACTTCTTAAGAAAAAGCCAAACTGTTTCCCAAAGTGGTTGTGCCATTTACAGTCCCAAGAGAAGTGCCTAGGGGTTCCAGTTTCTTAACAATATAAATACTAGGTATTGTCAGTCTTTTTAATTATAGCCACTCTGGTCAGTGCGTGATAGTATATCACTGTGATTTAATTTGCATTTCCCTAATGACTAATGATGTTAGCATCTTTTCATACGCTTATTGGCCATTCTTATCGTTGTCTTTGGTGAAATACCTATTTAATGGGCTTAAGCCTAAGAATGGGCTTTCTCCCAGTTTTTTTTTTTCCTTTATAAGTGAGTTGTAAGATTTTTCAAATATATTCTAGATTAAAGACCTTTACCATGTTTATAATATGCAAATATTTCTCCCCAATCTACGGCTTATCTTTTTATACTTTCTTAAGTATCCTCTGAAGTGTAAAAGTTTTAAAAATATTT
Organism: Macaca fascicularis; assembly: GCF_037993035.2. Taxonomy (NCBI): domain Eukaryota; kingdom Metazoa; phylum Chordata; class Mammalia; order Primates; family Cercopithecidae; genus Macaca; species Macaca fascicularis. The sequence continues at coordinate 43,030,349 of NC_088378.1, forward strand.
AATAAAGCCCAATTATTTCTTGTTTCTTTTCCTTTTCTTTTTTTTTTCTTTTTCTTTTTTTTTTTTTTTTTGAGACAGGGTCTGGCTCTGTTGCCCAGGTTGGAGTCCATTGGCACAATCTTGGGTCTCTCTGACCTCTGCCTCCCAGGCTTAAACCATCCTCCTGCCTCAGCCTCCCAAGTAGCTGGGACCACAGGTGCACACCACCACACCCAGCTAATTTATTTTATCTTTTTTTTAGAGGCAGGGGTCTCCCTGTGTTGCCCAGACTGGTCTCAAACTCCTGTGCTCAAGTGATCTGCCCACCTCAACCTCACAAAGTGCTAGGATTACAGGCGTGAGTCACTGTGCCCAGCCCCGTTTTGTAGTTTTTAATACAAAAATCTTGGTGACTCTTTTCTTAAGTTTATTCCTAAGTATGTTAGGCCTCTTTGAAACTAATGTAAGTTTTTTTTTTCCCCTTACTTTCATATTAAGATTTTACGTCACTACTATACTGTTAATCCTGCCTCAGTTTGTAGAAAACAAATAAAAGCCATTAGGCCAGAACATCTTCCCACTAAATCTATATTCCACCCACTAAATCTATATTCCTACTTGCCTCTGTAACCATGTTGTTCTTTCTTCACCACTGTTAAAACTGAGGAAGTGGCCGGGCGTGGTGGCTCATGCCTGAAATCCCAGCACTTTGGGAGGCCAAGGTGGGCGGATCACGACGTCGAGAGTTCGAGACCAGCCTGGCCAACATGGTGAAACCCCTTCTCTACTAAAAAGACAAAAATCAGGCAGGCATGGTGGTGGGTGCCTGTAATCCCAGCTACTCTGAAGGCTGAGGCAGGAGAATCGCTTGAACCCGGGAGGCGGAGGTTGCAGTGAGCCAAGACCACACCATTGCACTCCAGCCTGGGAGACAGAGTGAGAATCCATCTCAAAACAAAACAAACAAAAAAAAACACTGAGGAAGTATCCCCTTCTTATCAAAGGACTCTGTGCAGTCAGGATCCTGACCATTCCTGCTTTCTCAAGGACTTCTCATCTCCCTTATCTTAGCAATCCTAACAACTAAAATCATTCTGCAGAATTTCTCACACTCAAAAAGAAACAAACAAAAAGATTTCCTTTATATCCTCATACACCTCTAGCTTCTACCCTGTATCTATTCCCTTTCACAGGCAAACTTCTTTCAAAGCTATCTATACACCCTATCTCTAGTTCCTCAGCCATCATTTATCCCTCAAATCACTCAAATCTGGCATCCATCTACACTAGTCCATGAAACTGGCTCACTGAAGTTACTAATAACTTCCAGGTTGCCAAATCCAATGGCCACATTCCTGCCCACATCTTCTCAGCCTCTCAGTGAAACTCAATACAGCTGACTACCCACCCCCCTCGAAATACCTGCATTATTTGGCATCCATGACATGATAATACTGTACATTACACACTCCCAATTTGTACCACTCTGGTTGTGTGCTTTCTAGCCTCCTTCCAAGAGGCCTTCCGGTTTACTCAACTTAGAAACGTTCAGCATTCCTCAGGATTCCAATTCTAGTCAATCTTTCTTTCTTCTTTATCTTTTCTTCAATTATTTCATTCATTTTCATTACCTTAAATGTCACTAACATAGTGACAATCTTCAAATGACATATCTAAGCCAAGTATCTCTGAATTCCTCAAGATTTATAGATCTCTCTAACAGGCCTACTTGACAATCTACAAGCTTCTGAGAACTAGACAAAAGGGGAACTCCTGAATTCACCCCTACCCCTCCCACTGAAACAACCCCCGCCAAAATCCATTCCTCTTCCAACCATACAATAGTGGCAACTTCCAGCAACATCCTCAAGTTCTTTCTCCTCCCTTATGTTCCATATCCAACGCATTACTATGCCTTCCTATTTCTACCACCTAAAAAATTCTCGGATATGTCCACTGTTCTCTATCCTACTGCCACCTCGCTAATTTAAGCCATTGCTGTCTGCTGCCTGGACTGTTGCATATCCACTAGCTTGTCTGCTTCCACTTGTCCCCAGTATTCTTTTTGCTCATACATCAGTCAGCATGATCTTTTAAAATATAATTCAGCTTTGGGAGGCCGAGACGGGCGGATCACGAGGTCGGGAGATCGAGACTATCCTGGCTAACACGATGAAACCCTGTCTCTACTAAAAAAATACAAAAAACTAGCCAGGCGAGGTGGCGGCCGCCTGTAGTCCCAGCTACTCGGGAGGCTGAGGCAGGAGAATGGCGTAAAGCCGGGAGGCAGAGCTTGCAGTGAGCTGAGATCCGGCCACTGCACTCCAGCCTGGATGATTGAGCAAGATTCCGTCTCAAAACAAGACAAACAAAAAATATATATACATATTTTATTTATATATATATATATATATATAAAAATTCAGGTGATGCTACACCCCCAAATAAAAACTTTTCGTATATTTCCACTAAAATCCAAATTCCTTTTCACTGAGTACAAGGGCCTGCCTTATGCAGTCCCTGCCATTCTCCCCTCTTGTCCATAGTTTCACACACTGCCCTCTTGACAGCCTCAGGCCCTTCCCAGTTCTCTCTATATGAAACACCTTATTCTCCCTCCCTTGACCCCTTATCCAGGCGTCCTCTAAGGGGCCTTCCCTTACACCTAAGTAGGTCCCCACTACCTCCTCATCCAATGATTCTCTATTATTGTATACCGTTCTTTTTTTCTTTTCTTTTATTTGGGGGGGGCGCGGTGGGGGGTGGAATGGAGACTTGCTCTGTCACCCAGGCTGGAGTGTAGTGACACTACTATGTCTACTATGTCTCACTGCAGCCTCGACTTCCCAGGCTCAAGTGATCCTCCTGCCTCTGCCTCTCGAGTAGCTGAGACTACAGGTGAGGGCCACCATGCCTGGCCATTTTTTTTTCTTTTTGACATTGGCACAAGTCAGAGAACATGTCTTTATCCTTCACCACTGCATGTATACAAAGAACAGCCACAAGGAAGTCTTAGTTCAAATATTTAAAACTGATTTAAGACAGAGAAATGTTTAGCATTTCTCAGGTCAGCGTGCTCTTCCTTAAAACTGAATTAATGTAGAAGGCCATAAGATAAGCTTGACTCAATTAGGGGAAGGCTGGAAATCACAAATTAAGTGCAAAATTCTGTGGAACTATGTTTTCTAAGCAGATGTCCAGTGTGTATACCAGAATCTCAAAGGAATCAACAACCCAAAAGAGACAGACTAATAAATTCTGGCTTCATTATTTAATGATAGACCCCAAATTCAACACACGGCTAATTCTTGAAACAAAATGGAGAAGAGATGTAGTATTCTTAATTTTTAAAAGCCTAAGTCTTAGAATTCATCAAATCTCAATGAAATGTGGTATATGGTTTAACTTCCATTACACAGAGGGAAAAGATGAGTGCAGATGCATCTACAATAGGAAAGGCTACAGAAAATAAAACATATATAAGAGAAAACATCAGAAATGACAAGTCTTATCACCCATTTCAAATTCTCATGGCCTTGAAGAACTAAGCACCCACGGATTTAAGACCCTTTCATCAGTTTCCTCTTCTATATATCCTCTTTATAGTCCTCAAAGAATGTCAAATAATCCAGTTCCAGTGTCAAGATAGTGGAGCAATTAACCACAAGACTTTGTGCTACTCTTAAAGGGGTGTGTCTGCAATAGATTAGCTGCTCCTACACAAAGATAGTCTCATTTGAGTCAGAAATCATGAAAACCCAATTCCATAGCTAAACGAGACATTCTGTGATTTGTTCAGGGTCACAAAGTTAGCTGATGCCAGGACTGGAACTTGCCTGCCACAGTTAGTGCTCTTCATACCACCTTCTCATGCTCTTGTGTCGTTCCATCAAATGTTTGGCATGAATTCCCAATATACTAAAACTCTAACTCTGGGCTATTGATTAAAAACAAACAAACAAACAAACAAACAAAATGACTAAAACTAACATAAGAAACTCAAGAAGACAGAAATTTTAAAAGTAAATAAATAGGACACTACAGAAAGACATTAACTGTGACTTCTTTCACAAACAGTATCTTTTTCAACTGTGTATAGGTAGGTGATTAAGGCAAGATTATTTCTGTAGTTTATTACAATTTTTTAGTAATTCAGAACTAAAAACCACTACTCCAGAATAACAAACCCGAGACTTATTAAGTTTATATCTTTCAACACATAAATGAGCTCTGCTTTCTATTTTTAAACTTATCACTAATGCCAGATTTTGTAATTGATTTAAACAAGTTTCAAGAGAAAAACAAAATGGTTTGTTTCACTGTTATTGCTTTTCCCCATTACATTTATGTGTGTTATTCAAATATTCTACCAAGATATTGCTCAACACAAATGATCTAAAGATTTTCAGCTTCATTAACAGGGTACATTGCTCACAAATCTCAATGAAAGAACAGTTAGTACTAGAACCTTTTATCAACCTATTATGCATTCAAAGTCTGTATGAAGTTTTAAGACATTTCCCAAACAGAAGCTTTTGGTGAAAGCAAAGAAAACATTCTGATTAGTGTGGTAAATAGTACATCTTTCCTAATCTTTAAAAAATAAACTACTCGGAAAAAGCTGACTTTTAAGCCACAACAATGAATATTGTCTTGCTCAGCAGACAGCAAAATTCCTCATGATTAAATCCTATGAGCCAGATTTTTCTCCCCCTCATCTTGTTATTATGTGGCATGGAGCATAATTTTACAAAGCATCCACTCCTTCAGTTTATCTATTGACATTCTGTCTTCAAAAACAAACTCTTAAACTCAGAATAGATTTTCCTCTGCTATTCCAAAGCAAGTATAACGAGCACACCTTAAAACATCTGACAGTTGTAATAAAGAAAAATTGTATCTGTGTGCGCCCCAGATACCAACTACAAGAATCTCCCTCTTTCTTTGAAGTGGCTGTGTTTCAAGACATCATCATACATTAAACTACTTACTATGCAAAGGAGGAAGTTGATACGTAACTCAAAATCAAATATTCCAAAATCCCTACTGTTCATAAGAACTGTGGGCAAGTCAAAATCAGACCAACTGAATTTTATTCCTTACCCTGCCCCCAAACCACATGACCAGAGAAGGTAAGAGCTGGTGGATAATAGTAAGGGAGAGATACGAACTATTCACAAATAAATTATTTAAATTCCCTGTTATCAAGTTCTTAGTAAACAAGAATAAACCTGTAATCCCAGCACTCTGGGAGGCTGAGGTGGGCGGATCACAAGGTCAGGAGTTCAAGACCAGCCTGGCCAATATGGTGAAACCCCGTCTCTACTAAAAATACAAAAATTAGCCGAGCGTGGTGGCGGCGCATGCCTGTAGTCCCAGCTACCCAGGAGGCTGAGGCAGGACAATCACTTGAACCTGGGAGGTGGAGGTTGCAGTGAGCCAAGATCGCACCACTACACTCCAGCCTGGGCGACAGAGAGAGACTGTCTCAAAAAATAAAAATAAAAACAAAAAATAAAAAATAAAATAAACAAGAATAACACCCACTTCACAAGGTGTTGCAAGGATCAAATGAGTTCTTCCATGAAAATGATTTGCCTGGTCAAAGAACGTAATAGGCACTCAATAAATGCCAGCTCCTTCCTCGTTTGGTTCTGGGCTCGGTGTTCTTTGTTCTCTACACTCACGTCCCCAGATGACTCAGTCCCCTCCTAACTTTTACTAACAAACACTGTAAACTACTGTACCAATCAAGGTCCTGATATGTATGTGCATACCCAGTCTATGTGACACTGTCTCCCATCCCTAAACACCTAGGTGAGCAAAATAGAGGAAAAGACCCCAAACACCTGAACCTGAACTGCTGTAAGAACCAGCAGGACAAATCTCCACCCACTTCCAACTGTCCCCAAGAGATCTGAATTGCCATCTAAAAATGTCTGAAACCAAACTCATCATTGTCTCTTTTAAAAAGTAAGCCCTCTTCCTACCCCTTTTCTAACTGTGAGTGGTGTGACGAAGAATGATCCTTGCCCCATTGTACTCTCACCAAAACACTGCCAAATAACCCAGGCCTCTCGAGTTTACCTTCATAATCTCTACCACCTCTCTCTCTCTCTTTTTTTTTGAGACAGCATCTTGCTCTGTCACCTAGGCTGGAGTGCAGTGGCTCGATCTCGGCTTACTGCAACCTCCTCCTTCTCCCAGGTTCTAAGTGATTCTCCTGCCTTGGCCTCCAGAGTAGCTGGGATTACAGGCATGCGCCACCACACGCGGCTAATGTTGTGTTTTTAGTAGAGAAAGGGTTTCACCATGTTGGCCAGGTTGGTCTCGAACTCCTAACCTCAGGTGATCCACCTGCCTCAGCCTCCGAAAGTGCTGGGATTACAGGCGTGAGCCACTGTGCCTGGCCCATATCTCATGTTTGTCCCACTCCCACCACTATATTCCAGGTTAGGGTTTCTCAGTCTCAGCACTACTGACATTCTGGGTACATAATTCTTGTGGAGGCTGTCCTGTGCACTGCAGGATGTTTAGCAGCATTTCTGGCCTCTACCCACTAGATGCCAGTAGAACTGCTCTCTCCCCTCCAGTTATGACAATCAAAAATGTCTCTAGACACTGCCAAATGCCCCTTCCCCATTGTCACCCTCATTCCCAAGTTTGAGTACCACTGGCCCAGTTTCTTACTTCGTATCTGCCATACAAAATCAGCCCCCAAGTTAAGTCTACAGTTTTATTCCTCTAATTCCTATGGCCCTGACAAACGACTCCTAAAGCACTGCTTTATGAGTCATTTCTTTAAATCTACCACTCCCTGTTACCTTCACAATTAGTTCAAAGCTCTCCATCCAACCTTGATAATCTGGCTTCAATTAAACATTATTCCACAAAGCACCTCATATAGTGGCTACCCAGCAGTCCTTCAATAACACATCCAGTCTCTTTCTTTCTATTCTACTGCTGTCACCCTGGTTGGAAGTCCATGACCTAGCACCCAATCCAGATCACTAAAAGAGTCTCATTCCCTAGCCTCTCTGCCACTCGAAGTCAGAAACTTTTCAGTGGTTCTCCATTGCCTGCTGAAATATCGTATCTGCTGCCCTTCTTCAGAGTCTTTCCTAATATGGCCTCTTTCTAATTTTATGTTCCGTTATCCTGAAAGCACTAGTCCTTGAAAAGGCTCCTACACTTTCCACTTTTGATCACATTTTTTTCTCTGCCTGGAAGCCCTCATAATTCCACTCCCCTCACTCCACCCTAATTTAAAGTCCATCTGAATTAAGTCAAAAAGCCTTTCTTGGTCATACCTCCTTTGTATTTACATAACACTTGGCACCTCTCCTATGGCATACATTCTACCTTATGTTATACATGAGTACTCCTGTAATTGACAAGATCCTTAAGAGCTTCTTACTCCTCTTCTGATGCCTGCAATGCCTAGCCCAGTGTTAGGCAGAGAACTCGGCACTAGATACGAGCTTCCCCAAATGTTTCCCACTTAGAAAGCAATGGAGGACTGTTTTCAGACAATCCCAAACTCCCTTAAGGGAAGTAAGCACATATTCTCCTTTTGTCTCATATGTCTATGTCTTAGACCAATTTTTAAGTAAACTGCCTTCAAGATATCTGGATTGCTATTTAGTATACATTACTGTAGAGTTCTGCTTCAGGGAGTTCCAACTTGTAACTGAACCCTGAATACTTAAGCTCTCTCTTTATGCCAAAAGACAATGAAATTTATTTTTTGAATGTTAATAAAATTGAGCAAAACATAAAAATAACTTGCATTGGATTAAACGTGTTTCAAGTAAAGATTCATTAGTGCTGATGTGTCTGTCCTAAAAATTACATTTCAAGTTCTAAAGTCTTTGCGTATCATTAAAAAGATTGAAAGTTTTATTTCAACTCCTTCTCACCTCAAAGACAAACCAAAATAGAACACAGAAGGCTTTTCCTTAATTTTATTTAGATCCTAACTTGAAGGTATATTCTGTTATTTCTTCAAAAGGAGCAAAAAGAGGATCATTAATGAGCATGTTCTGACCAGATCTTTAAGTCCTACTCGAAAGTTGTAAGAGGAGAGTACCGTAGACCACACTACCAGCACCCTCTGTTAGCAGACCACAGAATCAGTTTTGTATGTCCCTGAGCTAAGAATGGTTTTACATATTTGTGTTTTGTAAACACAAAAACAAAGAATATGCAACAGAGAGCATATATGGCCAGCAAAGCCCAAAATATTTACTATTTGTCCCTTTTCAACAGGATGAAATTGGACTCCTCGTTGCCCTTCACTGGCACGTAAGACACCCCACATTTTTCCTCCCAAGGTTTTAAAAAAGCAATATAAAACCCAAGAACATGTAAAAAGATCTAACTCGTTCAACTTAGTCATAGTTAATGTGGACCTAACTTCTAAAACAGAGACCTGTGTGTGGACATTTTTATACTTCACAGAATTTTTGTTAGAAGAAACTTGCCTTCATTCTGTGGATAAGCATACTTATGCTTGAAAAGGGAAAGTGCCTGACCCAAAGTCATATTGCTGGTTAACAGCAGAGTAGGGTCAAGGACCCAGCCCTCAAAACCCTGGTCCAATGCTCTGCAGTCCACTACATACTCCTACACATGTGGCTTTAAGTTTTGGAGATGTGGATGATGTGGATAACTAGCTTGGATCAATATAAAAGATGAATGCTTAAAACCTGTTCCTAATATGCTGTTTAGACAGACTCCTACTAGCAGCTATGAATCATTAAACAGAGTAGCACTAATGCTCACCACATACATTAGATAAGAATTTCTAGGAAGTCTTCTGTTTTAAAAGCATACATGATAAAGAAGGCTTGAAACCTATAGGGCTTGCTCCTCCAGGGCTTCAGATTAGGGAAAATACGCACTTCTGTCTACCAGCTGTTCAATACTCATCTCCCAACCCAAATCCGCAAGTTCCACAAATGCTTTCGAACGCCTGTTGAAAAAAACTGTTCAGTTTCATACACACGTTCTACAGATAATTACAACTTCTTGTATGCCTACTTGTAAAACTACTCACTAGTTCACATTTTTAAAAATTGCCCTAAGAATTTTGCTTCCTTTAACAAAACAGTTTCTTCGATGCCTAAACCTGTAAAACTCACTTTATCGCGTCTTCTGGGTTAATTCAAGAATTAAAAAAACCATTTTGCCCATACTGATAACTTCACTACTCCGCAGGATCCGAAAAGCTCTGTATGCCAGGTTCCAGGATTCACACACATTTAACAACCTAAGATTCTTCACGTGAGGTAGCTCTTGTAGTGCAGAGCACAGATTCTCAGGGTAGTGGGGGATACCGGCTGAGGCTCTTCAGACCCCCACCACAGGAGTTCCGTCTTCTAAGAGCCATCCCCTCCCCCTCGGCCGCCGCGCGAGTCCAGGCCTCCCGGGCACCTGCGGCCCCTACCCGCTGCGGGGACCCCGACCCAGACCCCCGCCGGTCCCCAAGGAACCGGTGCCCACTCCCACTCCCGGAGGCTGGCGACTGCAGGCCTGAGGCGCCCGCCGACCCCAGGACGCGACGTTACCTGTAGGACCACGTCGTTGGGCAGCTGCGCGGCCCGGAACAGCTCCAGCACCCGCCCGTTGACCACCACCTTCTTGGTGCTCTCAATGTCGCAGTAGGAGAAGAGATCTGAATAGTATTTCTGCTCCGCATCGCTCAGCGTTAAGCCTTCCATCTTCGCCTCCGGCTCACGGCCGCCCCGCCCCGCATGCACTACTCGGGGCCCGGCCCCAGGACCCTGGGCCGGCAGGGGCTGCGCGTGGCCCGGCCTCCTGCTAGCTTCCCGAAGTCGCCGGCCCCGGCCTCACAGGCGCCAGGTGCGCCCAAGCAACAGGGCCCAGAGGTCGCGAGGAGGGAGCCCGGCTGCGCTCGGCGCGCCACCGCCTGCGAGGCCCGGCGCAGTCCCGGGCTCCGCGCAGCGCGCGCCTGCGGCTGCGGCTCCGGCCCTGGCCGCGGCCGCCGGGAGGGTGCAGAAAAAGAGGCGGGGGCCGCGGAGACGCGAGGCACTGGTGGACTCCGCCCCCGCCGCGGGTTCGAGTCTCCCCGGCTCTCCGCCGATTCCCCCAGACTTCCCGCCTCGGCTTCCCCTTCCGTCCACGCCTCCGGAGCGGCGGCGCTTCCCGGAAAGTTGTGGGGCTTCGAACCTAAAGTTTCGGAGGATCTGGGCTGAGCGTGGCCGCCGCTCCGCCTCCCTCCGCCGCCATTTACAGCGCCCGGCCCGGCCCCGACGCGCCCGCACCAACAGTGACAGCGGCAGCCGCGCTCCAGACCCGGATGTGAGGCCGGGAGGAGAGAGCGCGAGAGGGAGAGAGAAACACCCACCGGGCTGGCTTGGCCGCTCCCGGGAGAGGGAGGAGGCCGCAGCGCCCCCTGGTGGCCGGCGCCCGGCGGCGGGATGACCGAGCCGCCCTCTGCGTGGAGACCTCAGCAAGACCCCCGGAAAGGGGGGTGCAGCGGAAAACAGCCAGCAGCTCATTAAGGCCGAGATAACTAAGATACGGGTTGCAGTTTTTATGTTTCGCAGCTTCTGGTCCTAATTGGATTGAAAGGGGAGCTTTGTTCAGGTTATTATCATTCTATCTGTACCTTTTTGGTACAAATGAAGATAAATGCAGTAGTTCCATCTGTTCTGAAGGGCTATGAACATCCAGGCTATCCGGGAAGCCTCCACGTAGACACCAACATTGAGGCTTCGTCTCCTTCGTGCTTTAAGCCATGTTTACCTGAGAAACGAAATATGCTGAATAGAGGGGGGAAACTGGCAAAGTTGTCCTCTTTGTTCACAAGGTCATTCCGGTCACTGGGAACTTAATACTCTACATTTATACCGTCAACTCTATCAACTCATGTAGGCCCAGGTCTGCCCACAGGGGCTGCCTCCCTTATTTTCTCCTTTATGAAAATCATGGAGTGGCGCTCTTTTAATCTGCACCTGTCCCAGAGAGGGGATTCTTCAGCTATTTCAAGTAGAATATCTTAAGAATTTATACTTGGCAAATATAAAATACTTCAAAGACGGTAGCTAAGGCAGAATTACACAGAGTTTTGGTTTTTATTTTGTCTTCTACAAGTTGTTTCCCAGAGTGCGGATCCTATAAATGACACATAGGAGGAAACTATTACAGGTTCCCAGTCATTTATCTGTAATTGCAAAATTCAAAGAGCACTGAAAACCCAAAGACTTTTTTGTAACCCTTTGGAAGTAAAACCTGCCCTGCAAAATCTAAACTAAGCTTGCATGAAGCTATTTCTAGCCTTTATGGATGCCACTTAGTGTCCATTTTTATTCATTTCACTCCAGGCCTTTCTGGAATGTTAATATGTACACAGTTACAGGCATTCTATTATCTTTCTATTTTTTAAGAAAGGTAAGAGATTGTAGACCTGTCAATATCTTCTGACTTGACTAGTAGTATTTGATAAAGGTAAGTATATACTATCCATTAAGCTTATTTCCCATCTCTAAGACTTTCAGTTTGCTACAGCAGCCCCTCATGTGGCCTTTCAGGGCACCTGCAGGAAGTGATCAGAACCCCCCAGACAGCTGCCTTCCAAAGGTGTAAACAGGAAGAGCACAAAGGGGTAGAGATTGGCTCACAATTGTCTTTGCATCTTTTTCTCGGCCACCTTTCCTAGGCCTTGCAGCCCTTGTCTGCCCCAGGGCCTTTGTTCCTGCCATCTAAAATAGTCCTTCCACAAACCATGGCATGGCATATTCTCTCACATGGTTTCCGGTCCCTGCTTACATGTCACCTCCTCAGAGCGGCCTTCCTGCAGCAGCTGCTCTAAAATAGTCCCACCATGCACTATCTGCTTATCTGAATTCTTTTTTTTTTTTTTTTTTCTTTTGAGACAGGGTTTCCCACTGTCACCCAGGCTGGAGTGCAGGGGCATAATCTTGGCTCATTGTAGCCTCGACCTCCTGAGCTCAGGTGATTCTCCCACCTCAGCCTCCCAGGTGGCTGGGATCACAGGCCCAGGCCACCATGCCCAGCTAAATTTTGTGTGTGTGGTTTTTGTAGAGACGGAGTTTTGCCATGTTGCCCAGACTGGTCTCAAACTCTTGGGCTCACCCTCCTCAGCTTCCCAAAGTGCTGGGATTAGAGGCATGAGCCACACTGCACCCAACCTGAATTCTTTTTATTTATAACACTTGTCACTATCTGACGTTACATATATATCTGTTACATTTTTAATAGCTAATTATTGAATAATTAGCTATTAAGTTTCAGGCATTGTTCTAAAGCTTTACACTAATTATCGCATTAATCACAACAACCCTATTAAGTAGGTACTACAAGGGTTTTTTTTTTGACAGATTAGGAAGCTGAGGCAAAATGGGTTAAGTATTGTGTAAGTCATGTTGCTATTAAATACCTGGAACTGGGATTCAAACTCCAGGCTGTCTCAACTCTAAAATCATTACCTTGTATTGCCTATCTTATTTCTTTATTATTAAGAAAATATTTCTTGGCCAGGTGTGGTGGCTCATGCCTGCAATCCCAGCACTTCGGGAAGCTGAGGTGGGTGGGTTGCTTGAGCTAAGGAGTTCAAGACCAGGCTGGGTAACACGGTGAAACACCATCTCCACCAAAAATGCAAAAATAACCAGGCATGATGGTGTGCACCTGTGGTCCCAACTACTTGGGAGGCTGAGGTGGGAGGATCCCTGGAGCCCAGGAGATAGAGGCTGCAGTGAGCAGTGATTGTGCCACTGCACTCCAACCTGGGTGACAGAATGAGATTCTGTATCAAAAAGAAGAAGAAGAAAAAAGGGAAGGGGAGGGGAGGGGAGGGGAGGGGAGGGGAGGGGAGAGGGAACGGAAAGGAAAGGAAAGGAAGAAAGGAAGGGAAGGGAAGAGAGGAGGGAGGGAAGGGAAGGGAAGGGAAGAGAAGGGAGGGGAGGGGAGGGGAGGGGAGGGGAGGGGAGAGAAATATTTCTTCATTGCCAAAACCCAGTATGTGACACATAATGCGTATCAATAATAATTTGTTGAATGAATGAAAGCATCAGTTTGGACATTGATGTGATAAGCCATTCAATACAGTAAGTCCTCAATTAATGTTACTGTGGATAGGTCCTTGGAAACTAATTTTAAGCAAAACAAAGTATTGTAACCGAGTAGTTTAGCTTCAAAACAAAACATTTTTTCTTTTCTCCTTTCTTATCAGTCTCAAGATGTAACCTTGAAACAAACTGTAGAAACCTTTTCTCTTTAGTCTTAAAATATAGCCTTGAAACATACTTTGAAACTCCACTCCCCTCCATTTCCCACAAGGTACTCCCTTACCCAATGCACATTTATGTAACTGTATGCTTCTTAAAAATTCCAGGGGCTAATTTAAAATGAGCTAGGCACAAAGGCCCAGCTGCAGAATTGTCCCCCACTTAAAGATTGCCTCAAGGTAGATACTCTGCAGCCTGGCCACAGGCGAGATGACGCCAGCCTGCATTTTAGATGGACCATAACTCAAGATAGGCATTGAAGCAAGACACCACAACCCCTGCTCCTGGCACAACTCCTGCATGTCTCCCATATCGAGCTTCCCTTTTTGAAACCTCTGCCTTCAACCCAGGCTTTTGAAGCAGTTTCCAGAGGTGTGTAAGCTGGCTGTTTCCCCACTGCTAGCTTTGAAAAAGCCGCCGGGCGCGGTGGCTCAAGCCTGTAATCCCAGCACTTTGGGAGGCCGAGGCGGGCGGATCACAAGGTCAGGAGATCGAGACCACAGTGAAACCCCGTCTCTACTAAAAATACAAAAAATTAGCCGGGCGCGGTGGCAGGCGCCTGTAGTCCTAGCTACTCAGGAGGCTGAGGCAGGAGAATGGCGTGAACCGAGGAGGCGGAGCTTGCAGTGAGCCGAGATCGCGCCACTGCACTCCAGCCTGGGCAACAGCGTGAGACTCCGTCTCAAAAAAAAAAAAAAAAAAGAAAAAGAAAGCCACTTTCCTTTCACTGCACTTCATCCTTGTTATTGGGTTGGCAAGGGGCATGCAGCCAAGCCTGCACTTGGTTATGGTATCATGAAACCAATTTTATCACAGGCTAATTGATAATTTGCTACAAACAAGAGTTAAGTTCCTATGGCATATTTCTGGTCAGAAAATCACCAAATTTCTAAATCGAGACCAAAACACTTCTAATATTAAACATTTAATTAAGTAAATGTAAGCTACACATGCAACCAAAATGATTAATAAAAAAAAATAACTCCTTACCCTATTTTTGCTGTACTAGTGAGTTACGACGGTTGTCCTTGTGGTGGGTTAAATCAAGGAATAAATGTCTGCAAAGTGAAGTTCAAAATCATCACAAACATGGTGGCTTGCTGAGCTCTCTAGCACCACTTTGTTTACTGTTTTGCATCTGTATGATCATCATATGCTTTACACATTTTTATTTTTCAGTCACTTATATTCATTCATTTTCCTACCTATGTATTCCAGTTCGGGGTTGTGGGTAGCAGGAGCCTATCCCAGTGGCTCATGGGACAGGTAGGCGCCAGCTCCTGTCTAGGATGTGATTGCATCACCGGGTGCGTGCGCACACACACACACACACACACACACACACACACACACACACACACACACACATACATATATCCATGCTCACTCAGACTGGGACCATTTAGACACCCTGACTTACCTAATGTGCACATCTTTGGGATGTGGAAGGACACCTGAGGATTCAGAGAAAACCCACGCAGACATAGGGAGAGCATGCAGACTTCACACAGGCACTGGTCCCTACCAGGCAGTGGTCCCAACAGGGAGTGGATTTATTTTTTCTCGTCAACGTTATAATGAAACAATGTTGCTATCGAAGGACCTGTTGTCTTCTAATCTTCTCCTAGTTTTGCACCCTTAACCTTAGCAACCTCCAGCACCACTTCTCTTTTTTTTTTTTTTCTTTTTTTTTGAGACGGAGTCTCGCTCTGTCACCCAGGCTGGAGTGCAGTGGCGCGATCTCGGCTCACTGCAAGCTCCGCCTCCCCAGTTCATGCCATTCTTCTGCCTCAGCCTCCCGAGTAGCTGGGACTACAGGCGCCCGTCACCACGCCCGGCTAATTTTTTGTATTTTTAGTAGAGACAGGGTTTTACCGTGTTAGCCAGGATGGTCTCAATTTCCTGACCTCGCAGCACCACTCCTCTTTAGCAACCCAAAGTAATTATAGGATCACTTCACTTCCAAGTTCTAGAACTCTGAACCTTCTTTCTCAGTCCATAACAGGCTGTCCTTTCACTCTCACGTTCCAGTCCTGAAATAAGCATGCACCCTACCCTGGGCACAATGGTTCACACCTGTAGTCTCAACATTTTGGGAGGCTGAGGCCGTGGGTCACCTGAGGTCAAAAGTTCGAGGCCAGCCTGGCCAACATGGCGAAAACTTGTCTCTACTAAAATTACAAAAAAATTTAACTGGGCATGGTGGTGTGCACCTGTAATCCCACCTATTAGGGAGGCTAAGTCAGGAGAATTGCTTGAACCCGGGAGGCAGAGGTTGCAGCGAGCTAAGATCACACCGCTGTGCTCCAGCCTGGGTGACAAGGCAAGACTCCGTCTCGAAAAAAAAACAAAAAACTTGATCCTTTGTATTTGGCTGGGTCCCCACCCAAATCTCATCTTGAATTGTAGTTTCCATAATTCCCATGTGTCATTGGAGGAACCCATTGGGAGGTAACAGAATCATGGGGGCGGTTGCCCCCATGCTGTCCTCATGTTAGTGAATGAGTTCTCAGGAGATCTGATGGTTTTATAAGGGGCTTTTCCCCTTCTGCTCAGCACTTCTTGCTGCCACCATATGAAGAAGGATGTGTTTGCTTCCCTTTCCACCATGATTGTAAGTTTTCTGAGGCCTCCCCAGTCATGCTGAACTGAGTCAATTAAACCTCTTTCCTTTATAAACTACCCAGTCTTGGGTATGTCTTTATTAGCAGCATGAGAACAGACTAATACGATAAATTGTTACTGCAAAGAGTGGGGTGCTGCTGTGAAGATACCTGAAAATGTGGAAGTGACTTTGGAAGTGGGTAACAGGCAGAGGTTGGAAAAGTTTGGAGGGTTCAGAAGAAAACAGAAAAATGTGGGAAAGTTTAGAACCTCCTAGAAATTTGGAGGGCTCAGAAGACAGGAAGATGTGGGAAAGTTTCGAACTTCCTAGAGACTTGTTGAATGGCTTTGACCAAAATGCTGATAATAATCTGGACAATAAATTCCAGGCTGAGGTGGTATCAGATGGAGATGTATAAATTTTTGGGAACTGGAGTAAAGGTCACTCTTCCTATGCAAAGAGACTGGTGGCATTTTGCCCCTGCCCTGGAGATCTGTGGAACTTTGAACTTGAGAGAGATGATTTAGGGCAACTGGCAGAAGAAATTTATAAGTGGCAAAGTGTTCAAGAGGAAGCAGAGCACAAAAGTTTGGAAAATTTGCAGCAATAGAAAAGAAAACCCCATTTTCTGGGGAGAAATTCAAGACCACTGCATAAATTTGCGTATATTACAAGGATCTTAATGTTAATCACCAAGACAATAGGGAAAGTGTTTCCAGGGTATGTCAGAGACCTTTGTGGCAGCCCCTCCCATCACAGGCCCAGAAACCTAGGAGGGAAAAATGGTTACATGGGCTGAGCCAACGGCCGCCCTGCTGTGTGCAGCGTAAGGAGTTGGTGCCTTGCATCCCAGCCACTCCAGCTGTGGCTAAAAGGGGCCAAGGTACAGCTCAGGCCGTGGCTTCAGAGGGCATAAGAACTAAGCCTTTGCATCTTCCACATAGTGTTGAGCCTGTGGGTACACAGTAGTCAAGAACTGAGGTTTGGAAACCTCCCCCTAGATTTCAGAGGATGTATAGAAATGCCTAGATGCCCAGACAAAATTTTGCTGCAGGGGTGATGCCCTGATGGAGAACCTCTGCTAGAGCAGTGCAGAAGGGAAATGTGGGGTGGGAGCCCCCACACAGAGACCCCACTGGGGCACTGCCTACTGGAGCTGTGAGAACAGGGGCACCATCCTCCAGACCCCAGAATGGTAGATCCACTGACAGCTTGCACCATGTGCCTGGAAAAGTCACAGACACTCAATGCCAACACGTGAAAGCAGCCAGGAGAGGAGCTGTACCCTGCAAAGCCACAGGGGTGGAGCTGCCCAAGACCATGAGAATGCACCTGTTGCATCAGTGTGACCTGGATGTGAGACCTGGAGTCAAAGGAGATCATTTTGGAGCTTTAAGATTTGACTGTTCTGCTGAATTTCGGACTTGCATGGGGCTTGTAGCCCCTTCATTTTGGCCAATTTCTCCCATTTAGAACTGGCGTGTTTACCTAATAACTGTACCCTCATTGTATCTAGGAAGTAACTAACTTGCTTTTGACTTTACAGGCTCATAGGCAGAAGGGACTTCCCTTGTCTCAGGTGAGACTTTGGACTATGGACTTTTGGTTTAATGTTGGAATGAGTTAAGACTGGGAGACTGTTGGAAAGGCATAGATTGTGTTTTTAAATGTGAAGACATGAGATTTGGAAGGGATCAGCAGCAGAATGATATGATTTGGCTGTGTCCCCACCCAAATCCCATCTAGAATTGTAGTTTCCATAATCCCCACATGTTGCTGGAGGGCCCAGTGGGAGGCAGTTGAATCATGGGGGCAGTTACCTCCATGCTGTTCTTGTGATAGTGAGTGAGTGCTCATGAGCTCTAATGATTTTATAAGAGGTTTTTCCCCTTTTGCTTGGCACTTCTCCTTGTCACCATGTGAAGAACAATATGTTTGCTTCCCCTTCTGCCATGATTGTAAGTTTCCTGAGGTCTCCTTGGCCATGCTAAACTGTGAGTCAATTAAACCTCTTTCCTTTATAAATTACCCAGTCCTGGGCATGTCTTTATTAGCAGCATGAGAACGGACTAATATGCTCCTTATAACTTTCAGGTTCTCCTTAATACCAGCACATAATTAATGTATTCAAAAATATACTTTAAGCATCTTGTGCCATTGTAAAACAAACTCCATGGTCTTGTTCTCAGTGATCATATAGTTCAGGGACCTTGTTGTCATTATGTCCAGGGTACTCTGCTGGCACCCTTGATTCCTTCATGCACTCCTTCCCCCTACCCCTGGCCAAATAACTGAATTGGCCACAACGTATGCGTTATTAGATTTTGAGAGGGAATCTTCCAATGATTCTGTTGCTCTATGAGGCTTTCCTAATGTAACAGGACATGGAGTAGTTTTCTCATTGACAACCAAGGCCAAGGGGAAGACCAAAAGTCACAAGTACCACACATTCTAAAGAAAAATAATAAAGTCAGACCCCTTTCCTTATGGGCTTACTAGGAGGCAGCTGAATGGACCTTACTGCCAGCAACTACTGCCTCAACCTGCAGACACAATTCCCCGGATGGAGCCAGAGTCCTAGATGTCATCAGTCTATGAGAAGCAGTGCGCTTGTGTGAGAGCCCCTCCAAATACATACTCCCCATGGAAGCAGGAACTCAAAAAGACAGGGAAGCCTGCAAGAGGAGGAGCCTGCCTCCTCAGTTCCCAGATGGATACTGGGTGGACTGAGTGGTAGAGGGCTAACAGTTTTACAATGTATTATATTATTCTCTAGATCTGTCACTCAAATTCGTATTTCCAATTACAAAGGTAAAGAAATACGATGTAACACATTGGCCCTTTGAGTTCAAGTCTAATCTTTCCTATACATTTTTAGTAATATCAGTTTTAAAAGTGACATCATGAGAAAGCTATTTTAATACAGGTGGTCTATATTATATAGCTATAGATTTTAAAATGCTGGTTTTCAGATAAAACTACTAGTTGGTTACTGCCAGCAAATGCATCAGCTGTTTTTTAACTGAAAATCTCTAATATCATTTTTTAAATAAATAAATTACATACAGTAAAATTTTACAAATGCAAACAGTCATGCAGCCACCACCAAACTCAAGATATAGATTCCACAATCCAAAAAAATTCCTTTGTGCTGCCCTTTTGTACTAAGCTCCAGTCTCCACCCTCAGCGCCCCCGCAACCACTGATTTGTTTGCTGTTCCTATTCTTCTGCCAAAAATGTCATATACATGGAATCATGTAGTATGTACCCTCTTAAGTCTGGATGTTTTTTCACATGGATTAATGCATTTGAGATTGTCCCATGTTCTTGCTTGCATCAGTGGTTTAAGCACTGAATAGCCTTCTGTTGTATGGATGATTACAGTTTGCTTATCCATTCACTAATTGAAGGACATTGGGGTTACTCCCAATTTGGGGTGATTATTAATAAAATATCTAGGAGTGGGATTGTTTGGTGAATGCTTAACATGTGTTTAACTTTATTTTTTAAATGTCATTTTTTCAGAATGGCTGTACCATTTTGCATTCCCATCAGAAATGCATCCGCATTTTAGTTTTGTTGAACACAACCTCATAAACCATTCTAATGTCATTCCAATAGGTGTGTAGTGGCATCTCACTGTGATTTAAATTTGCATTTCTCTAAGACAAACGATCACCATTTCATGTACTTACTTGCCATCTGAATATCTTCTTTGGTGAACTGTCTATTCAAAATTTTTCCCATTTTATATTGTGGGTTTTCTTGGTTTTGTTTTTGTTTGTTTGTTTTGAGACAGAGTTTCACTCTGTTGCCCAGGCCAGAGTGCAGTGGTGCAATCTCAGCTCACTGCAACCTCCGCCTCCTGGGTTCAAGCGATTCTCTTACCTCAACCTCCCAAGTAGCTGGGATTACAGGCATGTACTACCAAATCTGGCTAAATTTTTTTATTTTTAGTAGAAACGGGTTTCACCATATTGGCCTGGCTGGTCTTGAACTCCTGACCTCAAGTGATCCACTGGCCTCAGCCTCCCAAAGTGCTGGGATTACAGGCATGAGCCACTGTGCCTGGCCTGTATTGAGTTCTTTGTTTTCTTATTTTTGAGTTTTGAATATCCTTTATACATTGTTTATACAAGTTCCTTTTGGTTAGACGTGATTTGCAAGTATTTTCTAAAGTCTGTGGCTTGCCTCTTTATTCTCTTAGGAGTGTCTTCTACAGAACAGAAGAGTTAAAAATTGGGTTAGCCCAACTTGTGTGGGGGGCCTAAAGAACATTAGTGAGGGGAAATTTACTGGGGAGGGTTTCAGTTAAGGCACTTAGTCATTCACTTTGTGTATGAGAAGTGGCCCAAGATAAGAATATACATTAAACCCAGGGACAGTAACAAAGGGTTTGGCTGGTTGGTCAGGGGCTTGGAAGGAGACAGTTTGGAAGATCAGAGTGGAGGATGTCTGGGGGGAAAGCATGTGGTTGAGCCTATGGAAAGGACATGAAATGGGAATATCTTTGTACTACATATTCACACCCAAGGCAACCAAGTAGAGAGAAGGCACAAGACAACCAAGTAGACAAAATGACCTGTCCAGTTGCTGTCAGGCAGCCCCTGCAATCAGCCACCCCCATGTTGGCACACTGGCTTCAGGAACTGAATGGCTTTTGCAGCAGCAATGGAAGCTATGCATGGGCCCCACACCGTAGATTCCCACTTACCAAGGCCGTATGTCCAACCCGCCAGCAACGAGACCCAAGTTCAGTTCTGAACACAGGATCATTCCTCAAGGAAACCAATCGGATACTTGGTGACTAGTTGATTTATCTTTACTATAATCAAATATATTCTGGGCATATGTTTGCTTTTCTGCCCACAGGGCCTCAGCCGGCACCACTATCGGAGGGTGTTTTAGCAGAATGTTTATATCATCAACCTGGAGTCTGTGTAATATTGCTTTAGAACAAGAGACCCCATTCACATCAATGAGAGGTGGCCCAAGATGAGAATATACTTTAAACCCAGGGACAGTAACAAAGAGTTTGGCTGGTTGGTCAGGTTCTTGGAAGGAGACAGTTTGGAAGATCATGGCAAGGCCACAACTGATCCTCATTGTCTCCTTTCTACTCCTCATTCTAGATCCCCTCGCCCTCAGCCAACACCTCTGCTGCTGTAGGTGGCTTACATGTACATCAGTGGACATATGACCATGGGACCTCTCACATACCCCCATGGAAGGTGCTGGCCAGGAGAGTGATAGAATGGTCTTTTGAAGGTGTAGCTGTGTGTCAGCTTGGAGATGATACTCTGCCAAGAGAGGACCCTAAATTAATGACTGTATATGCTACAGTGTCCCCGATCAGTGGGCTCTCTATGAGACAGGGAACCAAGTGGTGAACGTTAGATTGGCCCCATTTGCCTTTGTTAGGAGTGACCCACTTGGAGAGCCCTTCCTGTCCCCTCAGTCCTGGGCTTTGGGCCTCTGGAGGTCCTAGTTGTCAAAGAAGAGTGCTTCCACTATGAGGCTTATTACTAGTCCCATTAAACTTTCAGCCACAAATGCAGTCCCGTTACTAAGGGCTCCTTAATAGGGAACAAAATAATTAACACACCTGAAGGTAATTGAATTTACTCATCAGAAGGAAATAACACTTACTTTACACAATTGAGGCAGAAAAGAGTAAGTTAAAAACCTAAGAGATCTATTGGGATTGGCATCTCTTGTTGCCCCTGATAAAAATTTTTGGCTTGGCCAAACTTTAGTCAGGCTCCTAAAACTTCTCCTAGGCCCATCTGTGCACTTCCTTGTAAAATCCAGTTTCGGCAAAGAACCTGCTAAGTCAGTTTAGCAAGAACCCCCAACCCTCAATATCTGATCAACCTCGATCTGACCAACCTGGAAAGCTGATTCTGATCAATCTGATCAATCTGATCAACCTGGAAAGCTGATCCTGTTCCTCATCTTCCACTTTCTCCCCAGGTGATGTCTGATCATCCTGCTCTGACTTTAGCAAGAATCCTGTTCAGTCGATTTAGCCAGAGAATCCCGCTTACCCTTGATGTTTCCTCTAAGTAATTTCCATCCACTGAGCCCCACCCTACTCCTTGGCTATAAATTCCCACTTGCCCAAGCTGCATTTGGAGTTGAGCCCAATCTCTTTGCCTTACTGAAAAATCTGATTGCAGTGGTTCCTATGCTTCTCTCAATGGTTCTGGATAAGTCTGCTTTACCATGCTTTAACAAATGTCATTGAATAACTTTTTCTTTAACACTGCCCTGTTCAGTGTTGTTGGTAAATGGATAAGTGTAACTGCCATAGTCTGAGAAGGGTGTGGTGACAAGGGACTCAGACCACCAGGGAGATGACAGTCTGGGTCACCCTGCAAGAACAGCCACCTAGGGCAGCAGAGGTGTTGGCTAAGGGTGAGGGGGATGTAGAATGAGAAGCAGAAAGGAGACAGTGAGGATCAGATGTGGCCTTGCCATGAGCTGCAGGGGTGGCAAATGTAGTTCATTCCACTAACCTTCCTCTTGTAACAGTTTCCAGGAAATGAGACCAATCAGAATGCTAGGAGAGTTATTCCCATATGGAGTAAATATATAAAGCATGTGTGGTGCAAGCACGGGCTGTGGTGGCTGCTGACTGTGGTATGAAATCCAGATTACCACATGCGCCAGGACTGAGGCACTCATATTTTTAGCCACTGAAAGTATTGAGATGTCAAAGCCCCACAGCTGAATCCCTCTCCAGGAATTGCCCTCGGGAGAAGGAAGTTGTCTTACTCAAGTTATACCCCTGCCACAGGGGCAGCCCACATCCAATGACTGGTCAGTGGATTTAGGAGACGAAAGGTCCTTGTCTCCTAGGACAAGGGACAATTTTGTTTTGGGACAACTTTGAAGAGTCATTTCAGCTTCAGAGATCTTCCAGGGATTGGTGTGGGCCTCCATTGCTACCACATTACAGTTTTCCCTCTGCCCAATTTTGGGCTTTCTTCCCTTCCTTATGAGTGTTGTTCCTGACAATTACCAGTGAACCTCTTATCTCCAAATCTCCATCAGGTTTCCTGGGAAACCCGATCTAAGCCAGCCACCTACACACTTCTGCTCCCATTAGTTGAGCTGGCTGGTGCTTACCATCCTCTTATACTTATTATTGTAATTATTATAATTGGATTAAATGTTACATAAACACGTTAAGTATGCAAACAGAAAGATGATTTTTGTTTGTATAAAAATCAAGAATGATGCTTTGGGCAGACACCATGATGGTAAATTGCTAAGAATAGTTGCTGTTGAATTATCTGCGTCATGTTCTCATAAAGACAGACTTGGAGTTGGGGCCAGGTGCGGTGGCTCACACCTGTAATCCCAACACTTTGGGATGTCAAGGTGAGTGGATCACTTGAGGTCAGGAGTTTGATACCAGCCTGGACAACACGGTGAGACCCAGTCTCTATTAAAAATACAAAAATTATCCAGGCGTGGTGGCACATGCCTGTAATCCCAACTACTTGAAGCTGAGGCATGGGAATCGCTTGAACCCAGGAGGCAGTGAGCTGAGATTGCACCACTGCACTCCAGCCTGGGTGACAGAGCAAGACTCTGTCTCAGAACAACATGGTATCCAGGTGTTTAATGTATGCTTCTTGTTTGATGTAGAATTTAGGATGGAGTGTAATTTATTACCTGTAATTATAATTTCTGTCTTTTATTTTTGAGAAATCTATCATTTTTGTAAAAATAAACAGGTTTATTGTAAAAACTCAAAATAACTTAGAAAATAAAAAATAAAAATTACCTGTAATCCCACCATCCACAGGCAACCTCTATTAACATTTCAGTGAATATCCTTCTTAACATCATTTGTTTAAAATACACACAAAAGCATGTACAATGTCAAATAAATGGATGTGTTATACATATAAATAGATACACATTACATCCTATATATGTGTATGTATTACTATATGTCATATAATCAAATATATCAAATAAATGCATTGTATAATTACTATATATGTATTACACGTTATATACATATATTTACATATAAAATGCATCCATTTATTTGACATTGTATATTTATTTCTTTGTTATATCTTTTGTAGCAAGTTTTGTGTCCTCAACTATGAATCTTATATATTTTCCTCTTCTGAAGTCATTAATATAAATGATACAATAAGATTAACTTAAGAAAAACAACTGTATTCTCTAGAAACCACATGAGGCAATATTACTCATGGGATATATTTCCATTACCTAACTAGGAGAGAATCACAAACTTATTATTTTTTGGATGTTGCAGTTGCAAATCAGTGGTTTAATCATGAAATAGAAAATGCCAGATAAATTTAAGATCTCGTATTAGCATTAGATTCAACAGGAGCAAAGGCATGGAAACCTTTATGAAACTGTTGGTAGAGGAAAAATAAATCAACTTTTTGTCTAAATAAAATTATCAGGAGAGATTAACCAAAAATTGAAAAAGCATTTTCCTTTGATTTCCAATAGAAATCAAACCAACAAAGTTATGACTTATCTACCGTATGCAAGGCAATTTTCCTCCAAGTTGCCTTTGTAAATATTCTCAATTGCATGTGCTTTCAGGACTTTGAATTTTTAACCTGAAAAAAGTCAAAGTGGTTTCTTCTTTGTCTTTATAATAGTGGGACTGAAACATGCAGATGTAGTTGTAGGAAAAGCTAAATGCATGTTGCTTACCATTAGTAGTGTTTCAAAAGCAAAAACTTTGCACTTGGATAGGATCATCTCCAAACACTTGATCTTTTCAAACTATTAACAACAACAACAACAAATAACCTGACCTTTGTGCTACTTCTATAACCTTCACTATTTTCTTTAACTTCCCATGGTCCTGCCGTGAAAATATTTTACATTGTTATATGTTTCATAACCCTTTGTGGTGCTTAGAGCTATAGGTTATTTGCTTTGTAAAGTCTAATTCCCTTTTTTTTTTTTTGAGACAGAGTTTTGCTCTTGTTACCCAGGCTGAAGTGCAATGGTGTGATCTCAGCTTACTGCACGCAACCTCTGCCTCCCAGGTTCAAGCAATTCTCCTGCCTCAGCCTCCAGAGTAGCTGGGATTACAGGCATGTGCCACCACACCAGACTAATTTTGTATTTTTAGTAGAGACAGGGTTTCTCCATGTTGGTCAGGCTGGTCTCGAACTACTGACCTCAGGCGATCCACCTACCTCGGCCTCCCAAAGTGCTGGGATTACAGGTGTGAGCCACTGTGCCTATTTCCAGTTTAAACTATGGCATGCTTTGTTGTTGTCCATATTTCAATTTCCAAGGACTCTCGGTGGTTGTCTCTGCTGACAATCTTAACTAACACTGTGGAAAGTAAAAACGAATATAAATTTTGATTGGCTGTAACAATAAGAAGGCAACAAGTTGAAAGAGAAACAGAATGGTCCTAGTTTGAGGTAAAATACACCTGGGTTTGAAGCCTGATTCTGGAAATTATTAGCTGAATAATCCAGGGCAAGTTTAATCTCTCTTAGCTTCATTTTCTTCTTCTGTAAAAAGGGATGCCTTATTTGGTCAGAGTAACCATAAGAGATAACATATGTCAAAATTGTTATCTAAGTGGTATTTAACAACTGGCAACTATTATCAAAGACAAACATAATCAATTAAAATCTGGATTATTTATGTTTGTTCTTGCTTATTGTGCAGATAATTTAAACAACCAGGAGGAGATCCTTTATTAAGGTATAAACAATTATTTACAACATGTCATTATCATCTATAATATCCATTTCCTTCTAGTCTTCAAGTTGTTACTGTTCTGTAAATCCACTGCACAAAGAAAGCCTGACCATGTCTAATAATTTGGGTACTATCAACAAGTGTTACAGCCTATAAGTATTTAGTGCCTAAAATCTACTTGTCTTTTTTTAATAATTATTTTGATGCAGGTACACAAGTGTGGTGGGACCAAACATTTTAAACCCTATATGTAGCTTTAAAAATCTTCTTCTCTAGGGAATATAGTGTTCCTCAGTAGCAGCAACCGGGTTGAACTTAATTTTGTCACTAACTGTATCTCAGGATCCTTCTGTTAAATTGTTATCATTTAAGTAATACAGTATCTTTCACTTACAGCTCAGCCTCCAGTACTTTCTCTTTTCCTTGCTTTTCTCCCAGATGTCATGGGGGTCAATGGAGGTTAGGGGTTGAGATCAGCTTGCATGATTTCTTGGCTGGGAGAGAGAAGGGGACATTATAACAAAGACATTCAAGGTGTCAATCCGATAAGAAGTCAATAAGAATACTTAGTCTCAGTGGCCCCAGGATTCACAATACCCATGTTTCCTCGAACAATACTTTGATTTAAAGACAGAAAGTTATTTATTTTACCAAAGTAGTTTTTTTTTTGGGAAAATCTCCTCTTCTAATTCAATAAACTAATTTATTTAAAGTGAATCATTTCCTTCCTTCCTTCCTTCCTTCCTTCCTTCCTTCCTTCCTTCCTTCCTTCCTCACTCCCTCCCTCACTCCCTCTCTCTTTTCTTTTCTTTTCTTTTCTTTTCTTTTCTTTTCTTTTCGTTTCGTTTCGTTTGAGATAGAGTCTCACTCTGTCACCCAGGCTGGAGTGCAATGTTGCGATCTCTGCTCGCTGCAACCTCCGCCTCCTGGGCTCAAGTGAATCTCCTGCCTCAGCCTCCTGGGTAGCTGGGACTACAGGCGAGTGCCGCCACATCCAGCTTATTGTATTTTTAGTAGAGACAGGGTTTTGCCATGTTGGCAAGGCTGGTCTCAAACTCCTGATCTCAGGTGATCCACCCGCCTCAGCCTCCCAAAGTACTGGGATTACAGGTGTGAGCCACCGAGCCCAGCCTAAAGTGGATCATTTTCAAAGGATTATTTGTGAGGAAGGCAGTCATTAAGATAATCATTATTTGTACAAAGAGAAATAAGAGAACTAGAGAAATGCAGCTACAAAGTCAAAAACAAAACTTCCCTTAAGTTGCCTGAAAACAAAATGAAGTTTGTTATTTGGTTAGTTCGGCTTAGTGTTTGTTGTTGATGGTTGTATTTGTAGAATCAAGGACCCTTAAAAAAACAAAAATAAATAATTGCTTAAATTTCCTACCTTACTCTGCAGGCTGCAACATATCATGATCTTATGATGTTAGTCTCTCTGACCTAACTCAACATATGCTCCCTAATTAGCCAGGTCACTTCAAGTGGCCAGGTTGAGAAGCAGTTACAGTGATTTTGTTGTAAGAGTGACTATTAATAATTGGTTTCCACAAATCATCTAGTATTGAATTTTACTCTCTTTTTTGGATAGAATTTCCCAACTAATTAACTGTTTTCCTCCTCCTTTGTTCCTTCCTTTTTTCCTTTGCTCCCTCCTTCTCTCTTCCCTCCATCCCTTTTACTTATTTATTAAATACTTACTGTATGTCAGACACTGTGCTAAATTTGAAGATTTAAAGAAAGCATTTCTTGCCTTTAAATAGCAAAGAAGCAAACGATGGTGACATTCACTATGAGTAAACAAGTAATTACGATACGGCATGGTGCATGGTCTAGTAGAAAGAGTGCATTTAGAATATACAGCAAAGTTGTCCTGCACGGGCCTGGAGTGGCCAGAAGTAGGTCAGTTTCATCTTTTGACCCCTCCTTCCGGAAGGAACTGCAGGATGACTATCTATACTTCGACAGATTGAACAGGACATGTGAGAGTTAACGAGATTAACGTGATGACATTTCATATTAGGTCATTGAAGATGGGGAAGTGGAGAATAGAACTAGAGGTGGCCTCGGAAGCTAAGGGAAATAGAAGAGCGTGAGAAAAATGGACAGAAGGATGAAATAAAGAGAAAAACAAAACAATATTCCCACAACACAAATCCTTATGCTGACCAGACTGAGCCTTAGCAAAGTGATTGATTCTCCACACCAGTCAGACCCCAGAACCTATGTGACATTTTCCTTTTTGTAGTTCCTGGCCCATTGCCTGCATCATTTTGATAAAAAATGCTTTTTGGAGATAAACATTATTTATTCCATATTTCTAGCTGTGCTCTAGTTAGATCAAGTAGAGTTGTATTAAAAGGCAACAACCTTTGGAATAAAAGAGTCACCACTTACTTTATTTTTCTACACCAAGGTACTTTTCTGCCTATTTCGCTTTGTCTTTCTCCTAGTTCTCAGGACCTTCACTGATAAACGTTCATTTAATGTTTCAATATATTTTGAATCCCCAAAAGATTGGGGAATCTCAATTAATGTTTCAAGATGCATTGAAACATTAAATGAATGTATGTTAGGTGGCTCATGGCTGTAATCCCAGCACTTTGGGAGGCCGAGGCAGGTGGATCACTTGAGGTCAGGAGTTCAAGACCAGACTGGCCAATATGGTGAAACCCTGTCTCTACTAAAAATACAAAAATTAGCCAGGCATTGTGGCTAGCGCCTGTAATCCCAGCTACTCGGGAGGCTGAGGCATCAGAATCGCCTGAACCCAGAAGGCGGAGGTTGCAGTAAGATGAGATCGCACCACTGCACTCCAGGCTGGGTGACAGAGTGAAACTCTGTCTCCAAAAAAAAAAAAAAAAAAAAGTATATCAATGAACTCTTGAATCCCCAAAAGTTATCTGAGATAATAGGAATTTTAAGGCAGCCTGGGGATTTGAACATATGTATAAATTCCTACCATCAAAACAGTTTGGTCAATTTAATTCATTTCACAAATATTTATTGAGCATTTATTATGTTTTGTTTGTTTGTCTGATTGTTTTTGCCTAATACCAAGGCTCACAATACTATGTGTTAATAACTACTAGATGCTGAGAACAGAAAGTCAGATATGATCCCTGCCATTGAGGAATTTATAATACAGTGGAGAAGACAAATATATGCTGTTTAACTTTTCTCCTCTCTGTGTTGCACTTCCTATCTGTGTAGCTCCCCACCCCTGCTTCTAGCTCTAAGTCCAAACTTGGTTTTGTTCCTGGTTTGAGGATGTCTGGTTCTCCTCTAAAGGCCTTTGATCCCTTTCATGTGAACATTTTGTGGCAGCTTATGAACTTTCTGACTGCTCCCTATGGAAACCTGTCTTCCCTTGCTTGTCTGCAGTGGAAAGGTGGAATGCGAATGTTCCACCTCACTGCCAGGGAGGATGTGGAGTTAAGCTCTCCCTTCCCTCAAGGAATGTGAAGTTTTCAGTTTTTAATTAGTAAACTAATTTCTAAATTCTCAAGATCTGTTGAAAGTGTCACAGGAAAAAAAAGGAATGTGAAGGAAGACAAGCAATGCCTCAGAGAGGAAAAAGAAGTAGGGGAGGAGGGCTTGTCCCATCAGAGGGGTTTCCCATGGGAGGGGCTTACCAGAGGACCCTTTGGGAATCTGGAGTTAATCCTGGAGAAGAGGCCTAAGAAGGCTTTGCATCATTGCTCAAGAGGAGCAGGGTGGGCAGATCTCAGACAGGACCACCAAGGCGGGCATCGTCTCTTACCCTAGTAATCTCAGTACTTTGGCAGGCCAAAGTGGGTGATTGATTAAGTCCAGGAGCTGGAGACCAGCCTGGGAAATATAGTGAGACCTTATCTCTTCAAAAATAAACAAAATTTGCAGAGTATGGTGGTGCACGCCTATAGTCCCACCTACTTGGGAGGCTGAAATGGGAGGATTGCTTGAGCCCAGGGAGGTCAAGGCTGCAGTAAGCTGAGACTGTGCCACTGCACTCCAGCCTGTGTGATAGAGTGAGACCCTGTCTCAAAAAGAAAGAGAGAGAGAGAGAGAGAGAGAGAGAGAGAGAGAGAGAGAGAAAGAGAGAGAGAAAGAAAGAAAACAAACAAAAAAACATAAAAAGAGGGGAACTGTTTAAGGGCCCGTGAATAAGAGGCTAAATCTCAGAGACACAGACTTACTAGAGAACCCCTTTGTCTATACACAGAGACCAAACCAGTCATACTTCCTGTCCACACCAATGCAGACTGGACTCCACCCATGGTCTGCTCAGCAGAGTGAAGTTCCTTCAGGCTTACTCCCCATATGATTACCATGGTGGACTCCTCACCAAAATTGCCATGACCAGAACATCCACACAAGGACTTTGCTTTTGGTGGGAAAGGGAAAGAGGTGGGAAGTTCCCCATACTGGGTTAAAAGCTGAACCACAGAAGTTTAAAACCAGCCTTGGCTGAGATAATAACTGACCTCCCTCTTACCTGCCTGCTTTATCCCAGACCCTTTAATCTGTGCTCACCCACATGCAGCATTTGCCACCAACACCTCTTCAGTTCCTGTAACAAGTCATTAAATTATATTCTAGAAAATGTTTCAGAAACTCCATTCCTTTCTCTCCCTTTTTGCACCCCTCTACCACATTTCATTCTGCCTTGCTTATAGTCTTCCTTTTCTTATATTAGCTGCCTTTTTTCTGAACTTGACCTTGACACTAAACCCCTAGATTTGGTGCTCTTTACACTTCTGGCCCTTTGGATCTTGGCCATTGTATTAGCCTGTTTTCATGCTGCTGATAAAGACATATATGAAACTGGGAACAAAAAGAGGTTTAATTGAACTTACAGTTCCACACAGCTGGGGACGCCTCAGAATCAAGGTGGGAGGTGAAAGGCATTTCTTACATGGTGGCGGCAAGAGAAAAATGAGGAGGAGGCAAAAGCAGAAACCCCTGATAAACCCATCAGATCTTGTAAGACTTATTCACTATCGTGAGAATACCACAGGAAAGACTGGCCCCCAGGATTCAATTACCTCCCACTGGGTTCCTCCCACAATACCTGGGAATTCTAGGAGATACAATTGAAGTTGAGATTTAGATGGGGACATACCCATACCATATCAGCCATCCTGCATAATTTTGACTTTTTCTGCTCCTATTATAACTTCTGTGTTTCCTGCCCAGTGAAGCCCCAGCTTACCTTGTGCTCCTTGGCCAGTGTCCTAATCAGGCTAAGTTCTCCCCTCCTCTCCCCAAAGGCAAGGGAGAGATTCAGGCTCTATCTGTGAGCTTTGGGACAAAGTCAAGGTTATCTGTACCACTACCCTGCTTCCAGTTAAGCCACCTGTAGGGTCCACCTGTTAAGCCCCTTTGAGTTACTATGCTCATTAGTTTCCTAAACCATACTAGCTTTCTAGCAATTTCTGAGGGACAGCTTCCTGTATTCTGATGTACAGATAGAAAACCAGGCTGTGAGTAAGCTGCTCTGGCACACAACAATGAGAGCTCAAACTCGTGGGCTTGAGACACACTCTTACTTATCCCTTTGAACACCTGATATTATTTGAAAGGGCTTCTTCGCAAGTCCTGGAATGTCTCATCCAGTTGATGAGAAGAAGGCCGAGGGGGTTCCTACATGCTCCATATTAACCCCTCTATAGCTACATAGAAAATTGGGTTACCATGTCTGTGCAAGATCAGAAGTTCCTGCTGTGACAGCAGGGTAAGCTCCTTCAGTTTCCTGGATCCCTAGAACACGCAAGTCAGTACAAGGAGCATGGCACCAACTTTCTTGTGTTGGACCTAGGCTGCAACACAAAAATCCCACCCACCAATTCCATAACACTCTGCCTGGACTCACCCTAGACCAGGTGTCTTCCAAGGCCTGGGCAGCCAAGGTTCATCTTTTTAATTTTTATTTTTGAGAGAGGGTCTTGTCCTCTTATCTAGGCTGGAGTGTAGTGGTACGATCATGACTCACTGCAGCCTCAACCTCGCAGGCTCAAGCAATCCTCCTACCTCAGCCTCCCAAGTAGATGGGACTTCAGTCACATGCCACTACACCTGGCCAATTTTACATTTTTTTGTGGGGACAGGGGTCTCGCTTGCTATGTTGCCCAGGTTGATCTCAAACTCTTAGTCTTAAGCAATCGACCCACCTTGGCCTCCCAAAGTGCTGGGGTTACAGGTGTGAGGTTAGGCTCATCATTTAATCACAAAGTACACAATAATAATGGCTACCATTCACTGAATAATTGCTTTGAAGGTCTAAGTACACTTAGGCCTCATGAGTACTCTATACAGAAGGTGTTATTATTCCCATTTTACATATGAGAGATATGAGAAGTTGAGCCCAAGGACACACATTAAGTGGTAGAGCTGGAATTTTATTAATGGCCTGTTGGGCACCAAAGTGTGTGCTTTAACATTTCACAAGTGTTGGATGAAGGCACCAGCTTCTCTGGACCTACTTTTTCTTGTTGGGAAAAAATAAAAACAACAAAAAACTTTTTGATAATAAAAACCTAAAGAGAATAAAAAAGCCGCAGTAAACTTCTAGCTTGAAACATTTAGCTTACTTACAGGAATAAGGGCCTCTACACATTTTATATATCTTAAAACAATATATATAAATGGCAAAATAGCACAGTAAGTTATTATACTTCATTTAAGTATAAGTGAGTAAGGATGTAAGTATGATGAAAGTTAATTCAATAGTATAGACCCATTGGGAGCATATAATGAATTAAATGGCACCATACAGCAAATTTGAGGTGTTTTTCAATATATGTCATTTGGCAGTGGCTTATTGGAAAATTATGGGCCACAAATAAAACTGATGCAAATATACAATGATATACAGTCAATTAATAATGATGTACTTAAAGTCATTTATAATTCATTATAAGCATACTTACATAGACATTTTGATCATTAAAAAGTAGAATAACAGTAACCAAAAACAATAATCATCCCAAGGTAATGCTGATAACCTCATTGATAACAAAATGACCTCCTTGGAATGGTCAGAGTTCCAACTCTATGCCTATGGAAATGCACGTAGGTGCATGGCAGCCAGTGTTCTTTTTATTTATTTATTTTTTTCGAGATGAAGTCTGGCTCTGTTGTCCAGACTAGAGTGCAGTGGTACAATTAAGGCTCACTGAAACCTTGACCTCCTGGGCTCAAGGGCTCTTCCAAATCTCAGTTTCCTAAGTAGCTAGGACTTCAGGTGCACTCCAACACTCCAGGCTAATTTTTTTTCTTTTCTTTTTTTTTTCCTTGAGATGGAGTCTCACTCTGTCGCCCACGCTGGAGTGCAGTGGCCCAATCTTGGCTCACTGCAACCTCTGCCTCCCAGATTCAAGTGATTCTCCCGCCTCAGCCTCCTGAGTAGCTGGGACTACAGGCACACACCACCATGCCCGGCTAATTTTTTGTATTTTTAGTAGAGAGGCGGTTTCATCGTGTTAGCCGGGATAGTCTCGATTTCCTGACCTCGTGATCTGCCTGCCTCGGCCTCCCAAAGTGCTGGGATTACAGGTGTGAGCCACCACGCCCGGCCTTTTTCTTAATTTTTTTGTAGAGATGAAATGTTGTTATGATGTCCAGGCTGATCTCAAACTCCCGGGCTCGAGCGATCCTCCTACCTTGGCTTCCCAGAGGGCTGGGATTGCAGGCATCAGCCACTGCAGCCAGCAATTGCTATTCTTAGTAGAAGGTCTTTCTTACCTCAAATCTTTCCACACAAATGACTGCCTCATCCCATGTATATTCAAGGCATCTTTAGCCTTAATTTGTTTGCAAATCAACTTGGATATCAGAGGTTCTCTACTCTTGAGGGGGACAGAACAATAGTTTAACAGCCTGACAAAAGCTTCTAAAGATCATTGTAAAGTATTGAGGAGAGAGAGTTTAATAAGGGACTTAGAGAATTTTAGGTCAAGCATTATCTAATAGATACCAGAGAGTGAATGGTCCTAGATATCAGACCAAAAACCCCTTACTAGGGAGAAAAAGTGACTTATTAAGTTCATAGCAGGTACTGAATAAATATCTATTTAATAAATGTTTGTTTAATGGTTATAATTACCATTGACAAATATAACTGAACTGCCAAAATACTAGTATTAAATTTTTGCATTACTATAACATACTAATCGTCTTTCTTTTCTCTCATAAGCTTTAAATTTTATTAATATGTTGGGAATTAGATTAACTACTAGGAAATCCAAGTTATTCTGTTTTTAATTCCATAAATATTAAAACCACTTTTGTGAAAACAATCTGATTTTGCATGTACAGCAATACTGTTTGTAGATCATAGATGACCCTAGGTGGATAACATAATTTTTCACACAGTTGAAGTTCTTACTGTATACTAATATTGATGTTTCAAAGACAATCTTTTGGCTGGGCACAGTGGCTCACACCTGGAATCCCAGTACTTTGGGAGGCCAAGGTAGGTGAATCACTTGAGCCCGGGAGTTTGAGATCAGCCTGGTCAACATGGCAAAACCCTGTCTCTACCAAAACAAAACAAAACAAAAATTAGCTGGGTGTGGTGGCATGCCCCTGTAGTCCCAGCTACTCAGGAGGCTGAAGTGGGAGGATCACTTGAGCCTAGGAGGTGGAGGTTGCAGTGAGCTGAAATCGCACCACTGCACTCCAGCCTGGGCAACAGAGCGAGACCTTGTCTCAAAAAATAAACAAACAAGCAAATAAATAAATAAAATCTTCTATACACTTGGTTAACATTAATTGGTCTTCTTGATATGTGTCATACGTGGAGGAGCACCCCAAAGCCACCTAAATACTTAGAAAAGAAACCCATCTAGAAACATCTAGATGTTTCAATTTTTAAATTGAAATCTAAATATTTGAGTGATAACCTGTCAAAATCAACTGGACTTCATAAGACCAAGGAAGGCAATTAGCTATTTTAAGGAAGTTTGTGGCAATGAAAACCATGTTGTGAGTGTTTAAGAAATCAGTGAAGAGATTGGAATTCATTCTAGAAAAAAAAAAAATCTCTATCAAAGAATTCCAGGGGCTTATGTTTAGAACACCCTAAACAGCTTTAATCAACACTGCTAAGACCAAGAAGAAAAGAATGTGGTCTATGTTCCTCCCCCACATGTTTTTGCTGTTTCATCCCTCAATTAAATATATAGAAAAGACTGCCAAAAGACTTAAGAAATTTACTCATGTAGATCTTTTAAATTTATGTTCTCAAAATATCAACCCATAATTCTGTTGTCTCTGTAATTTCTCTCAGGAAGAGTTAATAAATGTGTATTATGACCACTTACTAATAACTGATAGCTAAAAGGCAGCTGTTATGAAGGATTTTACATGCAATTAATGATATTTGAAATTCACATCGTATTGGAAATTAGAATATCAATGAAAGTTTTATTGTGGTGATTACTTGCCACCTAAGCCCATTAAAAATGTATGCAACTAGTTTTTACAAATTTTATTGGCTTCTTTCAATTGAATATGACCCACAGACAGCAAGGGCAGAGATACTAGACATTGATTTCACTAAAAAGACAGTGGAAATGGAATATAAATGCAAATAATTATATGTATTTAATACATAGTAAATTTTAAAACATTACCTCTTCCCTAGAAATTTGTTTAAATTTTGGTGAAAATTTAAAAGGATATTTGGTCTATAATGGCTAAGATAATTGATTCATACATCTAATCTTTCATTTCAAATAGCCCTGAGGAGGGTCAAGAGGTTAGATAGTCCACCCTCAAGTCCATTCAACTAAACAGTTATTGAGCACCCACTCCCTGCCAGGCATGGGGCCAAGCATTGCAAAGACACAAAATGAATAAGACACTGTCCACCCTCAGTAACTGTAGTCTGCTAAGGGGAAACGACGATGGTATAAGTTCCAATATAAGCTTAAATAAATATGTTATTTAAAACAACACATTTAGCACCTTTGTCTTCTAAGAGCGTTGCCATAATTCACATCACTGAGAAAATAAGTTGCTATAAAGCTTACTTTCACTGATAGAGATTTAGTGCTGGAGATGCACAAGAAAAAAGAAGAAAGAAAAATGAAATAAAGGGAAAAAAGACAACTTGTAAAGCCTCTGCTAGGTCTTCCAAGCTGCCCAAGGGACAGAAGCGAAGGTGTTTTGTTTTTGTTTGTTTTTGTGTTCCCAGCAGAGCACATTAATGAGGCTTTGGATTTTGGACTAGAAAACTAAACTGCTCTGCGTAACAAAGGAGAGAACTGGAAGTTCTGGTGCCTGAGGAGTAGGAACTTGGAAACAGACAGGGAGAGGTGAGGACAGGGCTTGGCAGCAGGTAGGAGGCTGGAGCTGCGAGGAGCGGGGGCCCTGGGCAAGTCCTCAGGTGGAGTGGGGCACCTGAAGGGATTTTGAAATAGGACATCTCTTTCTTCTTTTCTTTTTCCTTTCCTTTCTTTCCTTCCCTTCCTTCCCTTCATTCCCTTCCTCCTTCCCCTCCCTCCCTCCTTTCCCTCCCTCCCTCCCTTCCTTCCCTTCCCCCTTTCCCTCCCTCCCTCCCTTCCTTCCCTTCCCCCTTCCCCTCCCTCCCTCCCTTCCTTCCCTTCCCCCTTTCCCTCCCTCCCTCCCTCCCACCTTCCTTCCTTCCTTCCTTTCCTTCTTTCTTTTTCATTCTTTCTTTCCTTCTTTCCCCTCCCTCCCTCCCTCCCTGCCTCCCTCCCTCCCTCCCTCCCTCCCTCCCTCCCTCCCTTCCTTCCTTCCTTCCTTCCTTCCTTCCTTCCTTCCTTCCTTCCTTCCTTCCTTCCTTCCTTCCTTCCTCCCTTCCTTCCTCCCTTCCTTCCTGACAGGCTCCAGGCTACAGTGCAGTGCTGCGATCTCAGCTCACAGCAACCTCCGCCTCCTGGGTTCAAGAGATTCTCCCACATCAGCAGCTGGGATTACAGGAGCACGCCACCACGCCTGGCTAATTTTAGTATTTTTAGTAGAGATGGGCTTTCACCAGGTTCGAACTCCTGACCTCAGGTGACCCGCCCACCTCAGCCTCCCAAAGTGCTGGGATTACGGGGTTGAACCACTGCGCCCGGCCCCAAATGCTAGTTTTTTTCTTGGGTGGGCAGGGGAGAGGTTGATATGGGGAATAAATTAAGAAATGGAGCTCTTCCATGCCTGTTTTTTGGGGGAAATGGTTGAACATCCATGAAATGTGAGAAGTAACTGGAATTAGAGAACTCAGAACCAGCAGAAAGCATAAGAACATACATCCCAAGAATTTCCAAAAAAAAAAAAAGGAAGAATATTGAACTTCCTAGAGGATGTGGAATCATGAACTTGAGTACAGTCAAGGTGAGGGTGATATTTGCATTACATAAAAGTGGTATGAGATGGGCGGCTGAGGCAGGAGAATCACTTGAACCCAGGAGGCGGAGGTTGCAGTGATCCAAGATTGTGAACTGCACTCCAGCTTGGGTAAGAGAGAGAGACTCCATCTCAAAAGAAGAAAAAAAAAAGTGACATGAGATAACTGTCCCAAAAGAAGTTCAAAGTGCTGTAAGACTCCCAAGAGGGGGTTATGACACCAAGCAGAATGGACAGGAGGAAGAGGGGCAGGGCTGGGTATGCTTTCTATATTAGTTCATTTCTCCTCAAATCCTTTTGCAATGAGGAAGGATGCTTTAAATAAGAAACACAATTTTGGCTGGGCCCAGTGGCTCACGCCTGTAATCCCAGCACTTTGGGAGGCTGAGGCAGGAGGATCACGAGGTCAGGAGTTCAAGACCAGCCTGGTCAACATAGTGAAACCCCATCTCTACTAAAAATACAAAAATTAGCTGGACATGGTGGCACGCACCTGTAGTTCCAGCTACTTGGGAGGCTGAGGCAGGAGAATTGCTTGAACCTGGGAGGTGGAGGTTGCAGTGAGCCGAGATCTCACCACTGCACTGCAGCTTGGGCAACAGAGTGAGACTTTGTGTCAGAAGAAACAAACAAACAAAACCCACACACATGCACAATTTTACATCTCCATTACAACAACTCTGCAAGCAGATTTCATTATCATTAATTTTTAGAATAGAAAACTGAGGCGCATAGAGGTTTGCAATTTTTCCAAGAACACACGCAAACAGAACTACAGCCAGCCCGCGTGACTGGGTCGCCTCTGCTGTGTACATGCACACGGAGTTTCAGTGGCAGAGCTGGCACCGAAGTTTGGTCTTTGATTTCAGTAGGCGAAGGTAGGGTGGGAGGGGAGGACTCAACAGGCAGAGGGAACAATCAGAGCAAAGACAGGAAGGCAAGAACATACTAAATAAACATTTACAGAACAGAACTGATCTCCAACCCGTGCCCTCACTATAGTCTGGACCAGATGCAGGAATAGGATGTAGTGCAGTTTGATAGGTCTATGGTTTATCACAGATGGCACTGGAGGGTCAGGACTCTGGAAGGTAAGAGTGGTCAAGTTGTGGAAGGTTTTAAAAAGTGGTGAAAAGCTTATATTTGATTTAATAGACCATTTGCAAACTCTGAAGCTGTACTTTCAGAAAATTAACCTGACATTAGACTGAAGGGGGGACCAGAACGGAGCATCCTAAACTTCATGTAATGCAGACTTCTGTATTTCTAAGTCTAACAATTCTTCATTTCTAAAAGCTCTCTAGAGATTCTGAC
Organism: Macaca fascicularis; assembly: GCF_037993035.2. Classification (NCBI taxonomy): domain Eukaryota; kingdom Metazoa; phylum Chordata; class Mammalia; order Primates; family Cercopithecidae; genus Macaca; species Macaca fascicularis. The sequence continues at coordinate 43,068,591 of NC_088378.1, forward strand.
ACAAGGAAGCTGATCTCCAGCAGCCCAGATTCCAAGCCAGCAGTATGCCTGAACCACTTAGCCTCCTTGTTGGGGGATGACTGTGACTGATGGGACTGGTGACAATGTCTGGTGCTATCGAGAACTGCAGAATATTGGGAAATGGGAACAGGCTGTTGTGTTTGCCAGCTGGGAGTCATTAGTGACCTTAGGCTAGAGAGAACAGCTTTAGTAAGAAGGTGAAGGTAGGCCAGGTGCGGTGGCTCACACCTGTAATCCCAGCACTTTGGGAGGCTGAGGTGGGCGGATCACCTGAGGTCAGGAGTTCGAAATCAGCCTGGCCAACATGGGAAACCTCATCTCTACTAAAAATAAAAATAAAAAAATTAGCTGGGTGTGGTGGCAGGTGCCTGTAGTCCCAGCTACTCCGGAAGCTGAGGCAGGATAATCGCTTGAAATGGTGAGGGAGGTGGAGGTTGCAGTGAACCGGGATCACGCCATTGCACTCCAGCCTGGGTAACAAGAGTGAGACTCTGTTTCAAAAAAAAAAAAAAAAAAAAAAAAAAAGAAGGAAGAAAGAAGGTGAAGGTAGAAGCCAGATTACAAGTAGTGAAATAAATGGTAGGTGGTAAGGGATAGAAGCAGCAAACTTCAAGTACTTTCTGAAAAATATTGTTGAAAAAAAGAGAAAACGGAATCTAGAGCCCTCAGCAGGATTGAGGGAGGAATTCGTGAATAAACTGAAGGAAATATTTGCTTTGTAGAAAAAGAAAAATTTCCCAACAGAGAGACAAGAGAAAGGAAATATTCTGTTGCTACTCCCAAAGACATTTCTATTTTTGAAGGGACTTTTTCCAGCCTGCAGTAAGATTTCACTGGGCCTGGACAGTGTTTTTAAAACATTTTAATGAGTTGCCGTATTTGTTTCTAACGGGAAAGTTTTGGTTTTTCAAAAAATCCAGATTTCTATCTTTTCTTGAAAAACGGTACAGTCTAGCAGCACTGGGTACACACTCCCACATGCAGCTGAATAGGAGCTCCCTCTTCCAAAGAGGAAGTCAGCCAGGCTTATTTCAACCACTGTTATGTGCCTGTCTCTACAGACACTTGATTTTGCAAACTCTATGCTTATTTTACATGTTTGTGTGTGTGTCTATACATATACAGCCATCCATCCGTGTGTATAAATACTGGAATTCCAGGTGAAAAGTCATGGTGTGGAGATATTTTATGGGGAAAGAGACACTCCTGAGCACCCCTTACATTTTGCAACGTGGCTGGGCCTCTGTGTTGCCGAGGTGTAAGTCTGTCCTCCGTTCATACTGAGAGAGTGCCCCTCCTAGGGATACCATGAATGATGGAGCCCAGGAAGAGAGCAGCAGAGACACTTTACATTCTATGGGATACATTAGACAGACATCAGTGAGCCCCTGTGGCTGAAAAGCAGCAGAAGCTTTTTTGAATTCCTTGGAGCAGCTGCTGCTGTGAGCTTTCACTGGCTGCTGGCTTCACAAGCTTGTCTAGACCAAGTAGTTCTCAATCTCAACTGCACATTAGAATTTCTTGGGAACCTTAAAACATGGGCGTCCCAGAGATTCTGAATTAATTGGTTTGAGTAAGGCCTAGGTATTTCTTTTTAAGCTTGGCAGGTGATCTTAATGTGTAGTCAGATTAATTGCCACTGCTATGCTTTGTGGCATTAACCCCTTCCACTCTAGGCTTTGTAGACTTCCGAGACAGCACCTTAGATATTTGGTTAGAAATTGTGCTTCTTGGTGCCCTCCTTGACCCCTGACTCCACTGTGATCACCACAGTTGCCTGTCTGGCTGCTCTTTGCACCTAGTACTTAAGCCCTCATGACTGAATTTAATGATCTGGAAATTTTATTCTCAGTTGGCAGCACTGACCATTTGGCCTAGGCTCAATAAAGGATAATGTAGCCTCTCTCTTACTGGAGCTACAACAAAGACTCAGAAAAAAGGAAGTAGAAGGACTGTATACTGAATGAAAGAAATTTACAAAAAAGAAGGGTGAACCATGGGTGGGGTGACTAGTTGTCCCAAACTGACTAGGACTGTCCTAGATTTTGACTTTTTGGTTGATTATTTTGGGATAATAGTTTAGATTTCTTATCACAAGATTAGGAGGCCTAGAAAAAAAGGTTATTTGTAAATTCGTTGGTTGGTGGGTTGAAAGTGGGGGATGAACTGGAAAAATAAATAGTGGTTATCATCTTAGAGTTCTTAACAATGTTCTTGTTTTTTTGTTGTTGTTGTCGTTGTTGTTGTTGTTGTTACCATCTGTAACAACTCTTTCCAGTAGAACTTTCTGAAACAGTAGAAAATTTCTGTGCTATCCAATACAGTTGTCATTAATCCCCTGTGGCAATTGAGCACTTGAAATGTGGCTACTATGACTGAGGATCTGAATTTTTAATCGTATTTCATTTTAACTAATTTAAGTGTAAATGAAAATTAGAGCCAGGTGCCATGTATCTCATGTGTAGTCCCAGCTACTCAGGAGGCTAAGTTGGGAGGCTCGCTTAAGGCTAGAGTTTGAGACCAACCTGGGCAACATAACAAGACTCTGTCCCTAAAAAATGTTTTAAAAAAAGAATGAAAAAGAAAATACCCACGTGGGTCTAGTAACTACTTATTGAATAATAAGAGTTGCTGTTATCTGTGTCAGACATATGTAGGGGTGACTCCTCTCCTACAGGTCCTTCACAGAGAAACGATCTCATGCATCTCTTTTGGAAGGAGCAGCCCTAGTAGTGGGCATAGCAGATTTGACAGGGCATGGGGGAGTGTGACTAATAATCCATCCAAACTAGCTCAGTTAGGTTCTCTGTTTAAAGAATCTGGAGGCCAAGCATAGAGGCTCATGCTGTAATCTCAGCATTTTGGGAGGCCATGGTGACAGCATCGCTTGAGCCCAGGAGTTCAAGACCAGCCTGGGAAACATAGTAAGTACTCATTCCTACAAAAAATAAAAAATTAGCTGGGCATTATGGTGCGCCTGTAGACTTAGCTACTCAGGAGGCTGAGGTAGGAAGACTGCTTGAGCCCAGGGGTTCGAGGCTGCCGTGAACTATGCCATTGCACTCCAGCCTGGGTGACAGTGAGACCCGGTCTCAAAAAAAAAAAAAAAAAATCTGGAATTAAGATACTAAAAGACTGTATTCATTTGGTAATGGTGAGCTGAACCACTACCAGTAGACTTGTCAGTAGAGACTGTGCCATAGGAGACCAAGGCCATTTGCAACATCAGTTATGGGGGACAGAAGGGAGGGAGGGAGGGAGGGAGAGTTGTCTCATGGGAGACAATAATGCTTTGGTCCTAACGTTTCCATTCTAAGGCCAAGGTCACTGGCACGTTTTTGTTTCTTATTCTTGGATGTCCATGAGAACCTCTGTTGTAACCTTTCAATAACTCAATACTGGAGCTAGTTTAGTATGTTTCCATGTCTTACAATTAAAGAGCTTTGTTGAAGACATTGTTTCCAATTTGGGAGTTACAGAAGAGAGAAAAATAATAAAGCAAGATATGGAAGAAGGATAAAAGAAAAATAAGGAAAAGTCCATGAAAACTCTAGAAATAATGGTGATATGTATTGTATAATAAGCCAGTTTAGAAGAGTCCTTGTCTTCATTTGACAAAGAATGGCCCTCTTTTATACAAGAAGGTCGTTTTTGACCAAACCAAGCTTTGGGAGGGAGACACATGAGACTTGCCACATAATGGTTTTCAATAAATATTTGATGAATGAGTAAATAGATGAATGAATGAATAAAGCAGCAGTGGGGACATGCAACACCTTCCTAGAACAGTCTAATCGATCCTTTTTTCCAAGATTTATTTCAGGCTGGACAGTGTGGCTCACGCCTGTAATCCCAGCACTTTGGGAGGCCAAGGTGGGTGGATCACGAGGTCAGGAGATCAAGACCATCATGGCTAACATGGTGAAAACCCTACTCTACTAAAAATACAAAAATTCAACCAGGTGGCAGGTGCCTCTAGTCCCAGCTACTTGGGAGGCTGAGGCAGGAGAATGGCATGAACCTGGGAGGCAGAGCTTGCATTGAGCCGAGATAGCGCCATTGCACTCCAGCCTGGGCGACAGAGCGAGAATCCATCTCAAAAAAGAAAATTCAGCCAGTCTTGTCTTCCCATTGTTTCTTTTTTTAAAAAAAGATCAAATTGAGACATAATTCATGAATCATGAAATTCACCATTTTAAACCATGCAATTCAGCAGTTTTTAGTGTATTCACAAGATTGTGCAACCTTCACCAGTAATTCCAGAACATTTTAAATTCCCCCCACCCCTGCTCCCACCCCAGCAAACACACACACCAACTCTGCACCCAGTAACTGCTTACCTCCTGTTAGCCTCTGAAAACCACAAATCCACCTGCTTTTTCTGTGGATTTGCTTGATCTGAATTTATCTGCTATCATATAAATACAATTTTATTTTATTTATCATATAAATACAATTTTATTTATATGATGGCAGATAAATACACACAATATGTGGCCTTTTTGTTCTGGCTTTTTTCATTTAGAATGATGTTTTCAGGATTTATTTGTGTGATAGCATGTATTAGCATTTATTCCTTTTTATGGCTAGATAATAGACTATTGCGTAGATGTACCACGTTTTATTTCTTCACAAGCTGAGTTGTTTCTACCTTTTGACCATTATGAATAATGCTGTTATGAACATTTATGTACAAGTTTTTGTGTGTGCATATGCTTTCATTCTATTTATTTATTTAGAGACAGGTTCTCACTCTGTTGCCTTGGTTGGAGCACAGCAGTATGATCACCTTAGTGTAGCCTCAGCCTCCCCAGGCTCAGGTGATCCTCCCACCTCAGCCTCCCGAGTAGCTGAGACTAGAGATGCGTGCCACCACGCCTGGCTAATTTTTGTATTTTTTGTAGAAACAGGGTTTCACCATGTTGCCCAGGCTTGTCTCAGATGCCCGGGCTCAAGTCATCCACCAGCCATGGCCTCCCAAAGTGCTGGGATTACAGGCATGAGCCACTATGTGCAGTCCATATGCTTTTGGTACTCTTGGGTATACAACCAAAAATGGAAATGCTGGATCAAAGAACGTAAAATCTAGGCTGGGCACAGTGGCTCATGTGTGTAATCTCAGGGCTTTGGGAAGCCAAGGTGAGAGGGTTGCTTGAGGCCAGGGGCTCGAGACCAGCCTGGACAAGAAAATGAGACCCTGTTTCTACAAAAAACTGTAAACAATTAGCTGAGTGTGGTGGAGTGTGCCTGCAGTCCTAGTTACCTGGGGGTGGGAGGGTGGCACTAGGCAGGAGGATCGCTTGAGTCCAAGCGTTGGAGGCTGCAGTGAGCTATGATCATAGCACTGCACTCCAGCCTGGGCCACAGAGTGAGATCCTGTCTCCAATATATATACATGTTATATATCCTATATATAATATATATAATAACACTTAAAAAAGAATGTAAAATATATATTTAACTTGTTGAGGAACTGCCAAACTGTTTTCCACAGAAGCTGTACCATTTTAATGCTCGCCAGTAATGTATGAAGGTTTAACTTTTTCCCATCCTTATCAAGACTCATTATTGTTCATTTTTTTGATTATACCCATTCTAGTGGGTGTGAAGTAGTATCTTATTGTGGTTTTGATTTGTCTTTCTCTGATCACTAATGAGGTCAAGCATCTTTTCATGTGCTTATTGGCCATTTGTGTATCTCCTTTGGAGAAATGTCTATTTAAATTCTTTGCCTATTTTAAAATTGGATTTTAAAAAAATTGTTGAGTTTTAAGAGTTCTTCACACATTCTGGATATGTGATCTTTATTAGTTATATGATTTGAAAATATTTTCTTTCGTTCTGTGAGTTGTCTTTTCACTTTATTGTCCTTTGAGGCACAGATGTTTTAATTTTGATGAAATCTAATTTATCTGTTTTTTCTTTGGTTGCTTGTGCTTTTGGTGTCATATCTGAGAAAATATTGCCTGAACCACAGTCATGAAGCTTACACCTGTGTCTCTTAACAGTTTTATCATTTTTGCTCTTACATTTAGGTTTTAATCCATTTTGAGTTTTAATATAATGGTATGAGATAGGAGTCCAATTTATTCTTTTCCATGTGAATATCCAGTGACCCAGCACCATTTGTTCAAAATACCATCTTGACCAGGCGTGGTGGCTCATGCCTGTAATTCTAGCACTTTGGGAGGTCGAGGTGGGTAGATCACAAGGTCAGGAGTTCGAGACCAGCCTGGCCAATATGGTGAAACCCCGTCTCTGCTAAAATACAAAAAAATTAGCTGGGTGTGGTGGCACATGCCTGTAGTCCCAGTTACTCGGGAGGCTGAGGTAGGAGAATTGCTTGAATCTGGGAGGCAGAGGTTGCAGTGAGCGAAGATCACACCACTGCATTCCAGCCTGGGTGACAGAGTGAGACTCTGTCTCAAAAAAAAAAAAAAAAAAAAAAAAAAAGGAAAATACCATCTTTCCCCATTTAATGGTCTTGGCACCCTTACAAAAAATCAGTTCACCATCAATGAATGGGTTTATTACTGGACTCTCAATTCTATCCTATGATCTACATGTTTATCCTTATGCCAGTATCACTGATTATAGCTTTGCAGCAAACTGAAATCAGGGAGTGTGAGTCCTTCAACTTTGTTTTTTTTGGGTCCCTTTCATCTCTATATAAATTTTAGGATCAGCTTGTCAATTTCTGCGAAAAGAAAGTTAGAATTTTGATAGGGATACCATCAAACCCGTAGATCATTTAAGGGAGTGTTGTCATCACCACAATATTAAGTGTTTCAATCTATGAACATGGGATGTCATTCTATTTAATTAGATTTTCTAAACAAAGTTTTCTTTCAACAATATTTTCTAATCTTCAGTGTACAAATTCTGCATTCCTTTAATTAAACTTATTACTAAACATTTTATTCTTTTTTCTGAGTATTAAAATTGTTATTAAGGTATAATTGACAAAAATTATATTTAGGTGAACAATGTGATGTTTTGATTGTGTATACATTGTCAAATGATTATATCAAGCTCATTAACATATCATCACCTTACATACTTATCATTTCTTTGTTGTAAGAAACTTTAAGATCTAATCTTTTAGGCCAGGTGTGGTGGCTCACACCTGTAATCTCAGAACTTTGGGAGCCTGAGGTGGGTGGATCACCTGAGGTCGGGAGTTCAAGACCAGCCTGACCAACATGGAGAAACCCCGTCTCTACTAAAAATAGAAAAATTAGCCAGGCGTGGTGGCGCATGCCTATAATCCCAGCTACTCGGGAGGCTGAGGCAGGAGAATCACTTGAACCTAGGAGGCAGAAGTTGCAGTGAGCCAAGATTGTGCCATTGCACTCCAGCCTGGGCAACAAGAGCCTAACTCTGTCTCAAAAAAAAAAAAAAGTTCTAATCTTTTAGCAATTTTCAAATATATAATACATTGTTAATCTTCAGAATTTATTCATTCTGTCTAACTAAAACTTTGTATCCTTTAACTGACATCTTTCCATCCCTTGCCCTGCTCCCAGCCGCTGGTAACCACTATTCTACTCTTTGCTTCCATGAGTTCAACTTTTTTTTTTTTTTGAAACGGAGTCTTGCTCTGTCACCCAGGCTGGAGTGCAGTGGCATGATCTCGGCTCACTGCAACCTCTGCCTCCCGGGTTCAAGCTGATTCTCCTGCCTCAGCCTCCCAAGTAGCTGGGATTATAGGTGCGTGCCACCACACCTGGCTGATTTTGTATTTTTAGTAGAGATGGGGTTTCTCTACTAATGTTGGCCAGGTTGGACTTGAACTCCTGCCCTCAGGTGATCCACCCACCTCAGCCTCCCAAGGGTTTAACTTTTTTAGATTCTGAATATAATGAGATCATGCAGTATTTGTCTTTGCTGGCCTTATTTCACTTAACATAATGTCCTCCAGATTCATCCATGCTGTTGCAAATGACAAGATCTTCTTTTTTAAGCCTGAATAGTATTTCACTGGGGATGTGTGTGTGTGTTGTATTAGTCCGTTTTCACACTGCTATAAAGACATACCCAAGATTGGGAAATTTATGAAGAAAAGAGGTTTAATTGACTCATAGTTCCAAATGGCTGGAAAGGCCTCAGGAAACTTACAATCATAGTGGAAGGGGGAGCAGGCACATCTTACATGGCAGCAGGTGAGTGAAAGTGAAGGAGGAACTCCCAAAAAACCACCAGATCTCATGAGAATTCATTCACTATCCTGAGGACAGCATGGGGGAAATTGCCCCCATGATTCAATCACTTCCCATCAGGTCTCTCCTTTGACATGTGGGGATTATGGAGATTACAATTTGCGATGAGATTTGGGTGGAGACACAGAACCAAACTGTACAATGTGTATACTATATTTTCTTTATGCATTCATCTCTTGATTAACGCTTGTATTGATTCCATATCTTAGCTATTGTGAATAGTGCTGTAATGAATATGGGACTGTAGATATTTCTTTTTTTCTATGCTTTTTTTTTTTTTGAGAAGAAGTCTCACTCGGTTGCCCAAGCTGGAGTGCAGTGGCGTGATCTTGGCTCACTGCAACCTTCACCTCGCGGGTTCAAGCTATTCCCCTGCCTCAGCCTTCCGAGAGTAGCTGGGACTACTACAGACACACGCCACCACGCCCAGCTAACTTTTGTATTTTTAGTAGAGACGGGGTTTCACTATTTTGGCCAGGCTGGTCTTGAACTCCTGACCTCATGATCCACCCACTTTGGCCTTCCAAAGTGCTAGGATTACAGGCGTGAGCCATTGTGCCTGGCTTGATATTTCTTCAAGATACTGATTTCCTTTGGACATATACCCAGAAGTGACATTGCTGGATCACATGATAGCTGTATTTTTAATTTTTTCAGGAACCTCCACACTGTTTCATAATGCCTGTACCAATTTACATTCCCACCAACACCAAAAGGGAATGAGGGTTCCCTTTTCTCTACATCCTGGGAACACTTTGTTATCTTTTGCCTTTCTGAAAATTACCATTCTAATGGGTGTGAGGTGATATCTCATTGTGATTTTAATTTGCTTTTCCCTGATGATGAATGATGTTGAGCATTTTTTTCATATGCCTGTTGGTCATTTGTATGGCTTCTTTTGAGAAATGTCTACTCAGGTTCTTTGCCTTTTTTTTTTTTTTTTTTTTTGAGACTTTGAGACAGGTTCTCCCTTTGTTACCCAGGCTGGATTGCACAGTGTTGCCCAGGCTGCTCTTGAATTCCTGGACTCAAGCTATCAGCCCGCCTCGGCCTCCCAAAGTGCTGGGATTACAGACACACGATTAAAGGTGCGCCCAGTGCCTTTGACCACTTTAAAATCAGGTTGTTTTCTCGCTATTGAGTTGTTTGAATTCCTTACATATTTTGGATATTAACCCCTGATCAGATGTATGGTCTGCAAATATTTTATCCCATTCTACTGGTTGTCTCTTCACTCTGTAGGTTGTTTCCTTTGCTGTGCATAAGCTTTTTAGTCTGATGTCATTTCTTTTGTCTATTTTTGCTTTTGCTGCCTGTGCAAAAATTCTTTTTGATGTTATTGGAATAGAATTTTTAAAAAAATTTCATTTCAGATTTTTCATTGCTAGTATATAGAAATACATCTGATTTATGTATATTGATATTATATCCTGTAATCTTTTTGAATTAGTTTATTTGTTCTGTTAGCTTTTTAGTGGATTGTTTTGCAGACATCCGTGTCTTGTTCTTCATCTTAGGGGAAAAGCTTTCAGTCTTTTACCATTAAGTATGATGTTACTGTGTTTTTCTGTAGCAGCCCTTCATTAGGTTGAGGAAATTCCTTTCCATTTCTAGTTCCTTTGTATTTCCAGTTAATCATGAAAGGATAATGAATTTTGTCAAATGTTCTTTCTGCATCTAATAAAATGATTATGTGGATTTTTCTATTTAATTTATATATATTAATATAATTAATTATTTAACATTAATTTTTGTAAGTTGAAGCAACTGTGCATTCCTGGTAGAAATCCCACTTGCTTATGGTGTATAATTTTTTTTACATTATTTCTTAAGGTCACAGAGCTTACTTTTACTTCTCCATATCATCCAAGGCACTCAAGCCATACTACAATTGGATTAAGAACTAGTGCCCAAGACATGTAATCATCATTATTATTGCTATCCTCATAAATGAGAGCACAAGGTGATGACATTCTGAACTAGAATGACAAGTCCAAATGAGAAACCTCATTTTAAGGAGTAAGATAAAAGTTGGAGATAAGGCCATATGGGATTATTACTTTTCTCAATGTTGTTGAATAATCCCCACATTCCTGGAATATGCCTTGCTTGATTGTGATACTCCACTCTTCATTTTTATTTTTTATGTTTCTTAAGCATAGCCTGACAACTACACTTTTTTAAAAAAAATGTTTTATTTTTTAAAACAGGAAAAAATATACATATATATACACACATACATATATATACACACATACATATACATATATATTTATCTAAAGTATTTGGCTTAATGAATTCTTAAAAATAAAACACTAGTGTAACTAGTACACAGGTCAAGAAGCAGAACATTATCAGCCCCTCATAAGGCCACTATCATGCCCCCTCTCAGTCATTACCCTTCACTATCCAACAGGAATAACCACTATCCTAACTCCCAACACTGCTGGTTAGTTTAACCCGCTTTTAAAACTTTGTGTAAAGGAATAATCAGGCTCATTTCACACAACACTGTATTTGTGAGAATCATCATGTTGCACGCAGCTGTTGGTTGGTTGTTCTCGCTGGTGGATAATAGCCCATTATATGAATGTACTGCATTTATCAATTTATTCTGATGTTATTAGGGGATTGAGTGACTGTATTTTAGAAATATTTTGTATTTTAGAAATACAGCCTGGCACTGTGGCTCATGCTTGTAATCCCAGCACTTTGGGAGGCTGAGGTGGGCAGATCACCTGAGGTCAGGAGTTCGAGACCAGCCTACCAACATGGCAAAACCCGTCTCTATTAAAAATACAAAGATTAGCTGGATGTGGTGGTGCATATCTGTAATCCCAGCTACTCAGGAGGCTGAGGCAGGAGAATCGCTTGAACCTGGGAGGCCGAGGTTGCAGTGAGTCAAGATTGCGCCACTGCACTCCAGCCTGGGTGACAAGAGTGAAACTTCATCTCAAAAAAAAAAAAAAAAAAGAAGAAAAAAGAAATATTATGCATAGTCAGTGCTCCTGTGAATATTTTGTATCTCTTGGTGAATATATCTCCCTTTTCTGTTGGGTGTGTGCCCAGGATGGAATTGCCATCCTAGAGATCCTTTAAGATAGAGGAAGAAATAGAAATTTTTTTCTATTCATTACAGTAGAGACAACTGCATTTTTAAAATAATGACTTCGATTTTCCATGAGCTTTTAAATATCATAGTGTTATTTTTCTCATTCCAGGAACATGTAATAAGTTTTTAAGTAAAGTATTAGCATATAATACAATGCTTTATTCTGGAATTGTCTATAGCTACACTGTCTAATACAGTAGCCACTAGCCATAGAAGGCTATTGAACACCTGAAATGTTGGGTAAATGTAAAATACAAAATAGACTTACAATATTTAGTATGAAATAAAGAATGTACAATATCTTATTAATAATTTCAAAGTATCCATTACAGGTTGAAATGATAATATTTTGGATATACTGGGTGAAATAAAATATATTAAAATAAATCTCATCTTTTTTTTTAAAAAATGTGGCTACTAGAAATTTTAAATTGCATGTGTTGTTCACAATTTTATTTCCTTTGGACAGTGCTGGTCCATACTATGCAATTAAATACATGGATAAGGATTGTCTTAATATTTCAAATGTACATTACTTTCAGTTCTGTTTGACAAAGAACAGGTCACGGACTACTTTGGACCATTTAGTATTGGCACTTTGTGGCTGGCACTTTTATTTAAAATATATTAAATACTCTTTAATTTGATAAATTTTATTTTCTTTGTAGGTTAAACTTCCACATTGTTTACATTGTACATGATGATATTCCTGAGGGAATAAGGAAAGATAACAAAAGTCCATTTGGAAATTGAAGGAGTAGGATTGGATATGAAAAATATTAGCTAAAATTTTTAAATATTTCTTTTATCAAAACGGCTTTCTTTTTTCGTTTTTTTTTTCTTTTCTTTTCTTTTTTTTTTTTTTTTGAGATGCAGTCTCACTCTGTTGCCCAAGCTGGAGTGCAGTCGCACGATTTTGGGTCACTGCAACCTTCGCCTCCCGGGTTCTAGTGATTCTCCTCCCTCAGCCTCCAGAGTAGTTGGGATTACAAGCACATGCCACCATACTCAGCTAATTTTTGTATTTTTAGTAGAGATGGGGTTTCACCATGTTGGGCAGGCTGGTCTCGAACTCCTGACCTCAGGTGATCCGCCCACCTTGGCCTCCCAAAGTGTTGGGATTACAGGCATGAGCCACCGCGCCCAGCCGACAAAACAACTTTCTTACATTGTAATTCCTTATAGATTAACGTAAAGTTTGTGTTATACTTAGTTTAGCATATGTGTAAACCAAGTATTTTTTTGGGTGAGTTTATTTTTATACTAACAAGGATGTTTACTTCTTTAGGGAAAGTAATCTATTTCTTTTTCTTTGGTTGGCAATTAGCACAATCCTAATTGCTTAATCATAACATAAGTGGTACACTCCAGACTCATTATTCCTTTCATTGGATATTATCTGACTGATGAATTGTGATCCCTGTCACAGGCCAAAGTAGCAAGGTCCTGTTTGGATAATTGCTAAATATATTTTTCTTGAATTATAGTTTTTTGCCTTATGTCAACTGTGAAAGATATAAACTATAACTTCTTGGCTTTCTTTTGGTGAGAAAAAAATAGGCCTCAATCCTTTTGGTAACAATATAAAACAAGTAAAAGAAAAAAATAGGTCTTAAAAGATCTAGGAGTCACCTTAAACTTTATCTGCCATGAGACACTTAGAAGACTCAGACCTTTGTTGAAGATTACAGAACAGAGACTCATTCAGTCACACCCAAGAGACAGGTGTTCACTGTAAAGACTAGAATGAAGCATGGGAAGTGGATGGATCCAGTGCAGCCCCAGGGAACTGGACACTCACATGCCCCTGGGAAGCAGGTCTTCGTTGCTCTTCTTCCATCACTTGGTCTCAGCTTGTCTTTGACTGGTTTCTACCACTTGTGCCTCCACCCAACCTGCTGCTACATTCTCCTGGTTTCTGCTTACTCAAATGTTTTGCATCCCGAAGCCCATTTTGGCCCCTTCTGCCTTACCCTCTCTTAGTTCCAACCTTTCTATTACATCAGATAGCTCCGTCTCTGCATTCTCCACTTTCCATTTCCAAGGGAGAGTCTGATCTGCTTACTAATTATCAGAGTCCGTGTTTGATGAGAACTGTTTGTTCCAGGCCACCTCACAGGATGATGAATACCTCATGGATTGTGCGCTCCTGGGTCACGTGATCCCTCTTGATTTCAACTAGCTGGGCTGGGCGTGGGGAGGAGTAAGGAACGTTTTTTGTAGTTATTTGTGCAAACCCTGCTCTAGAAATAGTTTGGGTAACTGTTTCCTTTCCAAAGGGACTCTGGGTAGGGTAAGCATCTCTCTCTCACACACGCATATATTAAAATAACAGTGACTAAAACAAAGGGAGTCTGAATAAATTGAATTATGAAGTTAAATGTAGGAAATAATGAATGAACAAGGGAAGAAACCGATACTGATCCAGGGTCAACAACTACCTATGTCCAAGTCAAATTTCTTTGCAGTCTAACAAATTGGCTTTCAAGATTGCATTTTGTTTTGCGAATTAAGCCATTTTCAAGTCACGAGTCGTAGTTTTCTGGAGGCCCCCGGCGTCCGGAACCCATGAATGCCACATTCTTTCTAGCTGCCTTCAGCAATTCGGGGGCGCTTTGTTTCTTACGTTGGGAGAGAAATTCTGCAGGAAATCGACGCCCAGGATCAGCTGCAGATCCTGGGATCCTTGGCTCTGAGTAGCACGGTGGAAAAGTGGGGTAATCGAGGCTCCGGACCCGTTTTCCTAGGAGCCCAGGGCGCTCCACCTGTCTGGAGTCAGCTCCTTTCTTGGACGTCTCCTCCCCTGAGTTTCCTCCTCATAGGCTTGTCCCTGGGAGTGTGGGCGGCCCCTTTCTTGAGCGCAGAAACACTTACTTTTCCCCCTACCCTGCTCCTCCTCCTCCACAGCCGTCTTTCTCTTTGCCTCAGCCACTTCCTTTCTTGGCCTCACCCTCCCCAGTGCACTGAAGAAGGTAACCGGGTCCGGACCCACGCGGCGCCAGTTCTCCCGCGGGAAGGAAAACCGGGCAGAGAGGTACGTGAGCGCCCGGGCAGATGTGGCTTAGGTAGCAGGGATGGACCGGGTGTCCGGGGTGCGCCGCCGGGCACTGCGGGCTGCGGTGAGAGTCGGGTCGGGAGGGGGTCGGGAGGGGGCCAGGAAGGGGCCCAGGGCGCGCGGAGGCTGCGACCGGCTGGGCTGAGACCTCCAGGGCTGAGGTCCCGGGGGGCGCGCGCCGCTCACGCCCCCACCTCTAGGGCCGACTTCCGCACTCGGCTCACGTGACGTTTCGCCGGCCGGGGGCGGACTGGGAAGCCGGCGAAATGGAACGATTTTTACCGCGGTGCGACGTGTCGGCTTTGCACTTGGTGGTGGTTCAGGAGCCAGTTCTGCAGAGCTGGGTGGGGAAGGGCTGGGGCCAAGGGGAGAGACTGCCCCAAGGAACGTGGTGGCCTCAGGGCAGTGGACTCTGCAGCGCCGGAGGTGGGTGCGGCTCTGTGCGCTCCAGGTCAGGGGGTGCAGACTCGTGAGGGGACACCAGGGGCTCTTGGAGCCCGGGGCAGGGTCCGTTTTCCTCTCCCGGTTTGGGCTCTCGGTCTTTCGGCGCTTCGGGATGCCCGGGCCACTGGGGAGACGGACCCGGGGCGCCGCGCCGGGAGTTGCGGAGACAAAGGCTTCCGGGACGCGGCCCTTCCCTGGCGCCAGCGGTGCCGCCCCGCAACTGGGGGCCCAGCCCGGCGCTCCCCAGCCCTGCACCGGTGCCGGCGCTGACCGTGTGATGATGGGCTGCAGGGCACGGGGTTAAGGGACCTCTACCAGGCAGAACCCCAAACTGGGAGCAGGATGGCCAAATATGGAGTGAGCGCGCCCCAGACCGGAGGGAGGAAGGAGCCCAGTCATCCTTTGACCCGCACCAGCTGCTTGTCCGCGATTACGAAGGAGGGCTGAGAAAACGTGCCCAGCCCGAGTGTGTAAAGTTGGTTCCTGGTTCCAGACATACCTATTCCAGTAGGCTATATTTCCTTGGATATTAGAAAATCTCCATGCATTGCCTCCAAACTTTTGAAAAATAACAATGCCCTGAGGGTCCTGAAATATATTCTAAAGTGTGTATTGATGGTGGGTTTCGGGTTCTGCCCAGTCCACCGACTTTACGCTTCCTTTGTGTTTCCCACGCACAAAGCCTAAATCGATTCTGCGACGACAATTAGAGTGCCTGGCCGGCATCTGCCTCGCCTTCCCTGGAGCATTTTCCTGTCTTCTGGTCCAGCCGCTCACCATTAAGCTCTTCCCCTTAGACTTGCTCTGCTTCTCACCTCTCCTTATTGTTCTTTTTTTTTTTTTCCCTTAGAGATAGTTTCACGGTACTCGTGAGAATGTGTTACGTTCATATAACCAAATCAGGGTAATTGGGATATCCATCACCTTAAATGTTTATCTCTTTATGCTAGGAACATTCAACTTATTTGCTTTTAGCCATTTGGAAGTGTACAATCCATTAATGTGAACTATGGTCACCCCACTGATCAATGCAACATCGGGTCTTATTTCTTTTGTGTATTTATATCCATCAACCTCTCTTCATCCCTCCACCCCCTTCATTGTTCTGCATCTTGCTCACTGCAGTCCTGGGATTCTGTCCTTATTATAAAAGGCCATGGGTCTTTCAAGGATTGTGTCACAATAGGTATTTTTCCCCCCTTTGTCCCTCTCCTTCCTAAATAATAAATAAATAAAACATGTCAAGTTAAGTATGCTAGCAATTGTTTCTAAACCTGTTATTTTCCTATTTATAGTGGTCTGGGCAGGGAGCCTTTCTTGCTTTGTAAGTATTCTGCCTTGGTAAGAGCTCAGCATGTCACATTTCATGTAAATCCCACTCACTCTTATATTTAGTGTATTTGCATAATGGCAAAAGAGGAAGAGGAAGGGGGAAAGAAGAGCCACCACCGTGTGGTAGAAACAGCATTTAGTTGTGGGGCATTAACCCCTGTTTCGTTATCCTTCAAATGGGGATAAATAAATGCCTTGTAAGGTTCTTAGAACTACATGAATTAATGCAGATAAGGAGCCTGATGTGTAATTAAGTATAAAGAAACGCTGGTTACCTTCCATGCTTAAAACAGGATGAACGTACATTTGCTTAATATAATGCAGGTATGCATGCTATATATAATAGATGGATTTCCCCTTTGATTCTCATTATTCAATGAGAGCTAAGTCTGAAGTGTGTTGCTGGTGTTGGGAGGAAGGAGTGAAGAAGGGTGTTAAAGAGATAACATCTTTCTAGGGGGTCGAGAATCAGAGAATTGGGGAGTTCCTTAATTTCTTTGGACATTTTTATTCTCCCTCTGTCCAGTACAGGCTAATTTCCTCATCATCCCTCACAGATCCTTACTATGTCTGCATTAATGTTTCTAGGAACAGGGTGCAAACTTTATTCATTGTTGGGCAATTTTAATTGCTAGAGAACTTTTTTATATGGCTCTCAAATCTGCCTTTCTATTACACTTATCCATCCTACCCAGTAGAGGAACACAAAGTCTATTCATAAAGTACATAAAAAAGAGCTTTAGTTTTTTTTGTTTTGTTTTTAAAGCAGCAGTTCTTCTCTAAGCTAACTTTATGGGTCAAGATTCTTTAGAGTGCAAGTAATAGAAACTCAGTCAAACCAACACAAGCAAAAAGAGGAAAGATACTGGTTCACGTAGTTGGAAAGTCCAGGGTCTTATATAGGCTCAGTCATTGTTGTATGACTGGACATTTCTTTGTGTTAGCTTTATTCCTGGCCAGCGGTTCTCACATGGTGGCCATTGACATCAGGGACTATAAACTAATATCTTAGAACCAAGTGGAAGGAGAGTGTCGTTTTACTAATAGTTCTAGCAAAATCACAGGGCTGAACCTAATTGTTCTGGATGGGCTCAGCTACCTCATGCCTCAAACCAATTATTCTGGCTCTGACCTGCTTCTGGAGCCCAGGGTAAGGCTCTACCCAGGATACATGGGTTTAGCATAAGGAGGGAAAGGCTTTATCCAAACAAAACTTAGACTGCCGGTGCCAGAATGGGAAATGGGTGCTGGGTAGACAAAACAACAGTTGCCCACCACACTGCTACTAATAGTTTTTTCTTACTTTTATTCTCATGGCATGGTGTTCAGGCTTAGTGGCTGTGTACTCTGTGTATATTTTAGCTTTTTAGTATCGCTCTTAAACTATGTCTTGAATTGCATATAATGTTATAGATATGACTTCACCAACACAAAGTCCCCAATATTTGAACACTATAAGTTTTCATATTAAGTTTTATGAAGATGCATTTAATTGAATATTTCACGTTTTATTACAATCTAAGCTTCTTAAATTATAATATTCACACAAGCAACAGAGCAGATGGTAGTGGCACTTTTAATAATTAGCAGATAGAAAATCTAGTGTCCCAATCAACATCATGTAAGCAGGTAGTATATAGTCATAGGTGTCACTCTTGTTTTTAACAGCTAGCAAGAATTAGTTACACTCCATATAGATAAAGTTGTTTCTTGCAAATTATCACCCCGAAGGAAACCATACACACAACTCCACTGTTTTGGTCCCTTATTTGATTTGAAAAAATTATGATTTGAAAACAGACTGAACTGATGCATCTTCTACCCAGTTGCTCATACTTCCTGACATCCTGCAGGTGTACTTCCAATCCCTCTCATGCCTTTGCGTGTTCTTTTCAGTTCATGAGGTCAATATTTCTTTACCCTCTACTCTTAGTGCCAGACATGATACAGCAGTGAGCATTATAGTCAGATCCCTGCAGAGGGGAGCTTACCCTGTGGTAGTGAAAGTCCAGAAATGTAATTCCAATTGGGTGAAATGAGGGGCACGGTGCTATGGGAACACAGTGAGGGAGTACTGCTTCTCCAGGGTTTCAGGGAAGGCTTTTATTTAAGCTGGAGCAGGATGTGTGTGAATTAGCCCCTGGAAAGAGGAATAGCTATAGTCTGAATTGAAGCCATAGTATGTGTGAAGGCTGGAGGTGAGAGAGCAAGGGGCATTTGAGAGATTAAAAAGTCCCGTGTGGCTACAGCCTAGAGTTCAAGGGGGTGGAAGAGGCTAGAACAGTGTGCAGAACCCAGCTGTTGGAGGACTTAGTGAGCCAAGGAAAGGCTCAGCTTCTGTTTTATTCTGAACTCCTTATCTGCAGATGAATGATCTTCACCACAAGCTATTTACTGCAATCGGATTTACTGGGCATTGCCCAGAGAAAGCCATGATGTCCCTGTATGTCACTGGATTGACAGGATGGTATTAAAATTGCTGTTGTATTGATCTGCCTCCCCCACTAGACTGGCTGCTGAAGGGCAGGGAGTGTGTGTCAGTTTATTGTGGGGTGTCCAGCCCCTAGCTTAGGCCTGCCTCAAGTGTGCTATGCGTTTTCTCCTTTGTTGCCTTGCTTTACGTATGCATTTCCTCCTGTATAGAGTGCCCTACCCTACCTGTC
The DNA here is from genome assembly GCF_037993035.2 of Macaca fascicularis. NCBI lineage: Eukaryota > Metazoa > Chordata > Mammalia > Primates > Cercopithecidae > Macaca > Macaca fascicularis. Next base: position 43,087,437 of record NC_088378.1, read on the forward strand.
CGGCTGGACCACTCCTCCCCAGTGACCTCCAGAAAGCCTCCTGCCGTTTACTCCTTTGTGCTTCCAGATGCCTTGGACCCACCACTCAAAGAGTATTTGTCACATTGCTCTTCATTGCAGGCCCTCATTTGCCTTTAGAATGTGAGATCCCTGAGGGCAGATCCTGTGCTACACACCTTTTGTATTTTCGGTGCCTAGCAGGGTACCCTGAAGAAGACCTACTCAGAGTGAATCATGGGTGCAAGGAGAATGACTGTATTCTCCCCCACGGATGTGGAGAATAGGAGTGCAGGCAGCTAAGGGGGCGGTTACAAAGGTAGAGGGAAAATGGGGACACTTCAGTGCCACATGCATCACACAAATATTTTTAGGAAAAGGGACATGGTAAATTAATAGTGACAAATGCGACATGAAAAAGACAAAGGGCCCTTGGATTTGGATGTGCTTAATGGAATGTAATGGTGATAATTTAGACTTCCTTTTTCCCTCCCAGGCAGCAATGAATGTGGATCATGAGGTTAACCTCTTAGTGGAGGAAATTCATCGTTTGGGTTCAAAAAGTAAGTATGTAACAGAGATAGAGTATTTTTCGTGGCTTTACGTTGAACAGGCGAGACTGGCATGCTGGAGAAGCCTAGAAGGGGTCACCCAGGGGTTCAGGACAGAGGTATGGCAGCTCTGCCCACAGCCCCAGGTGGTAACTGCCCTTAGCCAGAAAGTGACATCTGGAGACACAGGGCTTTTGGGGTATTGTGATTCTGATGCAGAGAATGGTTGAGCTATTTCATTATTTTTTCAATAGAAAGCAAATTACCAAGCTTCTTTCATCTGACTACATTAAAATTTGGTAATTGAATCATGTTCAAATTTTTACTTATCATACTATTAAAATTCATGTTTTCTGCTTTGTTCTGCTATCATTTTACAAACTTCTTTTTTTAAATCATCTTATCTAAAATGTCATCATTTTACAAACTTGTAAATGACTAGGGACTTACATTGAAATTATACTAAATTATACTAAATTGTCTTTATTTTCTCCAAATCTCAAATCTTGAGTTTTGTATAATCAGGTATTAAGTAAGATAACTAAAATAAATCACCCTTTAGGTAGTGTTTAAGAAAAATTATCTTTTTCTTCAGCAATAACTAGGCAGCTTCCTTGAAGATAGTGACATGCAAAATGGGTAGTATTCGCGTCTTCTTCCTAAGTCGTAATGAAAATTACTATTATACTTGTGGCTTTAGGTATTTGGTACATCTCAGATGAGACATGCAAGAATTTGGGGAGCATTTTGAAAATAATGAGAATAATAGACGTATTCAGCAACAACTAGGATAATAGGACTGAAAGTTTTAAAATTACATCATGTAAGTGAAAACCCGTCCTAGAAAGTCCCTCAGAAGCTCTCAAGGTTTGTGTCATTATAGTTTGATTCTTCTTAAAGCACTGTCTGTTCATGAATCACAAATCCTTTGAAATAACAGGACAGACTTGGAAAATTCCATTAAGCCATTAATATCAAATGTCCCCTGCAATGGTTTTCTGTTCCTGCTGTAACAGATTGCCACAAATTTAGTGATGTAAACTTCTGTAGGTCAGGAGTTTGACAAGGGTCTTGCTAGAGTAAGATTAAGGTGTTGGCAGGGGACTCCTTTCTATAGGTTCCAGGAGGGAATCAGTTTCCTTGCCTTTTCCAGCTTCTAGAGGTGGCCTTGGCTCATGGTCCCCTTTCTCTGTCCTAAAGCGAGCAAGAGCTGATTGAGTCCACGCATTGCATTACATCGACCTCCTCCACTTTTTTTTTTTAAGTTTGTTTATTTGTTTGAGACAGAATCTTACTCTGTTGCTTAGGCTGGAGTGCAGTGGTGCAATCTCGGTTCACTGTAACCTCCGGCCTCCCGGGTTCAAGTGATTCTCCTGCCTCAGCCTCCCGAGTAGCTGGAATTATAGGCACCTGCCATCATGCTCAGCTAATTTTTGTAGTTTTAGTAGAGATGGGGTTTCACCATGTTGGCCAGGCTGGTCTTGAACTCCTGACCTCAGGTGATCCATCCACCTCGGCCTCCCAAAATGCTTGATTACAGGTGTGAGCCACCACACCCGGCCTAGTTTCTTGTATTTTTATTAGAGATGGGGTTTCACTGGCCGGCCGCAGTGGCTCACGCTTGTTATCCCAGCACTTTGGGAAGCCGAGGCAGTTGGATCACGAGGTCAAGAGTTCGAGGCCAGCCTGGCCAACATGGTGAAACCCTGTCTCTACTAAAGATTAAAAAAAAAAAAAAAAAAAAAATTAGCCGGGCGTGGTGGCATGTGCCTATAATCCCAGCTACTAGGGAGGTTGAGGCAGGAGAATCTCTTGAACCCGGGAGGCGGAGGTTGTGCCAAGATTGCGCCACTGCACTCCAGTCTGGGCAGTGGGGCAAGACTCCATCTCACAAAACAAACAAACAAACAAACAAGCAAACATAAAAGAGATGGGGTTTCACCATGTTGGCCAGGCTGGTCGTGAACTCCTGGCCTTAAGTGATCCACCTGCCTCGGCCTCCCAAAGTGCTGGGATTACAGGTGTGAGCCACCATGCACGGCCTGCCTCCCTCTTCTGTTTTAAGGACTTTTTGGATTACACTGGGCTCACCCAGGTAATCCAGGATTCCTCCTTGTCGTGGGGTCCTTAATTGAAATTGCATCTGAAAAGTCCCTTTTGCCATGTGAGGTAACATACAGATTCTAGGGATTGGACATGCATATCTTCTGGGGCCTTTATTCTTCCTATTACTCCCTCTTTTTTTGTCTTAGTCACTCTATTTCTATATCAAACCCAAGTCATCATTACTGAAATGTACCAAGAAAAGATAAATGAGGCATATTAAAGTTGGTGTGGACTCTTATGTCCTAAGGTAGTCAACAACTAAGTGAGTTGAATCATATGATCAGTTAATACTTATTGAGTATCTATATGTGCTAATAACTGTGTAGTACAAGTGGTATAAAGTGTGTTCCTTTTCCTCAGGGATTTTACTACTTAGTTGATGAAAACAAATAAAATCTCATAGTCCAGCTGCCATGGCTCAGGCCTGTAATCCTAGCACATCAGGAGGCCAACGTGGGAGGATCATGTAAGCCCAGGAATTCAAGACCAGCCTGGGCAACAAAGTAGGATCCCATCTCTACAAAAAAATTGAAAAATTTAAATTAGCCAGGCATGGTGGCATACAACTGTGGTCTCAGCTGTACTGGAGGCTGAGGCAGGAGGATTGCATGAGCTCAGGACGTTGAGGCTGCAGTAAGCTGTGTTGAAGCCATTGCACTCCATCCTATGGGACAGAGTGAGACCCTATCTCAAAACAAAAAGAAAAACAATAAAAAACTCATGAGGCAATTGTCAGAAAAAAAAAATGGTATGCTGAACTATGAAGTGCTGACATGCAATATGGTCCCTTCAAAATAGATTATTGGAAGTTGTAGTAGTTGGGGGCACTCAGTGAAGTCTTGCATCTCAGGTAGGACTTTGAAGTATAGGGCAGGTCAGTTTAGGGGGAAATCCATGAGTTGGTTTTGGAATGGGAATGAATGTATTGTTTGAAGAGAACACTGAGAAGACATTGGAAAATGTAATTTATTTAGTTTCTTTTTTGAGACGGAGTCTCGCTCTGTCGCCTGGACTGGAGTGCAGTGGCACCATCTTGGCTCACTGCAACCTCTTGTCTCCTAGGTTCAGGCGATTCTTGTGCCTCAGCCTCCCTGGTAGCTGGTATTACAGGTGTCCATCACCACACCTGGTTAAGTTTTGTATTTTCAGTAGAGATGGGGTTTTGCCATGTTGGCCGGGCTGGTCTCAAACTTCTGGCCTCAAGTGGTCCATCTGCCTCAGCCTCCCAAGGTATTGGGATTACAGGCATGAGCCACTTGGTCTGGCCATGATGTATTTAGTTTCCTAATCAAAGAAATCAACAATCTTCCCTAACTCAATTTTTCTCCCACCCATTTCACCACACCCACTTGATGGAGGCCTGATGAGTCTTATTTTCCACAGTGATGCCCCTCCTGTTCTTCCTCCCACACTCCTGTTTTTTTCCTGAGCTCAGTGAGGTCATCTTACTCTTGGCAGCATTATTATTGTTTTTTTCTTTTTTCTTTTTTTTTTTTTTTTGAGACGGAGTCTCACGCTGTTGCCCAGGCTGGAGTGCAGTGGCGCGATCTTGGCTCACTGCAAGCTCCGCCTCCTGGGTTCACGCCATTCTCCTGCCTCAGCCTCCTGAGTAGCTAGGACTACAGGCGCCCACCACCGCGCCCAGCTAATTTTTTTTTTTTTTGTATTTTTAGTAGAGACGGGGTTTCACTGTGGTCTCGATCTCCTGACCTTGTGATCCGCCCGCCTCGGCCTCCCAAAGTGCTGGGATTACAGGCTTGAGCCACCGCGCCCGTCCTCTTTTCTTTTTTTTTTTTCTGAGACAGAGTCTTGCTTTGTCACCCAGACTGGAGTGCAATGGTGTGATCTTGGCTCACTGCAACCTCTGCCTCCTGGGTTCAAACAATTCTCCTGCCTCAGCCTCCTGAGTAGCTGGGATTACAGGCATCTGCCACCACTCCTGGCTAATTTTTGTATTTTTACTAGAGACAGTATTTTGCCATGTCGGCCAGACTGGTCTGGAACTCCTGGCCTCGTGTGATCCACCCGCCTCAGCCTTTCAAAGTGCTGGGATTGTAGACGTGAGCCACTGGGCCCAGCCATGCATTACTGTTGTTTGGATAGTTATAGGTGTTAAAGGCATATTTCTAAAGATTTGTAGGATTTTCTTTTCTGTATCCATGTCAGCCTAGTGTTTATTGGTCATATTCAATTAGTTTTTTCTTTCTTTCTTTTTTTTTTTTCGAGACGGAGTCTGGAGTGCAGTGGCCGGATCTCAGCTCACTGCAAGCTCCGCCTCCCGGGTTCACACCATTCTCCTGCCTCAGTCCCCCGAGTAGCTGGGACTATAGGCGCCCGCCACCTCGCCTGGCTAGTTTTTTGTATTTTTTTTTAGTAGAGACGGGGTTTCACCATGTTAGCCAGGATGGTCTCAGTCTCCTGACCTCGTGATCCGCCCATCTCGGCCTCCCAAAGTGCTGGAATTACAGGCTTGAGCCACCGCGCCCGGCCCATATTCAATTAGTTTTTAAATTCTAACCTTTACAGTACTAGTCATTATTCTGGTAAGGCAAACTGAAATTCCACTTCAAAATTAGCAGCTTTCACGTTAGAAGACTTAAGATAATTATCATAACTTCTGTAAGCATGGAAATACTTTTAATTTTGCAGCTTCATCAGGATACCTTGACTTTCTCATCCCTGGCAAAAGATGACTTATTGAGTTTGAAAGCATATGTAGATATGTGTAATCTTTGAATGTGTTATGGTTAATTATTTAAGTTGTATCTGGAATGATTTTGCTTTAGTCTACATATTATGAGCTCAAGATGAAAACTGATGAATTTAGTTTTATCTTTTCACTCAAAGTCAAATTCTTTAAAGTCTCATTTTTCATATAGTGAAAAAGATTAAATGGGGAGAGAGCACTTGGATATTTAAATTCTTCCATTCAACAAATATTTTTTTTAGTGTCCCCTTTGTGCTCAAGTGCTGGAGATGTAAAAATAAACAAAATTCCATCTCCATCTTTGAGGTTCTCTTTAGGTAGCTGAAAGACAGGCAAACTAGAAGTACCTAGAGGGAAGTAATTAATATGCGCTGTAAGTTGGACTCTGTGGAAATGAATCCCAGCTCCTCTACATACTTGCTCTGTGACCTTGGCTACTTTACTAAACTTTTCTGTGCCTTGTTTTCCTTGTTTGTAAAACAGTAATACTCTACTTCAAGGACACATTTCTTCACATTAAAAGAATCTCTAAAATAGGCCGGGTGCGGTGGCTCACGCCTATAATCCCAGCGCTTTGGGAAGCCAAGGCAGGCAGATTGCCTGAGGTCAGGAGCTCGAGACCAGCTTGGCTAACATGGTGAAACCCTGTCTCTACTAAAAATATGAAAATCAGCTGGGCGTGGTGGCGGGTGCTTGTAATCCCAGCTACTTGGGAGGCTGAGTCAGGAGAATCCCTTGAACCTGGGAGGCAGAGGTTGCAGTGAGCCAAGACCACACCATTGCACTCCAGTCTGGGCAACAAGAAGGAAACTCAAAAGAAAAAAAAAAAAATCTCTCAAATAAAAATGCATCTTATAGTACATGGCATGCTATGGTTAAATTGGCAGTTTAATTGTAATATAAAATAATGATGCTTCTTGCAATCAATTGTGTCTTATCTTGCATAAAATACAGATTAAGTGAATTTTAATGACTGTAAAATGCATCGAACAGTTCCGGATCATAGCAAGTAGTCAATACATGTTAGCTATTAATACTATAAATGATGGTGAACACTTTGATAGATATATACTCAGTTTTATAAGAAGAGCTATTCACTCAACTGAAGGGATCATGAAGGACTTCTAGAAAAGGTAGCATTTGAATTCATTCCTGAAGAAAAATAATTTAGCTAGGAAAAAGTTTCTGGGTTTCTGGGCAGATGACTGAACATGGGCACTGTTACAAAGGCAGGATCTGTCATATCATCTTAGGCACAGCAAGCAGGTCATTGTGACTGAATCAGAAGGTACATGCAGTGATATGGCAGAAGGCCAGGCAAGTGATAGATGCAAGGCCAGAGGATGAAGTGCCTCTTCTGCGAGGCCATGGACTTCTCTATTTAGAAGGTCATAGGGAGCCATTGAAATATTAAAGTAGGCTTGATGAGGTGGCTCACACCTGTAATCCCAGCACTTTGGGAGGCCAAGGCAGGAGGAATGCTTGAGCCCAGGAGTTCGAGACCTCGTCTCTATTAAAAATAAAAATAAATTAGGTGTGGTGGCGCATGCCTACAGTCCCAGCTACGTGGGAGGCTTGGAAGGCTCAAGAGGATCTCTTGAGTCCAGGAGTTCGAGGTTGCAGTGAGCTATGATCACAGAACTGCCCTCCAGCCTGGGCAACAGATCAACACCCTGTCTCAAAAAAAGAAAAAAGAAAGAAAGAGGGATTAAAGTAGAAGAGTAACAATGAGCTTTGCATCTCATAAAATTTCTTCCACATTGTTTCTTCTGCACCCATGTGGAGGATGTATTGAGGAGCAAAAATGCAGAAAAGGAGGCTGGTATGGAGTTCTCAGCAGCTTGCAGTGACGCAAGTGAGAAACACTTAGGATCTGAACCAAGGAATTAACTGTCATTGGAGAGGAGAGGCAGTAGTCACAGAAGACACAAAGAAGGTGGAATCACCCAAACATTTGTCAGATTGAGGGATGAGGGGGGCATGAGAACTCCAAGATTACACCAAGGTTTCTGTCTTTGGTGCCTTTAAAAATTTTAACCAAAGTTGAGAATTTACTGTATGCTGGGCACTCTAGAAAAGACTTTTTCTTTATTATGTCTGTTAATCCTTGCAACAGCCCTGTGAGAGGTATTTTTACCCTCATTTGATGGATACCTGAAGTTCAGAGAGCTTGGAGGACTTGCCTGAGGTTACCAGCAGCTCCATTTCTATCTGTAGTCAGTGACAGGTTCCTGTTGCACACAGAGTGTCATGCAGGTAGAAGTTGAAAAATCAAAGAGGTGCATCTTTGCTTTCCAGGCCAACCATGGTCAGATTCCCTGTTTTCCCTTTAGAACATCTTTCATCCTCCTTCTCATCTTAGGTGATCTACTTCAGGTGAGTAAACTACTCAACGCTGGTCACTGTTCCCCCAGCCACCTTACTCGTTTTTAGCCTTGCCTGTGGCTTGGCACACTATCCCTATTTGTGTCAGTCACAGCAGAGCCCCTGGTCGCTGATGGTCTGCTCAGTGTGTGCCAGGCAGTGTGCCGAGTGCTTTCGAACTGTGTCTCCTGGCAGCACCGAGAAAAGATGTTCAGGCCCCCATTTTACACAGGAGGAAGCCAAGGCTTAGGGAGCTTTAAACAAGTTGCCCAAGGCCAAACAACTAGTAGGTGGCAGAGATTTCCACTGAGGACTGTTAGGTTTTTGAAAAGCTCAGAGCATATCATCACAATGAAGCTGAAGAAAAAAAAGCTCCAGGTTATTGTCTCCTTTCAAGTCCGGAAGAGGTACTGCCTCCTCCCTGAAGTCTTCCTTACCATTCTTGCCCAAAGACATCTTGCCCTCCTCTAAACTGTAAAATATATTTTCTTTTTTTCTTCTTTTTTTATTGAGACAGAGTCTCACTCTGTTGCCCAGGCTGGAGTGCACTAGCACGGTCATGGCTCACTGCAGCCTCGAACTCCTGGGCTCAAACAGCCGTCTGCTTCAGCCTCCTGAGTAGCTGGGATCACAGGTGCACTCCACCACACCCAGCTATTTTTAGTTTATTTTTTTAGGAGAGAGATGGTCTCAGTATGTTGCTCAGGTTGGTGTCAAACTTCTGGGCTCCAGGTATTCTCCTACCTTGGCTTCCTAAAGTGCTGGGATTACAGGCATGAGCCACTGCACTCAGCCGGGATGTATTTTCTTGGCTTCTCATTTGGCATCCAATCACGTACTGCTTTGTATTGTTGCTTTAACTTGTTATGTGTATATTTCTTATTTCTTCATGGGACTCAGAGTCATTGCTTTGAAAGTTCGAAAGCAATTCTCTCCTTCCTTATATCTGTCTCTAGCGTGTAACACAGTGCTGTGCTTACGGTAGGAGTTTGCCAAGCAGCCAGTCAGCAGTTCTCGCCAGGGAGCGTGGGCACTCAAGAACCTTGGGTCAAGAAATGGTCCTCTCCTCACTGTGAGGGCCATCCTCTTGACCTTGGGGGTAGCTTTGGAAGGGAAGAACCTGCAGTAGAGGGCTAGGAAGAGGTCAGGGATTCAGTCAGGTGATCAAAGGAATCACCCAAGGATAGGGAGGCGTCTCCCAGATTACTCTCGTCTCCAGGTTTTCAGGTTATTGATTTTTAACAGCAGATCCACTTTTGGTCTATCTTAACTTTCGATGTCTATGTTCAAAACTGGCCTCCAAATAAGATAATCTAGGGCTCATATGAAATACAGATTTCTGAGTCTACTACCAGGAATTCAGATTCAGTGGTCCTGATAAATGGCTGATGATAATGCATTTTTAAGGAGCCCCCACTCCCACCCTGGGGATTCCGAGTGTTCAGAACACACTTAGAGAAACACTGCTCTTGATCCTGGTTTTCTATTTTATTTGTAGTCTTTATTGATTCAAAAACTCACATAACAATTAACAAATAAAAAGCGGGAAATTTATCTGCAATATTAGCACTGTAGCACATTCAACTTTTGTGAATGTTCTTGGTTCTCAGTCTTTGGATAATCCTAAGGCTAAGAGGCGTATAACATGTATTTATTCCATTACTTTTTGGATCTGGGAAGAATATGTTGAATTTATGACTGTTAAATGTTAAATTGTAATCTTGGATAGCCCATAGTTAGAAATGTGTTAAAGATTTTGTAAATCTGCCATACTTGACGGTAAGACACAGACTTTACATTTGCTAACAATGTATTTTCTCAAATTAGATGCTGATGGAAAGTTAAGCGTGAAATTTGGGGTCCTCTTCCGAGACGATAAATGTGCCAACCTCTTTGAAGCATTGGTAGGAACTCTCAAAGCTGCAAAACGAAGGAAGATTGTAACGTATTCAGGAGAGCTGCTTCTGCAAGGTGTTCATGATGATGTTGACATTGTATTACTGCAAGATTAATGTGGTTCACATATCTTTTATGTACCACCATTTTTTGTTTCTGGTAAACTGGAATATAAAGTGAAAGAACAAACATTTGAACATACTTAATGTATTTTTATAGAACTTTGTAAACAAAAGGAGATTAATGTTTTAGAAGTCTGTCCTTTTTTATATCTTGAAAGAAAATTTATGTATGATGCTATAAAATAAACAAATCCTATTATTTTTCTCAGGAATCTGGTTGGGAATTGTAGGCAATGAGGTTTTTTGGGAGGCGGGGACAGGGGAATGTTTGTTTCATAAATAATTAGACATTTTCTATAGATATTTGACATTCTGCGAAAGCAACAAGCAAATTGAAGACCAACTCCTATGAGAAATATTATAATGCTTATGTAATAAAGACATGTAGCTGTCTCAAAATTGCCTTATTTTGTCATTTAAGTATTTGTGTGCTTCTCAGAATTGAGTTTTTGTATCAATATTAGATAACTGCAGTAAAAGTTATGTTAATCTGAAACAAATGCTCAGAACTACCAAATTTCAGTAATAGGAATGGCTGGGCACAGGTGCTCACACCTGTAATCCCAGCACTTTGGGAGGCCGAGGTGGGCAGATCACCTGAGGTCGGGAGTTCGAGACAGCTTGGCCAACATGGTGAAGCCCCGTCTCTACTAAAAATACAAAAATTAGCTGGGTGTGATGGCACATGTCTATAATACCCACTACTCTGGAGGCTGAGGTATGAGGGTCACCTGAACCCAGGAGGTGGAGGTTGCACTGAGCCAAGATTGCCCCACGGCACTCCAACCTGGGTGACAGAGCGAGACTCAGTCTCACAAAAAAAAAAAAAAAAAAAAGGAAAAGAAATAAGAATGGTTAGTGTTATGGTTGGACCCTATACAAAATACTTATTTTGAGGCTGATTGTGTGCTTATTGCTGAGTTAGGGGACATACCAAAAAATCTGACCTAAAAACTTCACATAAACTTCAAATTCTAGTTGGGTGACACCCATCTGAAACAATATGGGATAATCTCTGATTGCATGTTACAGAATTTAAAATGACTTGGAATACCAAGAAGAGTAAAAGCAGTGAAAGCCACAGTGGCCAGGGGAGAGATCCTGGAGGGGGCAGAGCTTGCATTGAGGAATGATTGCAGCTGATTATCTCGAGGGAAAAAAAGACGGGATGATGAGGGTGATGACTGAAGGAAAGGCAGAAGGACACAAATCAGCAAGGCATGATCTCGTGAAAGGCAAGATATCAGGCCGACCAGAATTCTGGGGAGAGAGGTGGTTCATTGGACCATGAAAGTGGGACCCGGGAAACCAAGAAGAGGAATCTGAACAGAAACTGGAGCAAGGACATTCCATGATGACAGTGATATTTGGTGCAGATGGCCCTGACACTAGTGATTCAGGTGGATTGTAGAGAGTGAAGAAGTGGTCAGACAAGCCAGCTGAAATGTTGCTCAGGATCATCATGGGGATGATGATAACGCAAAGGCAGGGGAAGAATGAACTCTAAGCATGTTTTTAAAATCAAAGCCCTCTCATCTGTGCTCTTTCTGCTGTGACAGGACCCCAACTCAAAGTAGATCAAACAATATTAGAATTCACTGGCACTTGATGGTTATTGCTAACTTTTATTGAGCATTTACAATGCTAATTCTCATACAACCCTGTGAGGTAAGTACTAATAGTACCTTCCATTTTATAGATGAGGTAAGTGAGGCACAGAAAAGTCGTCACTTGTCCAAGTTCACCTAGGTAGAAAGTTGTAGAGTCTGAATTTTGAAATTGGACTCATCTAACTGGCAATTCCAGGGATGGTGCAGACTTTGAGCATGGCTGGCTCCAGTGACTCAACAAAGTCAAAACTCTCTGTTTTTCCACATTGGCTCTCATGCCTTCTCTGGTTTGAGCTCTTTCTACTCTAAATAGACTCCCTGCGTATAGCTGGGAAGATGCTTCTGGTAGTTGCAAATTCACTTATTCCTAGATTAGTAATTCTAGTAGAGAGAGCATTTATTATAATATCTAATTATGAATTCCAAGAAGGGAATTCTGATTGGTCTCACTGCAGTATAAACCTACCCCTTCGACCAATGACATTTACCAGGGGGATGAAACACCGTGAACTGACAGGCCACAGGTCACATGCTGGTTTCTCAGTGGGGATGGGGTGAGTTACTGTGCTTGACAACCTCATTTCAAATAAGAAAGGGGTAGTTTTCCAAAAGCAATGATGCTGGCTACATGGGAATGATGTAGGTTCGCTGTAGAAATAAGAGACCTTTGGAAGAATGAATCCTTACCATTATGTGGCAGAAAATGAAAAGGTAAATGAGAAGCCATGGTCAAAAGCTACCATCATATATGCCCTCAGTGACTGAGAGAATAATGAACTAATTAACAGAGGTGGGAAAATTGGATGGAGAAGGAGGGCTAGTTTCAGGGAGTTTGATCTGAGCATGGCGAACTTGAGGTAGTTAAAGTAGAAATGTGTGGTACGTAGGTGAGGATTTTCTTCTAGAACCCAGGCTAAGTAAAGGCTTAGGAGTGTAGACAGAGACTTGGGAATTGTGGTTCATGGTTGATTTTCACTTTAATTTTGATTTGTATAGATAATTCTACTTCTGCCTGTCTTAGTAACGTTAAATTGAAATTTTATTTATCAGGCACTTAGAAAATACAAAAGACAAACAATCTACAGGCTTTGCAAAAGTCTAGGCTGAGAAACTGAAGCAACCTTTAGACGGAAGCAATGTAGGAAGCCCAAAGAAGTCTAAGAATTTTATGAGGTGGCTGACCTTGTGTAATCAAAAAGACTCTTAAAAAATCTATAGAAGTTGAAATTGTTACTCAGTCTGTCATGATTTGTTTAATGTCTTCTTGGTGAGCATCAAATGAAGTTTAGTTTCAAGCCCTTGATGATTTAAGCCCTTCCAGAGAAGGTATATTCATGTGATTGTTCAGTTATTTAAAGAAAACTGACAGAGTATCGTTTCTATCTACCATTGATATCGACAATACAGTTTTATGTTTTTTCCTTTAGATTCAAGATGGTTAGTCCTTTGTATCAACTTCACATATAGATAGTTCTTTTATTTGGATCATGGTGTTAAAATTTAAAATCATAGATTTGATTTTTTTGAGTTATGAATATACTCCTGTGAATTTTGAGCTGTGAATACAGTGAAAATACTCCTTCTTGGCCATAAGTTGCATTCCAGTTAATTATCTCAGTAATAAGTGCCATTGGCTACAGTTGGCTGGGAATTAGAGATGATCAACAGTTATACACCAACATTCCTTTATTCACACAATGAAAATATGGAACATCTACTTTGTTCAAGTCACTGTTCTAGGCATTAGGAAAGACTAAAGCAAAGTAAAAATAAACAAAATTCAATTCTAGTCCTCCAAAAACCCCAAGTAGTACTATGCATTATTAATAAATAGTATAAAAGAAGCTTTGGGTAAATGATACAGGGATATGGGTGCAAAGATGAAGAATCGTTCCTGGGGAGACCTGGGGGCTTTCATGGATAAAGTGAAGTTTCCTGGGGCTTTAAAGCAATAGAATAATAGGGTAGGACTTTAGGGGTAGAGTCGCTACTGCATACAAAATCAGAGAAAGGCAAGTAATTTGAGGTATGGAAGGAAAGAGGCGTAACAACAGTTGAGGCTAGAAAGGAAGGTTGGGACATTGATTTTGAACCTTTAGGACAGAAGAAACAATTCTAAGTGTATGTCTTAATAATGGTGAATTACAAAGAACTGTAAAAAAACTTACATAAAATAATTTGATAAGTACCACTAATTATAAAGAAACTTTAATTTTTAACTTCTGTAACATTGCTATTTTGTGTATTGAGATTACATAACACAATCTATAATTATAGCTTATCATCTTCATAGTGAATGACTGTTCACTGAAAACTGATTAAAGTTACCACGTTTGCATACTTGAATTTTCTTAAGCTCCTATCATAGGAAGTCCAAGCATGCCCTAGTGTCCCGGAGTCACAATTTAAAAATAAGTTACTGGCTGAGTACAGTGGTTCACACTTATCCCAGCACTTTGGGAGGCCAAGGCAGGAGGATCACTTGAGTGCTGGAGTTCCAGACCAGCCTGGGCAACAAAACAAGACACCCATCTCTACAAAAAACTAAAAAAATTAGCTGGGGTGTGGTGGCGTGACCCACTACAGTCTCCACTACTTGGGAGGCTTTCATAGATACCTAGGAATTCAAGGCTGTTGTGAGCCATGACTGTGCCACTGCACGCCAGCCTGAGTGTCAGAGTGAAATTCTGCCTCTAAATAAATAAATAATTAATGGCCAGGTGTGGTGGCTCATGCCTGTAATCCCAGCACTTTGGGAGGCCAAGGCGGGCGGGTCATTAGGTCAAGAGATCAAGACCATCCTAGCCAAAGTGGTGAAACCCCGTTTCTACTAAAAACACAAAAATTAGCTGGGCGTGGTGGCGCATGCCTGTAGTCCCAGCTACTCAGGAGGCTGAGGCAGGAGAATCACTTGAACCCGGGAGGCAGAGGTTGTCAAGAGCCGAGATCGCGCCACTGCACTCCAGCTTGGCGACAGAGTGAGACTCCATCTCAAAAAAAAAAATAAATATAAAAATAAATAAATAATTAAATAAGTTACAGACCAGGTAACTTAATATGCTGATGCAACTGTCTTTTCCTCCCGTCAGCCGATAATTGTCCATATACCATTACAATAGCCGAAATTAGAAAAGAGGAGGAGGGCAAATGATTGAGCAGGGTTGAAAAGGTGGAATGGATTAGATAATTCCCAAACCGGATGAACTGAGGTTTCAACAAATGCCTATTTAACATAATTTAAAGATTACTGACATTGTTATCTCATTTTCAATACAATGGCTGAGTCACTGAAGCTACCTGAAGCTAAAATGTAAAATTAACTTTTGAAAAGAAATTATTTCAGAATCCAGGATTCTACCATCAACAGCAGTTATAACATTTATGAACCAAAAAAAAAAAAAAAAGTTACAGAAATGTGGATCTGAGGAATTTGTCGTAAGGAAACACTGACATCCCAGATTTCCCTAGTGTCTGAGCACAATTCCTACAATTCCAGACAATAAGGAGGAACAGTTCAATGAACTGACAGACAAAATACAAACATGTTATGGCAAAGGAACAAGCTGATTTCTCTGTGTCATGAGGTATTGGACTCAGTATAGCCTCATAAATCTAGAAAAAGTCAAGAGAAATGCATGTACCTTTAATTTATTTATAGACAAATAATCTCTGGCTTTCCAGTTTCTTTAAAAAAGTTATAAATAACTCTTCAAAGAAAACCAGCTCCTCAGGAGCCTTTTTTGATGAGAAATCTGAAACAACCACACTTTTCTGGAAGATGGATCTATCCGAAAATTCCTCTCCTGTTGTTTTTGTCTCTAGCAGCTTCAACAAACGGTTCCTTAAAAAAATAATTTTTTTGTAGTCCTCCTTTAGTTGAATGTTTCAGTTAGACACTTTGGGCTAGAAGGAATGGAGATTCACTTAGCCGGGTAAAAGGGGTTAACCGTCAGGATGTATACGGGGCAACTAGGAAGATATGGGACTCCACTGAAAGCCAAAAGAGGGCCATTTACCATGATAGGACCTCTACAGACTGAGGGCTGTTAAACCAGAACGTGTCAGAATGGCTTTTGTAGCTCTTTCAACATCTAAATACTCTGGGGGCTGAGTGTGGTGATTTACGCCTGTAATCCTAGCACTTTGGGAGGTCTAGGTGGGAGGATTACCTGAGGTCAGGAGTTCCAGACCAGTCTGGCCAACATGCTGAAACCCCATCTCTACTGAAAATACAAAAATTAGCCAGGTATGGTGGCACATGCCTGTAATCCCAGCTACTCAGGGGGCTGAGGCAGCAGAATTACTTCAACCTGGGAGGTGGAGGTTGTAGTGAGCCGAGATTTCACCACTGCACTCCAGCCTGGGCAACAGAGCCGGACTCCATCTCAAAATAATAATAATAATAATAATAAAAATAATAAATAAAGAAATACTCTGGAGATTCTGATTCAGTAGATCTGGATGAGGCCCAAGCATTTCCATGAAGAAGCGTCTCACAGGCTGCTTCTGATGGGCAGCTCTGGTGAAGAACTAGCCTTTACTGCACTGGGGACTCCTGGTTAACACCACTCTGTTGTTTTCACAGATTCAGTTTGATACGATTTGGCTGTGTTAACCCAAATCTCGTCTTGAATTGTAGCTCCCATGATTCCCACGTGTTGTGGGAGGGACCTGGTGGGAGATAATTGAATCATGGGGCGGTTTTCCCCCATACTATTCTTTTGATAGTGAATAAGATTCACGAGATCTGATGGCTTTATAAGGGAAAACTCCTTTTGCTTGGTTCTTATTCTCTTTTTTGCCTGCTGCCATGTAAGACGTGCCTTTCACTTTCTGCCATGATTGTGAGGCCTCCCCAGCCACATGGAAGGTGAGTCCATTAAACCTCTCTTTTTTTTTTTTTAATAAATTACCCAGTCTCAGGTATGTCTTTATCAGCAGTGTAAAAATGGACTAAAACACAGTGCTTTCTGTTTACTTCTCTTTATGCTTCTAATTACCTTCCTCAACCTCTATCTTTTCTCTAATTCATAGCTTTTACTTAATCTTTGATTTGTTCCCTCATTATTTTGATTTATTGGTGTCCGTTCTTGCTGCTAGCAGTCTCATGCTGTACAAGGTCTGAATTCAAATAGATAGAAAAATCCTGAGTAGCTCAGTTTGTCTCTAGTTGATAACGTTATGCTCCAAGCCACCTCATAGGTCGTTGACCAGCCCAGGATTGGCTGGGTTGGCTGCCTACCCCTGGTCCAATCAGTTGTGGCTGTGGTTAGGGGATGGAAGAGCTGGGCAAATGGCTGTCTCGAGTTCCCGCAACAGGATCAGGGAGCTGAGCTGCCTCCGCAGTGCCTGTGGATCCGGCAGACGTTGTGAATGCATTCTAACAAGCCTCTTCTCAGAGGTTCTCTGGGATTTATTAGACAATACGAAGACAGTGACTTTCAATTTGGAAGATATGATCACCCTTTTTAAACATAAAAAATGTCACCCCCACCTGTTTGTTGTACTTGCAGTATCTATGATGAATAAAATACATTATATAATACATAGTACACATACAAAAAGCTGTTTTATCTTTATCAAATGTGGTTTTTGTTTGTTGTTTTGTTTTTGTTTGTTGGTTTGTTTTTAGATGGAGTTTTGTTCTTGTTGCCCAGGCTGGAGTGCAGTGGCATGATCTTGGCTCACTCAACCTAGAACCTCCTGGGTTCAAGTGATTCTCCTGCCTCAGCCCCCCAAGTAGCTGGGATTACAGGTGCATACCACCATGCCCAGCTACTTTTTTGTATTTTTAGTAGAGATGGGGTTTCATCATGTTGGCCAGGCTGGTCTTGAACTCCTGACCTCAGGTGATTCACCTGCCTCGGCCTCCCAAAGTGCAGGGATTACAGGCATGAGC
This sequence comes from Macaca fascicularis, assembly GCF_037993035.2. Lineage (NCBI taxonomy): Eukaryota > Metazoa > Chordata > Mammalia > Primates > Cercopithecidae > Macaca > Macaca fascicularis. The sequence goes on from NC_088378.1 coordinate 43,104,689, forward strand.
CACCGTGCCCGGCCTAGTGAAGGTTTTACATGAGTTATTAATCATAAAGTTAATACTTACACTTTAAAGATAATAATACATTTACTATTTATGTATAAAAGGTACATTATTTATTCAATCTACAGAAAATGTATAAACCAAAAATAAAATCCTAAACCCCCCACTGACCTAATGAACTCCCTCTTGGGAAGACCTCAGAAAAACCTTAAAAAGTGAGTTCCCAGCCTATCAGGACAGGAGGTCAGACATACCCTAAACTCCTAAAGAGTTTAGACACAACAACTTACCAGCATTATGTTATAGTAGAGATCATAAGTCTGACAGAACACTCTTTGTGGCAATAAGATACCAAATTATAAACAAGAGGCCCTGCTAGGCAAAGGTTAAGTCGTGCACTCTTGCACTTAAAGAATAACTATATTCTGGCATCCAGGAGGCTTTTCTTCTCTGGCAGCTAAACGAGCACTGGCCTTGAGAGATGCAATATTTTAACAATTTGCAGCTCCACCAGATGCTGACTAACTGACCCCCAACCATTTTCCCACAAGCCATAACTACATCTTTGATTGGACAAGAGACCAATTTCAGTAACTTTCTCCTGATAAGACCACTGACCATGGACTGATTCTGGCCAGTTTACAGAGGCTGCACAGTTGTGTCTTTGTGTCTTGAAAAGAGCAAAATTGTGTCCTGAAAAGACCCAATTAGGCCTAATTGTAATACATTTAAATGTTTCGTCTCCACTCGCAGGTGAACCTGGGTCATGTGTAACATGCATGTTTGTTCCCTAGCCTGCATCATGACCACTTTCATGAATGTCCATAGCTCCTGTTGAATATGTATGTTTAGCTAACCCATTCATCAAATATCTTCTACCCCAATGCCTTCTCCTTCAAAGTGCCTGGCTTTCGTGTTAGCCCTCCCAGCTTGCCACATGACCACCTTGCAGGTTGTAACCCTTTATAAGAAATAAAGTCTCCTTTTCCAAATTTATAGATCTTGTGATTTTTTTTTTTTTTTTTTTAAATTAGCAATGCTTGGTACACATATGGTTTCCTGGATTCCTTGAAATAACTCTGGTTCCTTAGGGTGTTTTGTCCGCGGGTTACGAATGCTTTTGTGGTACAATAAGCACATTGCCTAGATCATGAACGCCTGCATTTGAGCCTCAGGATCTACTACTCATTTCGGTTCTCAGAACCCATGGTTGTTCTACATTTCCTCCCCTTGAATCTGGGCAGACTTATGACTGATTCAACAAATAGAATACAGTGGAATGATCCTAATGATTTCTGAGGCTGGGCCATAAATCGCTATAGAGTAACTATTTGACACATGTAATATAAGAGAGAGAGGGAGGACCTTGGGGATGATTTCATCAAGCAATTCGATGTTACCCCTAAATCCTGATTTCCTTCTTTCTCCATTCTGCCATCTGTAATATGTTTTATTTCTTTCTAAGTCTGACTTTCTTCCTAAGTCTGGCTTTCTTCCTGGTCAAAAAATAGCTGCCAACAACTTCTATTAGCATGACTCCTTGGAAAAAGAGGGAGAGAGGGAAAGAGATTTGAGAGAGAAAGGAAAGCTGTAGGAGGAAAAAGTAGCAATCATAGATTAATCCATTGTCAACTACCTTCCAGTGCTGATGTTGAGAAGTCAGGTAGCATTCTCATCCCTTACCATTTTTATGTGACTTTAAAAAATTATGGGAATTTTTGGAATCTTTTAATCCCTAGGTTCTAATGTTCTGCCATATTATACCTGGTCATGCATCATTTTCAATCTTTTATTTATACAGAAACGTATGTTCTTTAGTTTAGGGATGTTTTCTTGTGTTATTTCCTTGAAAATTTATTTCTCTCCATTTTCTTCTTCTTTTTTCTTCTCCTGGAATTCTTAATAGTTGGATGTTGGCACTTCTAAATTGGTACTTTAATATTCTAAGTTTTCCCTCTTATCTTTTCTGGGGTTTTTTTGGTTCTTTTTTTCTAAGAGATTTACTTTGCTTTCTCGTTAAAAATTAAGAGTTAATTCCATTTTTGGATTTTAATTTCCATCACTTTTATTAAAGGATAGCATTCTGTTCCCGTTTCATGAATATGACACTTAGTTTCATCTCCTTGAGAATATTAACCATGACTTCACTGATGTATTCTACTGCCTTCTGTCTGTTCAAATGAAGTCCTTTTTTTGTCAATTTATTTGTTTGTATCTCTATTTTTGTGTGTTTGTGCTGAAGTATTTCCTCAAATATCTAGAGATCTTTGGCTATCTCTTCATATTTAACAGTGAGTCATTAGGAAACTGATCAGAGGCTCTGTATTGGTGGCCAGATTTTGCCAACAGATACTAGTGAGCTTTGTTATACGGTAATCAGTTGGTAAGCAAGCTTTTCATTGTGAAAATTCCAAACATGAAAATCGTAGGGTTTTGGGGTTGTTTCTGAAGAGCTCTGCTAATTTCTGCGTGGGTGTATCTCGTGGGTGCAGGCATTCTGGAATCAGGGGAAGAAACTGGAGCCCTACCGTTCAATCAGCAAAAGTTTTTCACTCCTCTCTTTTCAGCTTTGCTCCCCACCCTTGCTGTCTACTATACCTGGGATGATCTGGTATGGAAATACTTCCTCTCCATTTTTTTGGAGACCTTGATCTCCATGTGTAGGCAGGAGGAGGAGGAGTTACTTGAATTCAAGGGAAAGGTGATGGGACCGGGGGCAGGGCTACCAGTGGATAAATGAGCAACCAACCCCCTAATTGCAATCACACACCTTTTTCCTGCCTTAAGAGTTCCCTGAAAATACCAGATATACAAGGGTTCTGAGCCTCATCGGGCCTCTGTGAGGGTAGATTGACTCAATTCCTACTGGTATCCCTATCCATAGGTGCTTAGGTGGCAGCTTTCTTAAGTCTATTCCTACTCTTCTGTCTGCTCTCCTAACTTCAAAAGATTATTAATGTTGCTCATAAGCTATTGTCACCTGTCATATTTTCTTTGTCCTTGTGAATTTGTGACTTTTTTTCATGTATTTGCTGCATTTAAAAATGGTTCAGGAGAAACAATATTAAAATGCTGATTGATTTGCCATACTTATCTGGAAAACCTTTCTCCTTTTTGCAGTCCAAAATGTTTTCTCTAATTTTTTTGCTCTTAGACTCCCAGATCACAAATGCAGGCAATCCAGAGTTCATTTTTCGCTCTATTTTGTCATCCTCGGTGGTGGAGATCACTGTCATGTGACTCTCCAGCATACTAAACATCTGTAGCCCTCTCAAAGCAAGCTCTGCCTGACTTCTGCTGTCTCTCAATCCTTCAGCCTCCAGGGCATCCTGGCAGAGATGGGAATCAAGAAAGAAGGTACAGTGTGCCAGGAGAAACCCAGGAAGATCTCATCACTGGGAAATGTGGGATTTAGGCCATTGGGAAATATAACCTAGGCTCATTATGTTTTATTTCACTTGAGTGTATTCTGAAGAAACAGAAGATGATATGTAAGAGGAAAAGGTGAAGAAACTGCACATTGTAGCAGAAAATGACAGATCTTGGAACATTTTTTAAAAATGGGAATAAAAACACAAGACAATTATTTGGGGGCCGATCACAGAATTTATTGGAATAGCTTTATCTAATTGCCATGCAATTCAATACCAATTATGTGTCTCCTTAAATAGGTGCCAAATTAACTTTGAGGAATGCACTATTTGATTAGAATAGTAAACAGTCTACACATATATTCAATATTTATTGTCTGTTGATGTTGTAATCAGCAGAAAAGGAGCTTATTGACAGCTGGCTGCAGAGAGAAGCAAAGAGTATTAGTATAAAGGGCCCTGATAACGATGAAATATTTTTGGAGCTGGAGTCAACTACAGAGTTTAGGACTCTCCATACCAGCCAAGAAGCATTGAACAGATCAAGGAAATGGATCTTTTGCTTGGAATTGTGGATAAACCTAATAACCTCTAAGTCTTGGTCTCTTCTTATCTGTAATGTAGAGAAAATAATTACTCCTAACTCTTAGGATTATTGTGGGGATTAAACTTCTGAAATATAGTAATTGCTCAATAAAAGTTAGTTGTTGTTATTATTATTTCTTTTGGTAGGAAAATTGTTGCTGGAGTTACAATTGTTACCATTATTTGTTTCATGAAGTTCTGAAGGTAACCTGGGCCTTGAGGGCGACTTATAATAAATGGAGGAGGTAGTCACTGGCCAAGGTGTAACTACATCAGCCTTCAAGGGGAGGAAACAAAGGTCACTGAAAGTTATGGGACTAAATTCAGAGACACATTTACAATTGTTAGCTTCTCCTTTGGTGGATTTTTGTTGGCAGGCCAAATCTCTATCTCTCATAACTCACTGTACTGTTGTCTATCCTACAAAGACTGTTTACTGATGACCCTCCAATGACTACAATAGCACTAGACATACTGGCTGCTTAATAGATAGTTGCTGAATGAATGGATGAATGAATGGATGGATGGATGGATGAATGAGGCAGAAGAGTTTGTTTGCTGTGGTTGCTGTTTTGCGCATCAGAAGCTCATGTGCCATGGTTACTTACAGCTTGAAATAGCAAGAGAGAAGATGAGTTGGCAATTATTTTTCTTTGATTGGGGGTGTTCTATAGTTTTTAAAAAATTATCAGTGTTTTGGCAGCTTTTATCGTACCATGTTTGGACGATAAATGACTACTTTGTTGCAGAAAGGTAACACATGTCTCCTATATTTTATGAAATAACAAACCTTTCATCTCATTGCTGAATTTTTAGAGCAATGTTTTATAATTAGAAAAAAAAAAAATAAACCTTTGCCAAAAGTGAAAAGTTTGGGGACGAATAAAGAGCAATCTAGTCTTAGGTATGTGCGAATCAGGGAACAAGAGCCATACACACACAGGAGTTCACTGCAGGGGGAGAAAGGGTAGCAGCTGTTCTGCCAGAGAGCTGCAGCTGACAGGGGTTCCACCACGGACAGGTCTGGCTGATGAGACTGTTGAGTAGAACATTCACCAGGTAATTAAAGAATAAGAGTAAAAAATGGAAGATTTGGATAAAGGTGGAATATTAGAGAGGCCTCAGACTCTGAGTTGGGAGAGACTAGATAACAAAGAGAAAACTAGACAGTGAATTAAGAAAGGGGAGTTTGTGTAGTAGGTTTGGAGCAGAAATATCAATAAAGGAGGAATGGGGCCGCAAGTAGCCTCAAGGAGCCATTAGTTTGCATATTCTAAGTTAGTACCATGGTTTTCAAAATGGGGTCTATTGTAGTGTCTTGAGGAGCTCAAAGCTGATTGAAACATGCCAGGTATTTTTTTGGTGCTTAGGGACAAGCGACTTTCATTTTACTTAGGGCTAAGAGATGCTTACTGGTAACCTACTAAGAAAGCCAAGGGTTGCTAAACGTAACAATTTATAAACTAAAAGTAATGTACTATTAGAGTTGATGAAAAATCGAATTCAGTAGTCTACTGACAAGGCTGGTTGACTCCCAGTACCACAAGTGTATATGTTGTGAGGGTTGTATGGCATATGCTCATGATGATGGTTGGAATTCTTACACTTTTTTGAAAGGGTACTTTGTTAACAGTATCATCAACATTTTCTTGAATTGGTCATGATTTTCGGTTGCTACCATTCTGGCTATTTAATGACTAACTGAATTTAGCTTTGTTACTATAAATTTGTTGGTTGTTTGGTTAGACATTTGCAAGTAGTGACACATATTTGTGTCAGTGCTATTTGGGGCTTAATTTTTCTCAAAACTAGAACTTGAGATGTAGATAATTCTATCTACATCTATTCTTTTTTTTTTTTTTTTTTTTGAGACAGAGTCTCGCTCTGCTGCCCAGGCTGGAGCGCAGTGGCCAGATCTCGGCTCACTGCAAGCTCCGCCTCCCGGGTTCACGCCATTCTCCTGTCTCAGCCTCCTGAGTAGCTGGGACTACAGGCGCCCGCCACCTCGCCCGGCTAGTTTTTTGTATTTTTTTAGTAGAGACGGGGTTTCACCGTGTTAGCCAGGATGGTCTCGATCTCCTGATCTCGTGATCCGCCCGTCTCAGCCTCCCAAAGTGCTGGGATTACAGGCTTGAGCCACCGGGCCCGGCCTCTATCTACATCTATTCTATCTACACCTATCTATTCTATCTACATCCACATCATTCTATCTACATCTACATCTATTGCTAGAGTAGATGTATAGAGAAAACCCACTGTGTTTGCTTATAGAGTGATGGTTTATTTTTATCACTCAGTTCTTTGTCTTATTGAAAATCAGACTTGGTGGAGCATGGGGTCATTTTCCTTACTTGGATGAACTATAGTCCAAATAGTTTGAGATACAATGTTTAGGCTGGGTGTGGTCGCTGATGCCTGTAATCCCAGCACTTTGGGAGGCTGAGGTGGGAGGCTTTCTTGAGACCAGGAGTTCAAGACCAGTGTATACAACATAGTGAGACCTTGTCTCTACAAAATAATAAATAAATAAATAAATAAATAAATAAATGGCTGGGAGTCTACTTGTATGTTGGTGATATTTAGGGAAATGTCCTAAAGAGCCAAAATTCCATTGAAAATTATTAGGTTACTATAAAAGTCTTAACTTCACTTTTATTATCAAATACTTGGAAGTGTAGGTGTCATGATTCAGGAAGACTTGACTACAAAGCATGCAGATAGACCAGTGTGAGGCAGGAAGAAAAACGAGAAAGCACGGATCTGGTAAGTCTGGGGCTAAAGAAGCAAACAACCCTGTAGCTTGGGTTTCTAAGAACATGGTATCTGGGGAGGTGGGAAATTCCAAATTGAGTGAATTAGGATATCAATTCCTATAATCCTGGTAGTCTGACACTGAAGGTTACTTGAATCCAGAATTTGAGTCCAGATTCCTAGATTGTTAACTGAGCAAAAACATAGATGGCCCTAGACTATTTATACTAATTACTCCCTGCTGTGAGCATTTCTACAGGGCTCAACCCAACCCAAATCTAAACATGACAACATATGAAGAGAGGGACAAGAATGCTGGGAATGAAGGTCTGAGCCCAGGAATGATTTTCTGGACAGGTTTAGGTGTTCTTAGTGGTTTGTTTTATGCAGCGGTCCATGTAATGGGAGATGGGGGTGAGGGGCAGGGAGGAGAGACTAGAAAAAGGCCCTCCAAAGCAACTTACTAGCCTCTCTTTTAGGATCCGCCAGAATCCAAGACGACTCTTCATTTTGGGCTAGACTACAGGTTTCTTTCAAATACAATAGGACAAAAATTGAAGAACACCAAGACATAGAGAAGTGCGAAAGAGTTCTTTCTCCTTTTGTTCCCCATCAAATCAAGTGCTAAGTATTCAAGTATTACCTGCGTTGCTTTCAGCCCTCTTCCAGACGTGGATAGCTGTGATAGGCCTGCATCCCAGAGCAGGTGTGGTTCATTTAGACAGGGGGTGAACACAAGGCTGTTCTGCCCACCTGGGCAACTGTTTCAGCTGTGCGGGGAGGATTATGACCTTGTTATCCCCTCCTTGGGGCAGAAATCATGGGCCCATGTGATGTTCTATGATTGTTTTTCTTTATTTGAGATACAAAATGGAGACATTTCTTCCCAATATATTTATAGAGAGACAAACATCAAAAGGACAAGAAAGATTTCTTTAAAAAGAATTTTTAAGCCAGAGATTTGCAGGTGCTACATTTTCTTTCATTGCAACCTGTCTCTAGGGAAGGTGTGAAAAGATCTTGGCACACTTCTTTTACTAACGGTGGTCACAGCCCATCTGGGAGGAAGAATCAGTACACAGTGATGCCAGATATCTCAAGGCTCAATTAGGAGGTTTTCCTGAGTCTCCAATATTTCTCTCTGGAGGGTCTCATCTGCTGCACAACACCATCCTTCACACCAGAACAGGAGCCCCAACAATGCAGGGATTCTTTTGGTGTGTTTCATTCAGAGTTGTGTCTTCAGTGACTAAAACAATACCGGGCACATAATAAGTGCTAAATAAAAATTGTTGAACAAATGAACAAATGTCCTTCACCTCATTCATCATGAATGGAGGTGATAATATATAGCTAACATTTATTAATATTTTACTACGTACTTAGGAATGTACTAACTACTTTACAAACTTTTTTTTTTTTTTTTTTTTGAGACAGAATCTCACTCTGTCTCCAGGCTGGAGTGCAGTGGCATGATCTTGGCTCACTGCAGCCTCTGCCTCCCAGGTTCAAGAGATTCTCCTGCCTCAGCCTCCCGAGTAGATGGGACTACTGATGTGCACCACCATGCCCAGTTAATTTTTGTATTTTTAGTAGAAATGGGGTTTCACCATATTGACCAGGATGGTCTCAACTTGACCTCGTGATCTGCCCGCCTCAGCCTTCTGAAGTGCTGGGATAATAGGCGTGAGCCACAAACGTTATTATTATTATTATTATTTTTTAGAAAAAGGTTTTATTATTAAGATAATTTAAAAGAAGACATTGATAGAAAATGAAAAGAAATTATGAACCCTGTCAAACCCATTCAATTCAATGTTCTAGTTCTTCATTTCCTAGATACAACTCTGTACCATGGTCATAATTTTTCCATCTCATGAATAAGAGGAAAAATGATAGGAGTGGAGACTATCCCGAGGAATACTTTTGAGATTAGTGGATAAGTGTTCAATGAATAAGTCAAGTATATCTAAAGAAACACTGAATGTACGTGTATATCACAGTCAGTATCTCATATCGTGAACAGTTAATCAAAATAGCTTTCTCTTTCCTAACCATTTTGCCATACTACAATGATCTACTTAAAATACAAATTTCACAACTGCAATGATTCTTCACTGCCCACAATTAATGCACTGTTTCATAAACTATGTTCTACCAATTATATATTGCCTATTATGTTTAATTGTCACTATAAAGAAATAATGCACAGGCGTGGTGGCTCATGCCTGTAATCCCAGCACCTTGGGAGACCGAGGCAGGGGAACCACTTGAGCCCAGGAGTTTTGGCAGCAGCCTGGGAAACAGAGTGAGGCCTTTTGGCTACAAAAAAAATTAAAAAAAAAATTAGCAGGGTGTAGTGGCACGTGCCTGAAGTCCCAGCTGTTTAAGAGGATGGGGTGGGAGGACCGAGTTGAACCCAGGAGCTTGAGGCTGCAGTGAGCCAAGATCATGCCACTGCACTCCAGGGCAAGCCCTTGTCTTCAAAAACAAAAAAAAAAAAATTAAGAAAAGTAATGTGTTGAACAAACATCAAGTACGAAGTATACTAATACAGTGGATAAATGCTACTCCAACTCTGATCCACTGACTGCCAGGATCAGCATGACACTGCAGATGAAACTCAAGAATCTTTCACAAGAGGCTATCCAGCTGATTGTTCTGAATGTGAAAGTTTTAGAAGCACTGTTCCAGAGGATGAAAATGAGGGGACCTAATTTCTTCTCTCTTAGGAATCTTACCCACGAAAAGGTATTGCAAGCATCTGTTGAGGAGCTGGAATTCTTAAAACCTCTCAAAGCATGCTGTGTGAATAAACGGACAGTGTTCAGATTTCTGACTCTAACAGACCATCTAGCCATGGAAGCCTACAGCCCTTTTAAAAGATATACTTTCAATGCAAAAACACTATTTTATTTAATCTTTACAACACCCAATGAAGTACGTATTAATAATGATACTATTATTATTATTCCCACTTTATATTCTGAGACTAAGGGAATCTAGTAAACCCCAAAGTTATTCTGCTAGGAAGAAGCCTAAGTGGGAGTCTGAGTCCTCCGATCCTATTCAGTGCTGTCCTCAAGAAGGTTACAATCCAGTTAGGATGATGAAATTGGTGCTAGTGAAACAATTAGTCTTCCTACTTTCTCTATCAGTGCTTTTGTTTTCCATTCAGGGCAGATGAATCATCTGAGGATCTTGTTAAAGTGTAAGTTCTGTTTCAGTATGTGTGAAGTGAGCCACAAAATACTGCCGGTCTAAAAAGCTCCCAGGTGATGCCAACACTGCTGGCCCCCAGAATATGCTTTGAGAAACAAGTTTACATCCCCTTTTCCCTTCTCAGGCATTGCTGTTGCTGGAGGCTTCTGTGGTCTAGGGCAATGTGCCCCAAATACCTCTAACAAAGTGACTCTCATCTTCTTAGTTTTCACAATACTTATAGAACACTGGAAGTATTCTTCATTTAGGGTTTTTGATTAAGTAGATTCACTTTTTAAGTATGGAAATCAAATCAAGATGCATTAAAGACTTAACTGTAAAAAGTAAAACTCTAAAAAGCCCGGAAGAAAACCTAGGAAATACCATTCTGTACATAGGAATTGGCAAAGATTTCACGACAAAGACACCAAAAGCAATAGCAACTAAAGCAAAAATTGACAAATGGGATCTAATTAAATGAAAGAGCTTCTCCACAGCAAAAGAAACAGTCAACAGAGTAAATAAACAACCTACAGAATGGGAGAAAGTATTTGCAAAGTATGCATCTGACACTGGTCTAATATTCAGAATCAATAAGGAACTTAAACAAATTTACAAGCAAAAAACAACCTCATTAATAAGTGGGCAAAGGACATGAACAGATGCTTTTCAAAAGAAGACATGCATGCAGCCAACAAGCTTATGAAAAAATGCTCAATATTACTAATCATTAAAGAAAGTAAATCAAAATCACAATGAGATAACCATCTCACACCAGTCAGAATGGCTATTACTAAAAAGTAAAAAAAAACCAGACGCTGGCGTGGTTGCGGAGAAAGGGAAACGCACACTGCTGGTGGGAGTGTACATCAGTTCAACCATTGTGGAAAGCAGTGTGGTGATTCCTCAAAGAACTAAAAACAGAACTATCATTTGACCCAGCAGTCCTATTACATATCCTAGGTATATATCCAAAGGAATATAAATCATTCTACTAGAGAGACTCATGCACATGAACGTTCATGGAAGCACTATTCACAATAGCAGAGTCGTGGAATCAACCTAAAATGCCCATCACTGGTAGACTGGATAAAGAAAATGTGGTACATATACACGATGAGATACTATGCAGCCATTAAAAAGAACAAGATTATGTCCTTTGCAGGAACATGGATGGAGCTGGAAGCCATCATCCTTAGCAAACTAACTCAGGAACAGAAAACCAAATACCGCATGTTCTCACCTATAAGAGGGAGTTAAATATTGAGAACACATGGCCACAAAGAGGGGAACAACAGATACTGGGGCCTACTTGAAGGTGAAGTGTAGGATGAGGGAGAGGATCAGGAAAAAATAACTATCTGGGGCAGGCTCGGTGGTTCACGCCTGTAATCCCAGCGCTTTGGGAGGCCGAGGCAGGTGGATCACCTGAGGTCAGGAGATTGAGAAAAGCCTGGCCAACGTGATGAAACCTCATCTCTACTAAAAATACAAAAATTAGCCCGGTGTAGTGGCTAATCCCAGATCTGTAATCCCAGCTACCTGGGAGGCTGAAGCAGGAGAATCGCTTGAGGCTGGGAGGCCGAGGTGGCAGTGAACTGAGATCGCACCATTGCACTCCAGCCTGGGCGACAAGAGGGAGACTCTGAAAAGGAAGGAAGGAAGGAAGGAAGGAAGGAAGGAAGGAAGGAAGGAAGGAAGGAAGGGAAGGAAGGAAGGAAGGAAGGAAGGAAGGAAGGAGAGAAAGAGAGAAAAGAAGGAGAAAAAGAAAAGAAGGAAAGAAGGAAGGAAGGAAAGAAAGGAGGGAAGGAGGGAGGGGAAAGAGAGAGAAATAGAGATGGGGGAGGGAGGGACAGAAGGAGGGAGGGAGGGAGAAAGGAAGGAAAGAAGGAAGAAGGAAGGAAGGAAGGAAGGGAAGAAACTGTTGCTATACTTAGTACCTGGGTGACAAAACAATCTGTACACCAAACACCCGCGTCACCCCCATAGTTTACCTATATAACAAACCTGCACATGTACCCCGAACCTAAAATAAAAGTTAAAAAATAAATTAAAACAAATGTAAAAGAGAAGTGAAATGTATTTATTTGTTTTGAGTTGTATTGGTTTTTCCAGAATGTGTGATAAAGTGCACAAGTCTTATGCACATAGCCCCATGAGTTTTTATACCCCTCGCACAGAGGGAGACAACTACCACCCCTATCAAGAGAGAAAACATTTCTTAGCCCCAGAATGCTACCTCATGCCCCTTCCCAGTGAATATCACTCTCTCACGCGATCATTGTTCCGCCATCTGTTACGCACATTAGTTTTGCCTCTTCTTGAACTTCATAAAAATGGAATTGTAAGGCTGGGCCCAGTGGCTCACACCTGTAATCCCAGCACTGTGGGAGGATGAGGTGGGTGGATCACTTGAGAACAGGAGTTTGAGACCAGCCTGGCCAACATGGTAAAACCCCATCTCTACTAAAAATACAATTAGCTGGGTATGGTAGCAGGCACCTGTAATCCCAGGTACTTGGGAGGCTGAGGCAGGAGAATCGCTTGAACATGGGAGGTGGAGGTTGCAGTGAGCTGAGATCGCTCCACTGTACTCTAGCCTGGGTGACAAAGTAAGACTCCATCTCAAAAAAAAAAAAAAAAAAAAAGAAAAGCATAACTATTCATTTTCACCCATGCACCTCCTAAAATTATTTCCCATATGCTATTTTGGGAAACATTGGTAGAGCAGAAGAAAGTCATGGACTTTGGCTTAAGACACTCTTGAGTTGGAATCTTGGCTCTGTTGCTTACTATAGCTGTGCGATCTTGGTTGAATAACTTACATGATTTAAGTGACGGTTTGCAATCTCTGAGTCTGAGCTTAATGAACTGCAATTTTATGTTAACAACATAAATGAATCCTACAATGAGACTGAGGGAAAGAAGCTGGAGCCAAAAAGGGTACACGCACTGTATGATTCCATTTATAAATAGTATAAAAACAAGCAAAACTAATCTTTGCTACTGAAAGCGAGGATCATGATTACCTTTGAGAGGAGGTAGTGACTAGGAGAGATTCAAGGGGAGCCTTTTTGGGGTGCTGGAAATAATAATAATAATAATCAAAATAATATTAATATAATAATTATATTAATAACATTAATATAATAATTATATTAATAATATTAATATAATAAAATATTAAATTAATAGAATATATAATAATAAGTAATGTAATAATAATAATTATTATTATTTTGAGACAGAGCCTTACTCCATCACTCAGGATTGAGTGCAGTGGTGCAATCAGGGCTCGCCGTAGTTTCAATCTCCCTGGCTCAAGCATTCCTCCCACCTCAGCCTTCCAAGTAACTGGGTCTACAGGTGCATACCACCATGATGGGCTATTTTTAAAATTTTTTTGTGGAGATGGAGTCTCACTCTGTTGCCAAGGCTGGTCCCGAAGTCCTGAGCTGAAACAATCCTCCCACCTCAGCCTCCCAAAGTTTTGGGATGACAGGTGTAAGCCATTGTGCTCGGCCTGGAAAGATTTTCTATCTTGATCTGGGTAGCAGTTATACCACCTGAGGATCTTGTTAAAATGCAGGTTTTTTTGTGGATATCTGTATGTGTACATGCATATATATACATTCATATACATTTTATATGCGCACATGCACTAGTACTTGAGGACACTTTTGGGGTACTTGTCTCTTTCTGTTCCTTGACCTAGCTACTTGCTACACATGTGCTCAGACTGAAAATTCATCAAACTGTAAATAGATATGTGCACTAGAAGTGGGTTTCTTCTCTGTAAAAATGGAGATAATAATAAAAATGATGTCTACTTCAGAAGTTTGGTTGACTAAAGTATAAAAAATATCTGCTGGGCCAGGCGCAGTGGCTCATGCCTGTAATTCCAGCACTTTGGGAGGCCAAGGTGGGTGGATCACGAAGTCAGGAGTTCGAGACCAGCCTGGCCAATATGGTGAAACTCCATCTCTACTAAAAACACAAAAATTAGCCAGGCGTGGTGGCATGCGCCTGTAGTCTCAGCTACTTGGGAGGCTGAGGCAGAAGAATCGGCTGAACCCAGAAGGAGGTTGCAGTGAGCCAAGATTGCGCCACTGCACTCCAGCCTGGGCAACAGAGTGAGACTCCGTCTCAAAGAAAAAAATAAAAAGTATCTGCTGAATAAAGATTAGGTCCTTTGCTCTTATTTCACCATACAGTAAGAGATACAGACAATGGTAGAATTACAACTTAGAGTGCAACATGAAAACAGCCACATTATAAAGTATTAACTTCATCATGTTCACATTTTGTCTGAAATAAAAGCCTTACATTAGAAAAATAATGCTTTAGAGTAGAACTGACGAATAGGTGGGAGAGATGAACTGGAGGAAGGGTAGTTTCCAGACCTCACTGATGGGCATTTTGCCAGTAAAGATGCTTCAAAGAAACAGCCAATAAGTTTTTTTTGTGTGTATATGTATCTGCGTGTGTGTTTATATGTACGTGTGTCAATATGTGTGTATATATTTGTGTAGACACACACATGCATATAAACACATATGTAGACATATATAGACACAAGTATATGCACACATACATATACACATACATATATATACACACACATATGATATGCGTTATGATCTAACAAGATTTTGGAGAATTCTTGAAAACGTAGCCAGCTATCTGATGTTCTTGATATAACATAAATATCTAGTCTCCTTTATAGCTAAGATACGTTTTATATATATACATAAGATATGATATATATATATATATGGAGAGAGAGAGAGAGAGAGCATACATATATGGAGAGAGAGGAAGAGAGAAAGAGATTTTAATGAATTGGCTCATGTGATTGTCGGGGTGGTGAGTCTGAAATTTCTAGGACAGGCATGCAGGCTGCAAATTCTGGCAGGAATTCTAACAATCTTGAGGCAGAATTCCTTCTTCTCTGGGAAATCTCATTTTTTGCCCTTAAGGCCCTCAACTGATTGGATGAGGCCCATACACATTACGGAGCATAATCTTCTTTACTTAATCCAAATGATTATAAAAATTAATCACATCGAAAAAATACCTTCATAGCAACATCTATTTGGGTACCATAGCCTAGCCATGTTGACACATAAAATTAACCATCACAGCATCTATAAATCCTGCTTAGAGTTAAAATAGCTTTGTACTCAGCTTAAACGGCCCTCACTATATATTTAGGCAGAGCACATCTATCTTCTGGAAGATATTTATATCCTGTTCCAAGTGATATATGATCTTACGGTTTAGTGTTGCCTGGACCATGGGCAATGATACTAATCTTGGCTGAAATAGCTTAGTTATAGCGGAGACTAGATATTTATGTTATATCAAGAACATCAGATAGCAAGCTAAGTCTTTAGGAATTCTCCAAAATGTCTTTAGATCATATCGCATAGCAAACCCTCTCATATCAAACTACTGTATATAAAAGTATCCTTCAGTCAATGAAGGGGTTGAATTCCAAAAGTTTGTTTCTTTTTGTTGTTGTCATTGGAAGTTGAAAAATGTTTTTTTTCTCCTCCAAAATAACATTATAAATGGGAGCTATTATGTTCCCAGGTGCACAGAAAGACCTAGATGGTATCCCTATTTATGTAATTTTAACAATTTCCTTAAGTAATTGTTTTCACAATTAATTTCCTGATTGCCTATTTTCCTTTCCTAGACCTACTGAAAATGTCAAAAATGGGTGATCAAGTCTTTTGCCACAAAGTTATGTGAACAGAAAAAAATATTTAGTTGACATTGCACCTATTGATTACATATGGCCCATAGAAGTATTTCCTTTTGATGTATATGTTTAAAAACATAAGAATTAGTTGTTGACATGTAAAAAATCAGGAGATTTCTCAAAAACATGGATTCCTGTATTCTCTTAAAAAAATACAACAGGAGATCTGGCAGGAGGAAAAGTAACGACAGCTGTAGCTTGGGCTCCCCGGGTCACCAGAGCCACCCTTTGGCTGGCTTTACAGTCATGTTACCCGTCTGGCCCTGTAGGCATTTGCATTGTGACCTCTGTCATAGACAGCCTGTAGCTATCACCTTGCTGGGGCTGCCATCACAGATCCAGTGTCTGCCATTGGGCTTTAAGGCCTTTATTTCCCTCCTCCTGCCAGCCAAGATGAAACAGTCTACATAGTGTTGTAGCTACTGCCCTAAGGGACACATGACCAGCACATGAGTTGCCAAATCCCTTTCCACAAGGTCTGGAGGAAGAAGGCCTTATTCCTTAAATCCCCTTCCCCATGGAATGAGGAAGAAGGCCTTATTCTTTAAATCCTCTTCCCCCCGAAGGAAGAAGTCCTCATTCCTTTTTTTTTTTTTTTTTGAGACGGAGTCTCACTGTGTTGCCCAGGTTGGAGTGCCATGGCTTAATCTCGGCTCCTGAAATCTTCCCTCCCAGGTTCAAGCGATTCTCCTGTCTCAGCCTCCCGAGTAGCTGGGATTACAGGGGTGCACCACCAGGCCTGGCTAATTTTTGTATTTTTAGTAGAGACAGGATTTCACCATGTTGGTGAGACTGGTCTCGAACTCCTGACCTCGTGATCCGCCTGCCTCAGCCTCCCAAAGTGCTGGGATTATAGGCATGAGCCACCGTGCCCAGCAGAAGGCCTCATTCCTTAAACCTCCTGGGATCCCTATCCTTCTTTCCTTTCCTTGCCCATGTGCCTACCTGTCTTCCTTCCTCCCTCCTTCTCTCCATTTTCCTTTCCTCCTTCCCTCCTTTCTTCCTTTTCCTTTTTCTTTTCCCTTCCCTTTTCTTCTCCTCACCCCTACCTTTCCCTCTCTTTATCTCTATTGCTGTCTCCTTCCTGCCATCCTGGCTGCAAGTTTTTCAGCAGCAAGGCAGTGAGAGCAGGTCTTCCCTGCCTCCACGTCCTGGTGAGAGTTTATACTTACACTTAGGTGGCAAGAGGCTGGGGCTAGGGCTCTGGGACGGTGTTTAGAGTAGTGGCCCTGGGATGCAGCCCTGAAAGATGGGGTGAGGGAGGAGCCAGGAGCAGTTTCCTCTCATTTTTGCAGCCCCTTCTCTCTCTTTAAGAGTCTTCATAAAGAAGGTGAACGAAGAGAAGGACTCTCTCCGTTTCTGTCTTCTTGGTCCCTCTAATTTTCTGGTCCATTTTATTCAACTCCTTTCTCCCATTTTCTCTCTCTTTCAAACAGTCTTGCTGATCTTGTTCCCAGACAGGTACTTGATGGGAATAAAAGCTGGAGACTGTGCTTAGTGGGGAGAGTAAGAAGTGGCAAAGGGGACACTGAGCGGTGGCCCTCGTGGGAAGGAAGAAGGAGAAGAAGAAAGTTCTGTATTGGATTGGAAGAAAAAGCTCTTTCTGAAGCAACTTGACTGGACTCCGTTTTATACCACGTGTGCGGAGGAGCAAAGGCAGATGCCCTTATTCTCTTTATATGTTTGACACCCCATTCCTGGAGCATTGTGCCCTGTCTGCTTTTGCAAGTGTGTTTCTATTAAGTGAATTATATGATAATTAAAAATAAATGCCCAACAAGCTAAGGAATAGGTTCTCAAGTCTCTTCTTCTTCTCCTTCTCCTTCTTCTTTTCTTCTTCTTCCTCTTCCTCTTCTTTTTCTTGAGACAGGGTCTCGCTCTGTCACCTGAGGAGTGTACTGATGCAGTCTCACCTCACTGCAAGCTCCTCCTCCCAGACTCAAGCAATCCTCCCACCTCCACCTCCCGAGTAGCTGGGAGCACAGGTGTGCACCACCACGTCTGGCTAATTTTCGTATTTTTTCTAGAGACAGGGGCCTCACCATGTTGTCCAGGCTGGTCTCCAACTCCTGGGATCAAGCAATCTGCCTGCCTTGGCCTCCGAAAGTGCTGAAATTACTGGCGTTAGGCACTGCGCCTGACCCCATTTTTTTATTTTTGAAATGGAGGCTTACTCTGTCTCCCAGGCTGGAGTGTAGTGGAGCGCATCTTGGCTCACTGCAACCTCCACCTCCCAGGTTCAAGCAATTCTTCTGTCTCAGCCTCCTGAGTAGCTGGGACTACAGGCATGCACCGCCATGCCTGGCTAATTTTTGTAATTTTAGTAGAAATGGGTTTCACTATATTGGTCAGGCTGGTCTCAAACTCCTGACCTTAGGTGATCCACCCACCTCGGCCTCCCAAAGTGCTGGGATTACAGGTATGAGCCATTGCGCCCGGCCTTTTTATTATTATTAGTAGTAGTAGTAGTACATTATACCAGGGTTTTTGGACATTATAGAAAAGGCCTTTAAAAATAGTTACTAATCAATGGATATTATAGAAAAACAAAGACTGGCCAGATGTTTCAAACTCAGTGTTTATTTTAACACAATCAAACAAAAATCTGGGTATCATTATCCCTTCTCAACTCTGAGTACATAATCAACACATAAAGCATAATGGTGTCTGTATTGTGATGGCCAAATGAATGATTGACATTGTTAGTATACAATTATCATCCCCAAATGTTTATTCAATGCTGATATATTGGTGGAGCTGTGATCAGATCCTACATAAAGCAAATTAATCAGCAGGTAACCACTCAGGCATCATTCACTACTCAACATCAACAGCAATGCTAATAAGACATGCAAAATAATGATGTTAGTCTAAGAGGCAATTTTTAGAAATTACTTGGTTGATTCTGTCTTACCATTAGCTTCTATGAAAATGATAATTTTGACTATTAAAAAGGATACAAATGGAAGCCACAGTTTAGATATATCTCAAGGTCATCTATGCATACTCAGGTAGCCAACACTTAAGTCATCCTGATTTTCCCAAATGCTAGCTCTACTTATAAATGAAACACAAAATACAAGCTTAACATCTTTGTCAACATGATTCAGTGAAATTAAACCAATTAGCTGTAGACAAATAAGCTTAAACAGCTCTGCTTGCCTTAAAAAGAATGTTAATGTCTAACGGTCAATCATGAAAAAAGTCAGAATTCTTGCTCCTTTAATGCTCTATAAACTGTTCTGTAAGTGCTGTGAACAGGACGTTTTACCATATTTTATTCAAGGTCTCTTTGTTCTCCAACCATTCCTTTGTGCACGATAAATTTCTACAGTTAGTTTCTTTTTTTTTTTATCTGTTACTTTTATTATTCAACAAAGCAAACAAAGTCATGGCTTAAGGTGGAAAATATTTGAAGTAAACAGGACAATATTATTTGTGCAAGTTGCCTTATACAAGAAATTCCAAAAAAAACCCCAAACATCCAAAGTGAATGTGCACACTACACATGGTTTCCAGTGAAATTGTGCCAGTGACAGAAAATGTTCTGACAATAAACTATTGTTGATATAGGGGATAGTTGAATAGATATTTTCCCTAGGAACAATTCAAAAATTTGATCTGATTTTATTTTTAACACAACAAAAGTATGAAATCCATAACCAATTATTTCAGCTATATTGGGATGAATTCAAAGGGCATAGCTTGAATTTAAATTGGTATACATTAAGTGATCTATTCATAAATTCATAAAATTTCATATATGTTAAGTGATATATATTAATAATTAAGTAATGTAATATAAAATTCTGGCTGGGTAGAGGTCCATTTTTCTCCTTAAAGTAGGAGAATGACTTTTGGGAAGGTGGATGACGAGGAAGAACCTTCCTAAACATGGCGGCCGGTTCTCAGGCAGATGAATTTCAAATAAGAGTATGTATGGGATTTGAGAACCTAGAAATTGATTCCCTTAAAACTATCTTTGCTCATATGATCCCTTGAAAGTCTTCGGGTATCCCCAGGAGTACTCAAGTTTGAAGATCACTACTATTAAGAACCAAATAACCAAACTTCCTTGACATCTAAAAACACCAGGCACATATATAGAATATACAGAGATACAGATATTATTAACAATAATTTTTATACACCCATATAGTAGATTGTGGCATTTTAAATTCCCATGTCTCAGAAAGAATGCAATAATTAAATCATTTTACTAATCCCATAGTTATCTTTATGTTTTTCAACAAGGAAGAAGGGGATCTGGGAAAGACTTCAAGAGTGATATAACTTGAGTGGCACACACCTGTAATCC
Organism: Macaca fascicularis; assembly: GCF_037993035.2. NCBI lineage: Eukaryota > Metazoa > Chordata > Mammalia > Primates > Cercopithecidae > Macaca > Macaca fascicularis. Next base: position 43,124,679 of record NC_088378.1, read on the forward strand.
CAACACTTTGGGAGGCCAAGGTGGGAAGACCGTTTGAGCACAGGAGTTTGAGACCAGCCTGGGCAAAACAGGGAGACCGTGTCTCTACAGAAATTTTTTTAAAAAAATTATTGAAGCATGGTTGCATGTGCCTGCAATCCCAGCTACTTGGGAGGCTGAGGTGGGAGGATCACTTGAGCCTGGGAGGTCAAGGCTGCAGTGAGCTCTGATCATGCCACTTCACTACAGCCTGGGCAATAGAGTGAGACCCTGTCTCTAAAAAAAGAGAAGAGTAAATGTCTGCCATGATGAAGTGAGGGATTAAGGTTATTTCAGGGGACAGAGGAGAAAGAGTAAGGGTCCAAAGACAAAGGACAACTTAGTGTAGCTCAGTTTGTCTGGAATGAAGGGTGGGAGAAACATGGTCAAAAGTCAGTCTAGCAAGGCAAAAAAGAGTCAGAGCATATGCTAAGATCTGGTGTTTCTCTTGAAGAAGTTGGTGCTTCATGACACAGCCAACAAAATCTATTTAAAGCTTTGGCGCAAGCTGAGACTCTAATAAGAAAACCTTGCCATCAGAGAAATGGGAAAACCTAAAAGCAAGGTGTCAAACTAAGGCGGCTAGCTACAGGGTTAGAGAGAGTGGGAATGACAGGAGGGATGTTAGGGATATAAAAGAATCAAGGTTTGGCTACTAGGTGGATGTGGGGAGTGAGAGAGAAGGAGCCATGGAGAATGGTCCAGGTTTCTGGGTTGGTTATGATGTCAGGATTGTGCTTGACTAGAAAAGTTGGCAACACAATCTACTGCTATTCTGCAGATTTGTGATGCCTCTCCTAACTTTCTGCTCAACCTTCTTTAGAATGGCTTTTCATCCTCATGCTTGTCATCTTGTTAATGTAGAAGCATGTGCTACTTTCAGCATCACACTGGTCCAGGCTTGATGAAGGGAAGGGTTGAAGTGCAAAAGGCAGAGACAGCCCTTTTAAAAAGAGCCTTCCTGGGCCAGGCACGGTGACTCATGCCTGTAATCCCAGCATTTTGGGAGGCTGAAGTGGGTGGGTCATCTGAGGTCAGGAGTTCCAGACCAGCCTGGCCAACATGGTGAAGCCTCATCTCTACTAAAAATACAAAAATTAGCTGGGGATGGTGGTGCATGCCTGTGATCCCAGCTACTTGGGAGGCTGAGGCAGAAGAGTTGCTTGAACCCGGAAGGCGGAGGTTTCAGTGAGCTGAGATCACACCACTACACTTCAGCCTGGGCAACAGAGTGAGACTCCATCTCAAAAAGAAAAAAAAAAAAATAGCCTTCCTGGATGTCCCACCCATGTCATTATGATATGCAGTAGCCCAAGCAGTTTGTATAGCTACCCCTAGTTGCAAGAGAGGTTCTTTATTTTTTGGTTGTTGAATTATTTTATTTTTTATATGTGTCTTTGTTTACCTTATTATTTTTTAAAATAAAAAATTGCATATATTTCCAAGAAAGTTTTTAAGCTGAGCAGATTGCTTCTCTGAACTAAAAGTGATTCTGTTAGTGAAGAATGGCTATAGAGTGGCCAACAACAGCGTTTCCCACAGATCATTGTGAGATGCTAGTTTCATGCTCTGAGACAGGAAATATAGGACGAGTAGCAGGCCTCAGTGGAAAGACAACAAATTTAGTTATGGATGTGTTGTGTTTGAGGTTTCTATGAGTTATCCAGCTGAGATATTCAGTTGAACAAGCATGACTAATGATAATATGGGGGCAGTTCTTGACCTATAAATGACAGTTGGCCCTTCTCAATAATAATCGTTACTGATTATTTGATTTTTTTTTTTTAAGGTATCAAAGCAGGTTGGTTATTTGGTTTTTAATAGCAGTGGCCTTCAAACTAGAATATTCCTGGGAATACCTGAAGACTTTCCAAGGGTCATGTGAGCACACATAGTTCTAAGGGAATCAATTTCTAGGTTCTCAAATCCCATACATACTCTTACTTGAAACTGATCTGCCTGAGAACCAGCTGCCATATTTAGGAAGGGTCTTCATTGTCACCCACATTCACAGAACTCCTTCTCCCACTTTAGGGACCTCTACCAAGCCAGAATTTTATATTACATTACTTAACTATAGATTTGTTGTAAGAAATCACATTATTTTCTTGTTTTATAATTTATTATAAAAATGAAAAAATCCTATTACCTCTACATAATGATTTTAAGACTTTCAGCAATCTACTTTATAAAATGTTCTTCATAGTTTAATACATTTAAATTATTAAATTTAAATTTAATGGTTTTTGTAATGTTCCTTAAAAGTCGTATCAACATATTTACTTGAATTGGAAACTGAAGTCCTTCTGAAGAATGTAAACCTGATGTTGCCTTTGCCAGTCAGGTTGGATGGCAAACATTTTCCACAGATTCAGTGAGCTAAATCTGTTGTCTTAGCTCATCAAAGTTTTGACATAAAATATATTGAAAACATGTGAGAAGATGAAAATAATTTTATTAAAAATTGTGAATTGGGCTAAGGCACATTAAAAGAAAGAGTTTTTATTTTCCCAACCCCTTTGAGTACATCTTACTTTAGAAAATACCTTTGAGCCAAAAATAACATACATATTTAATAACCATTTGATAAGTCTTGGCAAGCCTTTCTTGGGGAAAACCCTGATACCTGGATAAAAACCTCTTTTGCAAGCCAGGTGGTTTCCAACTCTTTACTTCCAACAAAATTGAAGACAAGCTTAATCAAGCTGTCATTTGCTAGAACATGAAAAATAATGTTATGATAGATCACTAGGTGATTTTTGACATAAAATTTAGAACGAGTTGAAAGGATTGACTGATTTTTGTTTCAGCAAAACCTTTTCTATCCCCATTTATTCATATAAGCAAGATTTCTTAGCCTCTACATTTATAAAATGAAAACAAAAATGATGTCAAATCATTTTCATATTATTGACAAATTCTATTCTGGATAGATATATGAACTAATTTTAAAAACAAAGCACATTCATCTCATAAACAGATGCACTCCCAACAAAAATTTTCTTTTATGTTTAATAATTATCAAAAGTGTCAGCATGTTGATCTGCTTTGATCAACTGTGTATTAGCAATTGTAATGGCAGAAAATGTTAATTACAGCATTATGGGCACATAAAGTAAAAAATGTTCAATGTATATACACAATTGTGCAGATCATATAATGTTGTGATCTATAAAAGATTTTTAAGCATAGAATGATACTACATTTGGATAAATTTATGTGGAGGAGGTAGAATGGAGTTAGCAGGGGACAAAGTGAAATTTTTGACTGCTAAAAGCAACTTCTTGTTCAGATCTTTTAAAGCCACATACTTACAGGTATCAAACTTCTAGGGCAGCAGTTCTCAACCTTTTTGACACCAGGGAATGGTTTGGTGGAAACAATTTTTCCGTGAATGGGGGGAGGGATAGTTTCTGGATGATTTAAGTTCATTACGTTTATTGTGCATTTTATTTCTATTATTACTACATTGTAATATATAATGAAATAATTATACAACTCACCATAATGTAGAATCAGTGGGAGCCCCGAGCTTGTTTTCTTGCAACTAGACAGTTCCATCTGGGGTGATGGGAGACAGTGACAGATCATCAGGCATTAGATTCTCATAAGGAACATGCAACCTACATCCCTCGTATGCACAGTTCACAACAGGGGTAGCACTCCTATAAGAATCTAATGCCACTGCTGATCTGACAGAGGTGGAGCTCAGGTGGTCATGCGAGTGATGGGGAGTGGCTGCAAATACAGATGAAGCTTTGCTCGCTTGTCCACCACTCACCTGTTGTGTGGCCCTGTTCCTAAGTGGCCACACACGAGTCCTTGTCCTGGTCTGTGGCCTGAGGACTGGGGACACCTGTGCTAGGGTATTTATATTCTTTTACTACTTTTAAAAGAGCAATGCAAGCTGGAAATTACATCCATTGCAAGTCTTAAAAGTTCTAATAATAAGTACTTCTGGAGGCTGGGCCCTCATGCCTGTAATCGCAGCATGTTGGGAGGCCAAGGTGGGTGGATCACAAGGTCAGGAGTTTGTTTGAGACCAGCCTGGCCAACATGGTGAAACCCCGTCTCTACTAAAAATACAAAAATTAGCCAGGTGTGGTGGTGTGCGCCTGTAATCACAGCTACTCTGCCTGTAATCACAGCTACTTGGGAGGCTGAGTCAGGAGAATTGCTTGAACCCAGGAGGTGGAGGTTGCAGTGAGCTGAGATCTCTAGTCTGAGCAAGAGAGCAAGACTCTGTCTCAAAAAAAAAAAAAAAAAAAAAAAAGGAATCATGAATAAAATGTGTGAAACAATACATAATTTTACAAAATCTTTTTTTGTTTGTTTATTTTTTTGTTTTTGTTTTTTGTGTGTGACAGAGTCTTGCTCTGTTGCCCAGGCTGGAGTGCAGTGGCGCGATCTCGCCTCAATGCAACCTCTGCCTCCCCAGTTCAAGCAGCTCTCCTGCCTCGGTCTCCCTAGTGGCTGGGACTATAGGCGCGCGCCACCACATCCAGCTCACTTCTTTTATATTTTAGTGGAGATGGGGTTTCACCATGTTGCCCAGGCTGGTCTCAAATTCCTGAGCTCAGGCAATGCGCCCTCCTCGGCCTCCTAAAGTGCTAGGATTACAGGAGGAAGCCACCGCCCCCAGCCAATTTTACAAACTCTTTTAAGGCAGCAGAGCAAAATGTAGTTTGAATACCACTACCATATCCCATTGTCATTCATGGAAGCTGGCCCTTCATTTTTTATTTTTTTATTTTTTTTAAGACAGGGTCTAGTTCTGTCATCCAGGCTGAAGTGCAGTGGCGTGATCATAGTGCTGAAACCCTGAACTCCTGGGCTCAACTGATCCTCCCGCTCCAGCTCCCCTGCTATCACCACCCTGGGCTGCGACTGTAAGTGTGCACTAGGCTAATTAAAAAAAAATCTTTTTTTTGGCCCGCCTGTAATCCCAGCACTTTGAGAGGCCGAGGCGGGTGGATCATGAGGTCAAGAGATTGAGACCATCCTGGCCAACATGGTGAAACCTATCTCTACTAAAAATACAAAAATTAGCTGGGCATGGCGGTGCATGCCTATAGTCCCAGGCAGAAGAATTGCTCAAACCCGGGAGACAGAGGTTGCAGTGAGCCAAGATCGCACCACTGCACACCACCGTGGCAACAGAGCGAGACTCCGTCTCAAAAAAATTTTTTTTTTTTTTTTTTTTGTAGAGACTGGCCTTAAGTGATCTTGCCTTAGCCACACAAATTGCTGGGATTATAGGCGTGAGCCATGGGGCCCTGCTGAAGCTGGACCTTTAGATGCCCTTGGACACGAGTCCCCACGTCAGTTTGCCATGCTCAACACACACAACCCTTGTGTGCCTAGTTCCTCTTCCAGAGCTGGGGTCAGTGTCCAGGCTCCATGCTTTCCCTAGGAGGGGATGTTATTGTGGCAAGCCATTTTGGGGCTTCGTAAGAGCTGATACTGAAGGCATTCTGAGACCATGAGGACTAGCCAGATCGCTGGAGAGAACCCAAGGCCTCCCTGGATGCCACTCCACAATGGGGACTTCAGGCTTAAGTCTTCTGGTGAAACTGAAGACTGTGACATCAAAGGCCAGAGAAGAGGTGAGGAGGATTCAGGGGCTTTGAAAATGGAACCCAGCAGCCACTGAGCTGAGGCTTTGAGGTCTGAATAAGCGAAATGATACTGTTTGGCACAACTCATTTCTTTGGAAAAGAAAGATGAAAATCTTTTTAGCATACAGAAAAATATGGAGAATATTATGGGAAGTATCCATGTTCTACTCACCAAAATTGGATGTCATCATTTTGCTATATTTGCTTCGGCTCTTCCCAATGAACTTCTAACTGTATCAGCAATATATCAGAAATGTTTTAGTTTGGGAAAACATGATATTATGCGGTGAAAGAGATTTTTAAAAATAAACACAGGCACTGCTCATTGTATCCTTGAAATTTACCAGTTTCTGGTCCTTGGTCCTGTGCGTTTCATAATAATATACATTGAAACTTCCTATGTTTATGTTATGACTACCTTGAAGTTTGAAATCCTGAAGTATCATCAGTATACTCAAGAAACTCCTTTTCTAGGTTACCAGTTCAAATTTGGCTTGAAATCACTGGAGTGGCTGCAAAATAATTACAATTGATCATGTTCACTGACATCATAAAGACTATCATTAGAGTAATTTAGGTATCATCTCTTTCCAAAATTTTATCATGAGTTCCACTCACTGATCCAGACAACCACACATCTATTATCAAATAAATGTGAAAGTGGGTGTTAAGTTGAGCCTACACATGGTTCAGTTCACTTGTCTACTTGCCATCCTCTTAGGACTTACGTGTTCAGTATGTGTGGTCATAGTTTGCTGAAACTGTGATAAGCAGATGCCATGTCCCTCTCAACAAGAGTCAAAGGATTTCATACTTGTGATCAGCACCCACAGGAAGAATTACATTTTTTTATTGGTTCAGTAGATACACATACATATTATATTTAAAAAGCATATTTTATATATATATGTTTTTCTTTTGGTTTTACTTGGTTGAATAGCGTACCCCCAAAATGCATGTTCACCTGGAATCTCAGAATGTGGCCTTATTTGGAAATAGGGTTATTGCAGATATAATTAGTTAAGATGAGGCCATACTGAAAGTTGAGTGGGCCCTGAATCTAATATGACTGTTGTCCTTATAAGAAGAGGAGAAGAGACACAGAGACAGACAAACACAGGGAAGAAGGCCATGTGGAGACAAGGACAGAGATTGCAGTTATACAGCTGCAAGACAAAGAAGACCAAGGATTGCCAGCCACCACCGGAGGCCACAAAGAGGCAAGGGTTCTCCCCTAGAGGCTTCAGGGAGAACATGTCCCTGCCAGCATCATCCAGTTTGTAGTATTTTGTTATGGCAGCCCTAGGACACTATACATATATATATATATATATATATTTTTTTTTCTATCTATTTTGTGTGTGTGTACATTACAATGTTTTCCCAAAATAATGCTTACCTATATTGTTCACAATACATTCTGATATTTTATTTCTGGGTATAGTCCATTATATTTTGTTCAATTTTTTAAAGATTGGGCTATGAAAAAATCAATTTCTTTTTTTTTTTTTTTTTTTTGAGACGGAGTCTAGCTCTGTTGCCCAGGCTGGAGTGCAATGGCCGGATCTCAGCTCACTGCAAGCCCCGCCTCCCGGGTTCACGCCATTCTCCTGCCTCAGCCTCCCGAGTAGCTGGGAGTACAGGCGCCCGCCACCTCGCCCGGCTAATTTTTTTTTGTATTTTAGTAGAGACGGGGTTTCACCGTGTTAGCCAGGATGGTCTCGATCTCCTGAACTCGTGGTCCGCCCGTCTCGGCCTCCCAAAGTGCTGGGATTACAGGCTTGAGCCACCGCGCCCGGCCCTGAAAAAAATCAATTTCATTAGGATGCTATGTTCTTTTCAATAAATCTGCAGGATGGAAAACACTAGATGCTCCTAAAGGAAAGAGAGTATGTTATATATTGAAAAATACCTAAAGTGTTTAATAATTAATGCAAAAAAGGCATCAGTGTCACTTGCCTTATTTTGACATTATTACTACATTAAATAAAAGTCCCCCAAAGAGCTGAAATGTTAATGTGCTTTCCCAAAAGATGTGACTATTTGTGTCATGATACAGGGACTCCACACATAACACAGACAGGAAACCCACTTTTCTATTCAACTCAGTGACACCTGAAATTGCGTTACTAGAGCTGTGTATAACTGTATATCTCTAAGTTTTAAAGTCAGAAAAACTGACTTTTAGCTGGGTGCCACTAGTCACTTAGACAAATGACTTTAGGTGAAATTAATAAGTATCTCTGAGCTGCTCTTTTCTCATCTGAGAAATAGTGATAATAGTACTGTATACCTCGCATCATATAAAGTGCTTAGCAAAGTGTCACACATGGAGAAAGTGCCCAATATCTAGGAGTTGTCTTCTATTCTCCATTTATACTGATGGGTTCAGAGAAAGGGACAATGGAAAGATCATGAGGATACCAGCTTCCAAAAAGAGAGAGGAGGAGATGGAAATGAAGATGCCTCGGAGATCACAATAGACTGGCCAGGAGTGGTGGCTCATGCCTGTAATCCCAGGATTTTGGGAGGCCAAGGCGGGTGGATCACCTGAGGTCAGGAGTTTGAGAATAGCCTGGCCAACATGGTGAAACCCTGCCTCTACTAAAAACACAAAAATTAGCCCGGCATGGTGTTGTGTGCCTGTAATCCCAGCTACTTGGGAGGCTGAGGGAGGAGAATTGCTGGAACTCATGAAGTGGAGGTTGCAGTGAGCTGAGATCATACCATTGCACTCCAGCCTGGGCAACAAAGCGAGACTCGGTCTCAAAAAAAAAAAAAAAAAAAAGAGATTATAACAGACACCACACAAATACAAAGTCCCCCAAGAGTTGTAAAGGTAAGAACTGGTAATATTATATGTGTTTCTAATTTCTATTTCTAGTTTGTCAGATTTTGCCCTAGGTTCAGCTAGTTATCAACTTTTCTATTTGTTTCTGCATTAGTATAGTAAGATACACATATTAAAGTACAATAAGCTTTTATAGTGAAGCAATCCAAATATACAATGGCTTGAATAAGACAGCAGTATAAATCTGTCACCTAACAGTCCAGAATTAATCAGGTCAGTACCAGTGGGGAGCTCTGCCATTCTCAGTAAGTGTCTTCTCTTTCCCAAAGCTTATCTCCCAGGCAGCAGGAAAGGGGAAAGGGCGGGGAGCACACACGCCTTCCTTTTGCTGGGCACTACAAAGAGACAGAAGTCACTTCTATTCACAGTCCATCAGCCAGAATTTACTAACATGACAATACTAAACTGTAAGGGAGGCCGAGAGATAGATCTGATACTGTGGCAGTCATTGTCCCTTAATGGATTTTGGTCTCTACCACAGTCCCTCCCTCTTGCTTTCCAAATATGCATACTCTTCTCACATATTGAACACATTCACTCCTTCCATGAAGGAGACAATCCAAACACCCTTCCAGTGACTAAAACCAACTCAGAGTCCAAGATCTCTGGGTGGTGTGCCATCCTCTTCAGCAGGGCTGGAAGTGGATCATTTGGTTCGCTGGCCCATAAATGAATAGAAAAGTGTTCTGTCCTCTACTCCATCCCCAAAATACAGTGGAGAAGTAGAAACAGGGTAACTTCCATACGTATTTCATTTAGAAAAGCAAAGAATGGGAAGCACATGGCAGTTATGGGAATTTTGAATTCCCGCTAGGTGGGAATAGGGAAAACATGTCAGGGACCCCGAATGGAGGGACCGGCTGAAGCTGTGGCAGAAGAACATAAATTGTGAAGATTTCATGGACACTTATTAGTTCCCCAAATTAATACTTTTATAATTTCTTACACCTGTCTTTAGTGTAATCTCTGAACATAAATTGTGAAGATTTCATGGACACTGATCACTTCCCCAGTAAATACCCTTGTGTTTTCCTATGCCTGTCTTTACTTTAATCTCTTAATCCTGTCATCTTCTTCATAAGCTGAGGACGATGAATGTCGCCTCAGGACCCTGTGATTGCATCAACTGCACAAATTGTTTGTAGAGCATGAGTGTTTGAACAATATGAAATCTGGGCATCTTAAAAAAAAGAAAAAAAGAACAGGATAACAGCAATGTTCAGGGAACAAGAGACGTAACTTTGAACTGGCCGCTGGTGAGCCGGACGGAACAGAGCTATATTTCTCTTCTTTCATAAGCAAATAGGAGAAATATCGCTGAATTCTTTTTCTCAGCAAGGAACATCCCTGAGAAAGAGAATGTGCCCTGAAGGTAGGCCTATAAATGGCCCCTTTGGAAGCGTGTGCCGTCTTTTATGGTCGAAGCCGAAGGGATGAAATAAGCCCCGGTCTCCTGTAGCGATCCCAGGCTTATTAGGACGAGGAAATTCCCGCCTAATAAATTATGGTCAGACAGGTTATCTGCTCTCAAACCCTGTTTCCTGATAAGATGTTATCAACGACAATGAATGCCCGAAACTTCATTAGCAATTTTAATTTCACCTCGTCCGGTGGTCCTGTGATCTTGCCCTGCCTCCATTTGCTTTGTGATATTGTATTACCTTGTGAAGCATGTGATCTCTGTGACCCACACCCTATTCGTGCACTCCCTCCCCTTTTGAAAATCGCTAATAAAAACTTGCTGGTTTTACGGCTCGGGGAACGTCATGGATCCTGCTGACATGTGATGTTTCCCCCAGACACCCAGCTTTAAATTTCTTGTGCTCTTTCCATTTATTTCTCAATCCAGCGGAGACACTTAGGAAACAGAAAAGAACTCACGTTAAACATCCGGAGCGGGTTCTCCCGATAAGGTCCTTCATTAGGGCCCTAGATCTGCTTCCTGGAAGGAGCCTTCCTGTCCACTGTCCTCCACAGATCATGTCTTTGCTCTCTTGGTCCACTAGCCTTGTGGATTGCCTCTGAAGGGGGTGCTGGAGAATGTGCCCTTCCTGTGGCAGACAATCCTGTTAGTGCAAGATTAAAGGCTTGGGTTGCTTTAAAGGGCCAAGAACAGTATGGATCTGACACCCTGGGGTGGTACTCTTCCCGAGACTGCTACTAGAGCTGTGAGTTCAAGAGTGCAGCTTTGCAGCTGTGCTCCAGTGGTCAGGAAGCTGGAGTCAAGGCATGATCATTGCTGCTCAACTGCCCTCCACGCCTAGGAAGCTGAGAACAGGAACTGGGACATTGCTGCAGAAAAAAGTGACCAAAACATTGGCAGCAATATGGCCTCCATTTCATTTCTGCCTCCTACTTCTCACAAGATTCATGTACTGGGCAGAGTACAATGCACATCCAGAACCCAAGCTGTAAGGGAGTTTTGGAAAGATGATTTTTTAGATGTGCAATCTTTCTAATCAGAAGGAAGAGGGCTTGCATGTTGAGGTAGCCAACTCACGGTCTCCATCACAAGGTTTATAAAGGAGTGTCTATTTTGATAAGTAAGTTCACTGTGAGTTTCAGTGACGTTGATTTAGGAGATTTTGGTGTCCAGTTAGAAGGTCTTGTGTCCTATAACTTGGGGGAAAAGTGTTTTGTGGTGTTTTTTTCTTTTGGAAAATCCCAGAGCCCCTTTGTGAATGTCAGCATGCAGTAGTTGATGCCCCCACGGCCTCCAGCAAGGGCAGGCAATACAGACTGTGCCAACACAACTCTCAAGGGCCAGCATTGACTGAAATGGCAAAATGGGGAAGGGATTAAAGAGACCCTGGCAGTTTCTCGTCAATCTAGGGACAAATGAGAACTTCTTGTACCTACTCTGGGGCTGAACTGGAGTCATTTGCTTTTTTCCAGATTAATGGCAAGATGACAAATGACATGTTCTGGTTTTGTAGCCTTAATAACACCATCTCCCCGTAATAAATATAGTATCACGACTGTGGCGGCTGCTGCCGTTGCCACAATGACTCACTGTGAATGCTATTATTAACATCACAACCCTTTACAATGAAATCTGGGTAAAGTGGTTGCCTATTTGTCACTGTAAAGTGGCAGTATACCAATGGTAATTTTGTAGGCTGAAAGGTGGAAAAACTTAATTCAACTTCCTGTGCACCTTACCATTAACCATGGTTTGGACTTAAGGAATTACCAGACTCATTTGCTGTTTGTTTCTCATGAGTCACATTTAAACAATGAAAACAAATCTGATGGTTAGTACTATGCCTTCAGAAATTTTCTGCAACACCATAAAACTGTATAAATGATAGGTTATGTATAATAAAAATACCGTCATATTTTTTGGCTTATAATATGTAACTATTTTGAATCCAGAATGAGGATTTCTTCCCAGTAAACTATTTGGTGAGAACCTGCAGTTTGTTATGCTCTGAGTATCTGATTCTCTCACTCTCTCTCTTTAACACACATGCACACACACAGATGCACAAACATACCTTTTATCTTTCTCTAGTTTTGGGAGGTAATATCACTCAATAGTTAAGGTTTGGACTTTGGAGTTAAGCTCCATTGTAGCCTCGTTCTGAGACTTGAAAGTTATTTAACTCCTCTGAGCTTCAGCTGGCTCACTGACAATTATTATTATAGGACCAGCCTCTTGTTGTTGAGGAACTCCATGAGATAATGTCTGCAAAGTGCTTAGCTCAGAGCATGGCATACAGTAAATGCTCATCAAATGTGATTCCTTTTATTTTTAGCCATGTTGTGAAATGTTATTGTACTAGACTTGTGTTTAAATTGTTAAAGAGTTCATTTTGGAGGAAATGGCATGAGTAGTAAGCATATGTTATTATCAGAGCACTCGTAACTATCTCCTGACAAAATAACAGAAAAATGGTATTTACTATCAGCACCAAAGTTCAAGTTTATATTTTGTAGCTTTGATGCTTAAAGAGCAGCATCAGCTCTTTTAGTATATTGTACTTACATTAACTATATTAAAAAGTACATTACATAATTTATAACACGGTGATAGAAATGTGTAACCTATATGCAAGGGAGCAGAACATGAAATAGTAAAATAATTTTTAGGTACTATAATGGTTTCTGCAGGAAAAGCATTGCAAGTCTGGGTGCAAAACCTGCATATTAAATGCAGATCTTTTTGTCCCTTACCCTGAAGCTGTGGAAGAGATCTTTTCAAAGGGGCTCCAGGAATCAACTATAGAAGAAAGAGCCATCTTTTCCTAAGGAACTTAATTCTCTCCACCAAAAACCACAGGGATGGTAGAAATGGCTCTTCCAAGCATGATGCGAGCACAGATCCAAGATTCAGGAAGATAATAGGAACCTGAGAGCTGAGAAGTGGAGTGAACAATAGATACCCGGGAAGAGACCAGATGTCTACTGAGCCTGGTAGTAAAGATGGACTAGAGGGTGCAGAGAGCCAGAAAGGGGTTACTGACCTTATGGTACTGGAGCCAAGGTATGTTTCCTTGGAAGATCATCTTCAGGTGTTGGTGGGCACAAAGAAATCACTGGTTTGAGAAGGCAGAGCAAGGAACAAAAAATTACAGAACAAATCAGGAGTCCAAAAATCTTCAGGACCTGACAGCGAAGGATCCTGCACTCAGTGACAGGTTTAATATTGTAGATGAATGAACACAAATGCCAACAGTGATGTGAAATGCAAGCCCTGCAGTTACTACGGTCACCTGATGGAAGGCAAAAAGCCTAAGGAAATTGCAGGGAGAATCTTGCAAAGTCAGAACTACTTCAAAAGAGTAATTTGGCAAGGTCAGGCCTAGAAATGGGGAAAGCGTGAGGCTGGGGACTGTGACAAAGACAAAGCTCTGGCCCTGCTCACCTGGGGCGGGAAACATTCACCAGTCCTTTAATGAGAAAGCATGTACTGACTGCATGGAAACCACTCCTGCATCTTATTCCTTATAAATAGCAGGACACGAATATTTGTCCAGGCTAAGAGCAGGGCAAATCCGTAGCATAGCCTGGATTCTTCCCAATTAATCTCTTTCTACTCTCAATCTCCAACATAAAGAATTCTATTCAGTTGTTATTAAAGAGGAAACTGAATGAAAATAAATAACTGAATCTCAATAGACCAAGAGGACCATTTGCTTGAAAAAATAGCATGATTAAATTGCAGTTTTAATAAGAGTGCGTGTTTTGGAGTCAGCCAGATTCAGGTCTGAGACCTATTTCTAGCACTAAGTGGAGGACTGTGGGCTCATTAATTAAACTCTACTGGCATTATTTCCTCCTGTGAAAATTGGGAACAATGATGTCAACCTTGCAGGTTTGAAAAATTTTAGGATTCGGCCGGGTGCGGTGGCTCATGCTTGTCATCCCAGCACTTTGGGAGGCCAAGGCGGGCAAATTACCTGAGGTTAGGAGTTTGAGACCAGCCTGGCCAACATGGAGAAACCCCATCTCTACTAAAAATACAAAAATTAGGCTAGGTGCCGTGGCTTATCCCTGTAATCCTTCATTTTGAGAGGCCGAGGTGGGCGGATATGAGGTCAAGAGATCGAGACTATCCTGGCCAACATGGTGAAACTCCGTCTCTACTAAAAATACAAAAAAAAAAAAAAAAAAAAAATTAGCTGGGCTTGGTGGAGCGTGCCTATAGTCACAGCTACTTGGGAAGCTGAGGCAGGAGAATTGTTTGAACCCAGGAGTTGGAGGTTGCAGTGAGCCGAGATGGCGCCACTGCACTCCAGCCTGGAGACAGAACAAGACTCTATCTCAAAAATAAATAAATAAATACATACATAAATAAATACAAGTTAGCTGGGCGTGGTGGCATATGCCTGTAATCCCAGCTACTCGGGAGGCTGAGGCAGGAGAACTGCTTGAGTTCAGGAGATGGAGGTTTCAGTGAGCCGAGATGGCACTCCTGCCCTGCAGCCTGGCCAACAGAGTGAGACTCTGTCTCAAAAAAAAAAAAAAAAAAAATTTAAGCTTAAATGAACTTACTAAAAAAATCATTTGGAATGAGGTAGGTGGGCAGTACATGTTAGTCTCTTTTCTCTTGATTTTGACATTCCCAGAACCAGACTCAGGTATAAGTCTGATGGGCACCCTGACAGGTGAGACCACGGGCCAAGTATCGCTAAGTTGTGCAGGCTTCCAAAGGGACTGCAAAGGTCTCTGGAATCAGACTGCCTGGGTTCAGAACCACTCCATCATTTTCTGACCTGGGAGGAGTTACTTATTCTCTCTGTTGCTCAGATTTCTTACCTATCAAAGAAGATAGCAGTGTCCACTTACAGGGGTTTTTGAGTGCTAAGTGAAATAATCCACATAAGGCTTTTGGGATGATCTGAGAAGGGCAGGACTGAGGTGAAGTCCACGGAGACAAAGTTCCAGGGATGTTAAGATAGTCATCTCTGGAGTTGCCTAGCTAGGTGTTGGTCAAAGGTAGCACCAGAGGGCAGCATGGTGATTGCAAGGCCCCTCCCAGACTCTGTGGATGATTTTAAATTAGTCATACTAGCCTTCCAAAGAGGCTTTGTGATATAAGTACAGAACCTGGGAATGGCCCCTTCTGCTCAAATGTAATAATGCCAACCAACTTTGTAGAGCCAGGCTCTGTGACAGCCCACTCCCCCAAGGCTAGCTTTGGATGGGTAGCATTTACTGAAAATTGTACTTTAAATTTTTTTTCTGTCTACTTTTTTTATTATTATTATACTTTAAGTTCTAGGGTACATATGCACAACGTGAAGATTTGTTACATAGGTATACATGTGCCATGTTGGTTTGCTGCACCCATCAACTCATCATTTACATTAGGCATTTCTCCTAATGCTATCCCTCCCCCAGCCCCCCAGTCCCCGACAGGCCCTGGTGTGTGATGTTCCCTGCCTGTGTCCAAGTGTTCTCATTGTTCAATTCCCACCTATGATTGAGAACATACAGTGTTTGGTTTTCCATCCTTATGATAGCTTTCTGAGAATGATGGTTTCCAGCTGCATCCATGTCCCTGCAAAGAACATGAACTCATCCTTTTTTATGGTTGCATAGTATTCCATGGTGTATATGTGCCACATTTTCTTAATCCAGTCCATCATTGATGGACATTTGGGTTGTTTCCAAGTCTTTGCTATTGTGAATAGTGCTACAATAAACATACGTGTGTATGTGTCTTTATAGTAGCATGATTTATAATCCTTTGGGTATATACCCAGTAATGGGATCACTGGGTCAAATGGTATTTCTAGTTCTAGATCCTTGAGGAATTGCCACACTGTCTTCCACAATGGTTGAACTAATTTACACTCCCACCTACAGTGTAAAAGTGTTCCTATTTCTCCATATCCTCTCCAGCATCTGTTGTTTCCTGACTTTTTAATGATCGCCATTCTAACTGGTGTGAGATGGTATCTCATTGTGGTTTTGATTTGTGTTTCTCTGATGACCAGTGATGATGAGCATTTTTTCATATGTCTGTTGGCTGCATAAATGTCTTCTTTTGAGAAGTGTCTGTTCATATCCTTTGCCCATTTTTCGATGGGGTTGTTTGCTTTTTTTCTTGTAAATTTGTTTAAGTTCTTTGTAGATTCTGGATATTAGCTCTTTGTCAGATGGGTAGATTGCAAAACTTTTCTCCCATTCTGGAGGTTGCCTGTTCACTCTGATGGTAGTTTCCTTTGCTGTGCAGAAGCTCTTTAGTTTAATTAGATCCTATTTGTCTATTTTGGCTTTTGTTGCCATTGCTTTTGGTGTTTTAGGCATGAAGCCTTTGCCCATGCCTATGTCCTGAATGATATTGCCTAGGGTTTCTTCTAAGGTTTTTATGGTTTTAGGTTTAACATTTAAGTCTTTAATCCATCTTGAATTAATTTTTGTATAAGGTGTAAGGAAGGGATCCAGTTTCAGCTTTCTACATATGATGAGCCAGTTTACCCAGCACCATTTATTAAATAGGGAATTCTTTCCCCACTTCTTGTTTTTGTCAGGTTTGTCAAAGATCAGATGGTTGTAGATGTGTGGTGTTATTTCTGAGGTCTCTGTTCTGTCCCATTGGCCTATATAATCTATTTTAGTACCAGTACCATGCTGTTTTGGTTACTGTAGCCTTGTAGTATAGTTTGAAGTCAGGTAGTGTGATGCCTTCAGCTTTGTTCTTTTTGCTTAGGATTGTCTTGGCTATGTGGGCTCTTTCTTGGTTCCATATGAACTTTAAAGTAGTTTTTTCCAATTCTGTGAAGAAAGTCATTGGTAGCTTGATGGGGATCGCATTGAATCTATAAATTACCTTGGGCAGTATGGCCATTTTCATGACATTGATTCTCCCTATCCATGAGCATGGAATGTTCTTCCATTTAATTGTGTTCTCTTTTATTTCATTGAGCAGTGGTTTGTAGTTCTCCTTGAAGAGGTCCTTCACATCCCTTGTAAGTTGGATTCCTAGGTATTTTATTGTCTTTGTAGCAATTATGAATGGGAGTTCACTCATGATTCACCTCTCTGTTTGTCTGTTTTTGGTGTATAAGAATGCTTGTGATTTTTGCACATTGATTTTGTATCCTGAGACTTTGCTCTCTGTTTGTCTGTTATTGGTGTATAAGAATGCTTGTGATTTTGGCACATTGATTTTGTATCCTGAGACTTTGCTGAAGTTGCTTATCAGCTTAAGGAGATTTTGGGCTGAGATAATGGGATTTTCTAAATATGCAATCATGTCATCTGCAAACAGGGACAATTTGACTTTCTTTTTTCCTAATTGAATACCCTTTATTTCTTTCTCTTGCCTGATTGCCCTGGCCAGAACATCCAACACTAGGTTGAATAGGAGTGATGAGAGAGAGCACCCCTGTCTTGTGCCGGTTTTCAAAGGGAATGCTTCCAGTTTTTGTCCATTCAGTATGATACTATCTGTGGGTTTGTCATAAGCAGCTCTTGTTATTTTGAAATATGTTCCAGCAATATCTAGTTTATTGAGAGTTTTTAGCATGAAGGGCTGTTGAATTTTGTGGAAGGCCTTTTCTGCATTTATTGAGATAATCGTGAGGTTTTTGTCTTTGGTTCTGTTTATATGATGGATTACATGTATTGATTTGCATATGTTGAACCAGCCTTGCATCCCAGGGATGAAGCCCACTTGATCTTGGTAGATAAGCTTTTTGATGTGCTGCTGGATTCAGTTTGCCAGTATTTTATTGAGGATTTTCGCATCGATGTTTGTCAGGAATATTGGTCTAAAATTCTTTTTTTGTTGTGTCTCTGGCAGGCTTTGATATCAGGATGATGCTGGCCTCATAAAATGAGTTAGGGAGGATTCCCTCTTTTTCTATTGATTGGAATAGTTTCAGAAAGAATGGTAGCAGCTCCTTTTTGTACCTCTGGTAGAATTCGGCTGTGAATCCATCTGGTCCTGGACTTTTTTTGGTTGGTAGGTTATTAATTATTGCCTCAATTTCAGAGCCTGTTATTGGTCTATTCAGAGATTCAACTTCTTCCTGGTTTAATCTTGGGAGGACGTATGTGTCCCGGAATTTATCCATTTCTTCTACATTTTCTAGTTTATTTGCATAGTGGTGTTTATAGTATTCTCTGATGGTAGTTTGTATTTCTGTGGAATCAGTGGTGCTATCCCCTTTATCATTTTTTATTGCATCTATTTGATTCTTCTCTCTTTTCTTCTTTATTAATCTTACTAGTGGTCCATCACTTTTGTTGATCTTTTCAAAAAACCAGCTCCTGGATTCATTGATTTTTTTGAAGTGTTTTTGTGTCTCTATCTCCTTCAGTTCTGCTCTGATCTTAGTTATTTCTTGCATTCTGCTAGCTTTTGAATTTGTTGGCTCTTGCTTCTCTAGTTCTTTTAATTGTGATGTTAGTGCGTTGATTTTAGATCTTTCCTATTTTCTTTTGTGGGCATTTAGTGCTATAAATTTCCCTCTACACACTGCTTTAAATGTGTACCAGAGATTCTGGTACGTTGTGTCTTTGTTCTCATTGGTTTCAAAGAACATCTTTATCTCTGCCTTCATTTCATTATTTACCCAGTAGTCATTCAGGAGCAGGTTGTTCAGTTGCCGTGTAGTTGCGCTGTTCTGAGTGAGTTTCTTAATCCTGAGTTCTAATTTGATTGCACTGTGGTCTGAGAGGGAGTTTGTTGTGATTTCCATTCTTTTACATTTGCTGAGGAGTGCTTTACATCCAATTATGTGGTCAATTTTAGAATAAGTGCGATGTGGTGCTGAGAAGAATGCATATTCTGTCGATTTGGGGTGGAGAGTTCTGTAGATGTCTATTAGGTCTGCTTGGTGCAGAGCTGAGTTTAAGTCCTGGATATCCTTGTTAACCTTCTGTCTTGTTGATCTGTCTAATATTGACAGAGAGATGTTAAAGTCTTCCATTATTCTTGTGTGGGAGTCTAAGTCTCTTTATAGGTCTCTAAGGACTTGCTTTATGGATCTGGGTGCTCCTGTATTGTGTGCATATATATTTAGCATAGTTAGCTCTTCTTGTTGAATTGATCCCTTTACCATTATGTAATGGCCTTCTTTGTCTCTTTTGATCTTTGTTGATTTAAAGTCTGTTTTATCAGAGACTAGGATTGCAACCCCTGCTTTATTTTTGTTTTCCATTTGCTTGGTAGATCTTCCTCCATCCCTTTATTTGGTGCCTATGTGTGTCTTTGCATGTGAGATGGGTCTCCTGAATACAGCACACTGATGGGTCTTGACTCTTTGTCCAATTTGCCAGTCTGTGTCTTTTAATTGAGGCATTTAGCCTATTTACATTTAAGGTTAATATTATTATGTGTGAATTTGATCCTGTCATTATGATGTTTGCTGGTTATTTTGCCCATTAATTGATGCAGTTTCTTCACAGCAACAATGGTCTTTACAATTTGGCATGCTTCTGCAGTGGCTGGAACCAATTGTTCCTTTCCATGTTTAGTGATTCCTTCAGGAGCTCTTGTAGGGCAGGCCTGGTGGTAACAAAATCTCTCA
Source organism: Macaca fascicularis (assembly GCF_037993035.2). Lineage (NCBI taxonomy): Eukaryota > Metazoa > Chordata > Mammalia > Primates > Cercopithecidae > Macaca > Macaca fascicularis. The sequence goes on from NC_088378.1 coordinate 43,144,154, forward strand.
GCATTTGCTAATTTATAAAGGATTTTATATCTCCTTTACTTATGAAGCTTAGTTTGGCTTGGTATGAAATTCTGGGTTGAAAATTCTTTTCTTTAAGAATGTTGAATATTGGTGGCTTGTAGGGCTTCTGCAGAGAAATCTTCTGTTAGTCTGATGGGCTTCCCTTTGTGGGTAGCCCAACCTTTCTCACTGGCTGCTCTTAACATTTTTTCCTTCATTTCAACCTTGGTGAATCTGACAATTATGTATGTTGGGGTTGCTCTTCTTGAGGAGTATCTTTGTGGCGTTCTCTGTATTTCCTGAATTTGAATGTTGGCCTGCCTTGCTAGGTTGGGGAAGTTCTCCTGGATAATATCCTGAAGAGTGTTTTCCAGCTTGGTTCCATTCTCCCCGTCACTTTCAGGTACACCAATCAAACTTAGATTTGGTCTTTTCACATAGTCACATATTTCTTGGAGGCTTTGTTTGTTTCTTTTTATGCTTTTTTCTCTAAAGTTTTCTTCTCACTTTATTTCATTCATTTGATCTTCAATCACTGATAACCTTTCTTTCACTTGATTGAATCACTAGTGAAGCTTGTGCATGCATCATGAAGTTCTTGTGCCATGTTTTTCAGCTCATCAGGTCATTTAAAGTCTTCTCTACATCGTTTATTCTAGTTAGTCATTCTTTTAATCTTTTTTCAAGGTCTTTAGCTTCCTTGTGATGGGTTTGAACATGCTCCTTTAGCTTGGAGAAGTTTGTTATTACTGACCTTCTGAAGCCTACTTATGTCAACTTGTCAAAGTCATTCTCCATCCAGCTTTGTTCCTTTACTGGTGAGGAGCTGCAATCCTTTGGAGGAGAGGAAGCATTCTGGTTTTTAGAATTTTCAGCCTTTCTGCTCTGGTTTCTCCCCATCTTTGTGGTTTTATCTACCTTTGGCCTTCAGTGTTGGTGACCTACAGATGGAGTTTTGGTGTAGATGTCCTTTTTGTGGGTGTTAATGGTATTCCTTTCTGTTTGTTAGTTTTCCTTCTAATAGTCAGGTCCCTCAGCTGCAGGTCTGTTGGAGATTGCCGGAGGTCCACTCAAGACCCTGTTTGCCTGGGTATCATCAGCAGAGGCTGCAGAACAGCAAATATTGCTATCTGATCCTTCCTCTGGAAGCTTTGTCCCAGAGGGCCACCTGCCTGTATGAGGTGTCTCTTGGCCTCTCCTGGGAGGTGTCTCCCAGTTAGGCTACACAGGGGTCAGGGACTCACTTAAGGAGGCAGTCTGTCCGTTCTCAGAGCTCAAATGCCATGCTGGGAGAACCACTGTTCTCTTCAGAGCTGTCAGACAGGGATGTTTAAGTCTGCAGAAGTTTCTGCCGCCTTTTGTTCAGCTATGCCCTGCCTACAGAGGCGGGGTCTGTAGAAGTAGCAGACCTTTCTGAGCTGCAGTGGGCTCTGCCCAGTTCAAGCTTCCCAGCTGCTTTGTTTGCCTACTCAAGCCTCAGCAATGGTGGATGCCCCTACCTCAGCCATGCTGTAGCCTTGCAGGTTGATCTCAGACTGCTGCACTAGCAGTGAGCAAGGTTCCATGGGCGTGGGACCCACCGAACCAGGCATAGGAGAAAGTTTCCTGGTCTGCCGGTTGCTGAGACTGTGGGAAAAGCACAGTATTTGGGTAGGAGTGTCCCGATTTTCCAGGTACAGTTTGTCATGGCTTCCCTTGGCTAGGAAAGGGAAATCCAGTGACCCCTTGCACTTCCTGGGTGAGGTGATGCCCTGCCATGCTTCAGCTTACCCTCTATGGGCTGCACCCACTATCCAACCAGTCTCAATGAGATGAACTAGGTACCTCAGTTGGAAATGCAGAAATTACCCGTCTTCTGTGTCGATCATGCTGCGAGCTGCAGGCTGGAGCTGTTCCTATTCAGCTATCTTGGAACCAGACACCTACTTGTTAATTTCTTACTTGCTTATTTTATTTTTCTGTCATTAAAATGTAGCCTAGCTGGTGGCAGTGGCTCATGCTTGTAATCCCAGCACTTTGAAAGGGGATGGTAGGTAGATCTCTTGAACTCAGGAGTTCAAGACTAACCTGGGCAACATGGAGAAACCCCATCTCTACAAAAATTACAAAAATTAGCTGGGCATGGTGGTACATGCCCGTAGTCCTAGTTACTCAGGAGGCTGAGGTGGGAGAATGGCTTAAGCCTGGAGGCAGAGGTTGCAGTGAGCTGAGATAGTGTCACTGCACTCTAGCCTGGGTGACAGAACAAGATCCCACCTCAAAATAAATAAATAAAATATAATAAGTAAAACAAAAAATAAATAAGGAAATTTATTGGCTCATATAGCCAACAGGTGCAAGGGTTGAATCCATAGCCTGATACAAGTAATCAGGATCCCACAATGCCACTTTCCTCTGTGCTGGTGTCATAGGTTTGAGATGAAGATTTGTTGAATGCAGGCAGTTTGCTGGGGAGTGCTCTCAATAGAAACATGGCTCAGGGGAGTAAATAAAGCAAGACTGGGCATGGGAGACAGCCGATTCTGTGATGAACTCTGGTACCGAATAACCCTATCTAGGGTTGTTTGGTCTTCAGCAAAGGGGACTGGGCCTTTATAAGCTCTCAACCCCACATCCATCAGTCCTTGGGCAAGGTGGCTTTTCTTGGTGCGGGCAATTCACGGAGAACAACTCAGCTGAGAGCCATCGGCTACCAATATTCCAAGCAGCTGGAAACATCAGTGTCCCAGTCCAGAGGGAGTGATTTGGGCAGTATGCCATGCTTTATTTGACTTTATTTTCAGGCAGCATCTGTCCATGTGCCATCCAAGATGGCCACCTGCAGTTAGGCTTACATGGTGGTCCTTGACCCTGCAATCTTTCCTCATAGTAACAGTGAAAGTCCCAGTGAGGGTTTTGATTGGCTTGATTTGAGTCATGTGGCCATCCCTAAACCAATCATAATGCCAGGGCAATAGGCTTCTCTGATTGTTCAAGTCTGGATTGTATGTCTACTCCTGGAAGTAGTGGTGATTTCTGAAAAAGATTACCGAAAAGAGGATTTCAGTTCAAAACTGACAGTTGCCTATGCAACCTATGTTTTGGGTTAAATAGTAGAATGCCACGCAACAGATTCATCTCTTGAAGTCCCACTCCCACTCCCATGGAATGTGATCTTATTTGGAAATAGGGTCTTTAAAGAGGTAGTCAAGTTAAAATGAGGTCATTGAGGTGGGCTCTAATCCAACTCCTCATACAAAGGTGAAATTTGGGCACAGCCAGCCATGAAGGGAGAATGCCATGGGAACATGAAGATGGCTGTCTACAAGGCAGGGAGAGAAGCCTGGAATAGCTCTTCTCTTCACAGCCCTCAGAAGGAACCAGCCCTGCCAAAACTTTGATTTCAGACTTTCTAGTCTCCAGAACTGTGACACAATACATTTGTTTTAGACACCCTCTTTGTGGTACTTTGTCACAGCAACCCGAGCAAACTAATAAAAACCTGATGGAGATTAAACTTTTTAGGCCACAAGATTTCCTGAGGCCATAACACAGATGCTAAAATAGGTTATTTGTCTTATAATTTTGCCTGTCTAGTACTTAGTGGATTTGTCAGAGGCGTCTGAACCAAAGCAACTCCATCTTGAATAGGGGCTGGGTAAAATAAGGCTGAGACCTCCTGGGCATTCTAAGTTACAGTATGAGATAGAAGGTTGGCAAAAGACACAGGTCACAAAGACCTTGCTGATAAAACAGCTTGCTGTAAAAAAGCCAACCAAAATCCACCAAAACCAAGATGACGACAAGCGTGACCTCTGGTCATCCTCATTGCTACTCTCCCACTAGTGCCATGACAGTTTACAAATGCCATGGCAATATCAGGAAGTTACCCTATATGTTCTAAAAAGGGGAGGCATGAATAGTCCACTCTTTGTTTAGCATATCATCAAAAAATAGCTATAAAAATGAGCAGCCATCAGCCATCAGGGTTGCTCTGTCTATGGAGTAGCCATTATTTTATTCCTTTACTTTCTTAATAAACTTGCTTTTTCTTTACTGTATGGATTCACCCTGAATTCTTTCTTGTGTGAGATCCAAGAAGCCTCTGTTGGGTTCCGGATCGGGACCCCTTTCTGGTAACATCTTTCTGGCAACCAAGGAAGGGACAATACTGAGGAAATCTCCAAGCTAAATGATAACTTTGGGTAAGTGGTGGGGTCCAGTAACAGATTGAAATATTAAATTGCTCACTAAAAGTTTCCCATTTTGCTCTGTGCAAGTGTAGTCTATGTTATCTATTCTCAGGTAAGATTTCATGAGAGGGTTAAGCTTGGAAGCATTCAATGTACACAATGAATTAACTTCTTTCTCTCTCTCTCTCTTTTTTTTTTGTTTTTTTGTTTTTGAGACAGTCTCGCTGTGTTGCCCAGGCTGGAGTGCAGTGGCGCCATCTCAGCTCACCGTAAACTCCGCCTCCTGGGTTCAAGCAATTCTCCTTCCTCAGCCTCCCAAGTAGCTGCGATTACAGACACCTGCCACCACGCCTGGCTAAGTATTGTATTTTTAGTAGAGACGGAGTTGCACCATGTTGGCCAGGCTGGTCTTGAACTCCTGATCTCAGGTGATCCACCTGCCTTGACCTCCCAAAGTGCTGGGATTACAGGTGTGAGCCACCGTGCCCGGCCAAATTAACTTCTTTCTTATGTGTCTGTAATGGCACTAGCAATGTATCATCTCGGTGGGGTAGGGGTGGAATTGAGGCATAATCAAAATCATTTTCTCTTAATTTTCTCATGAAACCCCAATTCCCCAATTGAGAAAGGTCAGTAGGCTCTAGTGGTACCAACTGCATCTAACTCATATATCTCTACTTTGACTTGTACCAGTTATCATTTATGCACCTGGAAGTTATCTTGGTCTGACAAGTCAACATCATTGAGTAGAGGCAATTGGGAATGGTAGCCAGTGCCTCTGTCTTTTTATGGCACTGTGGTCATAAAAATAAAAACTTTAATGCCATCTTGAGTTCATAAGGAAGAAGAGGAAATTCCTAAATGGCAGAGATTGAGAGCAGTAAATACACAAGCTAAAACTATGACAGTCCCAAGTTGAAGTATTATCAGATTCAGTATTGGCTTAATAACTTGAATTTTAATGTTAATGTAATTTTAATTTTAATAGTCCAGAGACATTCTGGGCTATCTGGCTATTCTTGTCTATTTTGTACATTAGTCTCTCATGATCTGTTTATTCTTATGCCAACCTAAATATAAGGGGATATATAATAGGTCCTCAATGTCATGAATAGGTTCTTGGAAACTAATTTTAAGCCCAACAATGTAGAACAGATCCTTGAATAATATCATTTCTTTCAAAGTCATTAGTAATAAAGTTAATGAGAATTTTTTTTTTTGAGACAGTCTCACTCTGTCGCCCAGACTGGAGTTCAATAGCATGATCTCGGCTCACTGCAACCTCTGCCTCTGCCTCCCAGGTTTAAGTGATTCTCCTGCCTCAGCCTCCCGAGTAGCTAGGATTACAGGCATGCTCCACCATATCCAGCTTATTTTTATATTTTTAGTAGAAACAGGGTTTCACCATGTTGGCCAGGCTGGTCTTGAACTCCTGGCCTCAAGTGATCCACCCACTTTGGCCTCCCAAAGTGCTGGGATTACAGGCCTGAGCCACCCTGCTCAGCCAAAATTGGTTTTGTTATACGTTATTTCACTTAAAGTCACAGCTTCCAAGAACCTATCCAAGTCCTTAAGTGAGGACTGACTTTAACAGCTGGAATGTCTAATTTATTCATATTACCCTTGAGTTTCATTTTAAAAGTTAATCTCACTCATTTCTCTGGCTAAAAATAAAATATTTTTAGATCGTCTTCCAAATTCCATTGCAACAGTGATTGGGATCACACTAAATCCATAAATTAATTTGAAAATATTTACATCTTCATAATAGTTGGGCTTTCATCTAGTCATAAGATGTGTTCCTTCCAGTTATTTCTTTCTTTCTTTTTTTTTTTTTTGAAACTTAGATTCAGAGATTAAGTGTTCTCCTCATCATCTTTGGTTTGTACAAAGCTACTCTCTTATTTTAAATCACTTTTCATGTCTGAGGAATTTCATTTGTAGCCATAGAGAATCAAGTTGACCTTGATTGAGAAGACCTGACATTGAGAAAGAAGCAAAAAGACAAATGAAAAACAAGGGTGGCTGTGCTCTTCCTGGGTCTCAGCCACTGGATTTACTCTATTGCGGAGGCCTGACTCCATTCTGGACTCTGATTCAGATACCTCTAAAGTGCACTTCAGGCCAGGTACAGTGACTCACGCCTGTAATCCCAGCACTTTGGGAGGCCGAGTCAGGTGGATCACCTGAGGTCAGGAGTTTGAGAACGGCCTGGCCAACATGGTGAAACCCCATTTTTACTAAATACAAAAAATTAGCTGGGCATAGTGGAGGGCGCCTGTAATCTTACCTACTCGGGAGGCTGAGGCAGGAGAATCTCTTGAATCCGGGAGGTGGAGGTTGCAGAGAGCTGAGATTTTGCCATTGCACTCCAGCCTGAGCAACAGAGTGAGACTCTGTCTCAAAAAAACAAAAACAAAAACAAAAAAACAACTAAAGCCAAAACAAAAATAAATAAATTTTAAAAATGCACTTCAGATTCTTTCACCTCTGCCTGTCTCAAGAATCTTTGGCTAACTGTTGTTGCGACCAACAAGTAAGTAGCTCTAGGTGGGCTCTGACTTCTCATATGCACAATCAGACAGGGCCCTGCTGCCAACACCGCTTGCCTTTCGCCTTCCACCGGTCACCTCCTTCTGGGGCTTCCCTTTTGATTCTAAAGCACTGAGAAATTTCAGGATCTGTGTTGTGGCCGTTTATGATGGTGTAACTTAAAAGTACAAAGAAGTCAACTCCTTGTGGGGCCATCCACTGTCCGGTGGAGTCAGGACACTGTCCAGTGGAGTCGGGAGCTGTTGGACAGACTGTCCTGATAGTCAGTCATTTATAAAGCTCCCTGGAAAACAGAGACTACCGTCAGATGTGGTAGTCTATCTCTTTAGATACCAAAGGATGACATGCTTGGTAACACACTCATATTGTTGCTCTCCCTCCCTCACTTCTTGGCTTTGTCTCCTCTCTCCTTCCTAGGCTTGCATGCTCTAATAAAATAGTAGCACATGAGCTTTTGCTTCAGGCTTTGGTTTCTAGGGAACCCAATGTAAGACAGATTTTGTAAAATAGCTTTCTTTTTTTTTTTTGAGATGCCCAGGCTGGAATGTAGTGGTGCGATCTTGGCTCACTGCAACCTCTGCCTCCCGGGTTCAAGCGATTCGCCTGCTTCAGCCTCCTGAGTAGCTGGGATTACAGGCATGCACCACCATGCCCAACTAATTTTTGTATTTTTCGTAGAGACAGAGTTTCACCATGTTGGCCAGGCTGGTCTCGAATTCCTGACCTCAAGTGATCTGCCCACCTCAGCCTCCCAAAGTGCTGGGATTACAGGCATGAGCCACTGTGTTGGGCCACATAACTTTGTTTCCTTATAAAAACTCACCTTTTGCCTAGCTAGTTCATATAGAGTCCTGTTATTTGCAAACAAGCCAAAAGTATTTAATTAATATGTCTTTTATGATTATTTATTTTCAATTTTTCTGGAGAAAATATTTAAGAATTTCTTCCCCAAAAGTTCATGTGGCAGGATAGCTTTTTGATTCCATGGATATGTATCATTTTTCCCTTTAAGCCATACAGTTTGAGTATAGAACTATGGTATAGACACAAAATCTGTTATCCTTAAATTTTGCAGAAATAGGCCTATTATTTTCAACACCCTGTCTAGCAGCTGAGAAGTCTGATGCCACTATGATTCTTATTCTTCTCTTTTCCAGTGTGTTTTTGGAATTAAAAGAAATAATTTGAGATCAGAAATTTTGTGATCATATGTACAGCTGTGTCATCGTGTTCTCTGGGAAGTGGATGCTGCAAAACTATTTTAACTGTAGGAGGTTTACTATGGTATAAACCTTGGGAAACATAAAATGAAGGGGAAAAAGGATTGGTTAGGGAAAGCATAGACCCCGATACAGATCTGACACTTCTCAATCTAGTTTGTCAGTTTGGTTGTATCTGCTCTCTCTTTTCCAAGAAGTTTTAAAAATTTGTGGTCAGCCAATGGTACTCATCCATATTTTCTTTTTCATTTACCTGTTTTTAGAATTCAGTGGACGATGTGGTAGAAGGATGACAAACGTGCACTCAGTCTGCCATCTTAAAGTATTCAAGAACTTTCCAAGTTTGTGTGTGTGCGTGTGCATGTGTCTGTCTGTCTGTGTAAAACAAACTTGCTTTCCATGAAAGCTTTACAAAGTTACATTTCCACAATCTGAATATCAGTGAGAGTATTTCAATGTAACATATAAAAAGTTGGGTTTTATTAAACAAACAAATAAAACATTTAATTTTATAGACAACATCTATGCTTAAAATGTGTAATCATCTTTAGTAAGGTGAAACGTTTGTCTTTCTAATATGGAAAAATTTCAAGCATATACAAAAGTAGGGAGAATTGTATAAAGAATCGCATGTGCTCATTACCCAGTTTCACCAATTTTCAATTATTCCAGGAACCAAGGTAAAATGTTTTGCTAAATATATATTAGCTATTGTGTTTCTTTCTTTGTAAATTTTTTTAATGCTTCTAACTAGCTGTCTTCTTGGATTTTGGTGTTTTTCTTGTCAAAAAAAGTTATACACTTCTTAGAAATTAATGTTTTCTCTTTGTCATAATCATTGCAAATATTTTTATCACATTTTTCTTTTGATTTTCTGTTGTGTTACACTGAATTTTAAATTTTTGTTTGCTAAATGGAATGATGTCGGAGTTGCTGTGATTTTTAAAAATTGTTATTTAATTTTCCAGCACCACGTATCTAAAAAAATTAACAGTCTGTATTTCAGAATAATAATATTACAGGTTGGAAAAAAATTCTTATTATTTTCTAGATTTTGAGATTTTCCATTAGGCTTTTTTCACAAAATGAAGTTTATTTCAACATTATCTTTTTTTAGAAAAAAGCCTAAATTTTTAGAACAAATCTAGAACAGAAAAATTGGAAAGACTACGCAGAGTTCCCATGAACTCCATACCCAGTTTCTCCTACTTCTAGCATCTTACATTAGTATTCATCACAACTAATAAACCAATCCTGACATATTAATAAAAGTCCATACTTTACTCACATTTTACTTAATGTCCTTTTTCTGTCCCAGGATCCCATCCAGGAGACCGAGTTACATTTAGTCATCATCTCCTTAGCTCCATTTGGCTATGATCATTTCTCAGAATTTGTTTGTTTTTGATGATCTTGACAGGTTTGAGAAGTGGTCAGGTATTTAGTATAATGTCTTTCTACTGGGATTTGTCTGAGGCTTTCCTCATAATTAAACTGGGGTTTTGGGTTTCAGGGAGGAAAACCATAGAGGTCAAGTTCTATTTCATCACATTATGTCAAGGACACATGTTATCAGCATGACTTATCCCTGTTGATTATCACTTTGATCACCTGGCTGACGTAGTGTTTGTAAGGTTTCTCTACTACAAAGTTGCTTTTGTTTCCCTTTCTGTCCTGTACTCTCTGGGAAGGAGTCACTTTATGCAACCCACACTTAAAGACTGGGGAGTTATGCTCCCACAGTGGTGCAGCTTCTACATAAATTATTCGGAATTGTTCTGCCTAGAATTATTTGTCTTTTCTCCCCTAATGTATTTATTTAATCATTTATTTATGTAGTATTGATAGTGACAGGAGGCAGCCAAATGCCTAGGCAGACAGCAGCGAGTTCTCAGTGAAATCCCACCTCCAAGCAGAAGAGAGTTTAAAGCCTGAAAGTCAAATTACAAGTTAAATCCCCAGACTGGATTGAGAACTTGTCCTCCTGTTTGGGGTGCTTTCCTCTATTGATCCCCATCACCTATTTTACATATGCCTACCCTTTTATAATTTGTTTTCTATACTGTTATGCCCACTTTTGAGTGGTGTCTTCACTTTGACCTTTTTTGCATACTCACAAGTCAATCAGCATGCACTCCCCATCCTGTGCCTATAAAGACCCCAGACTCAGTCAGTAGAGGAGGAGATGGCCTGACTTTGGTGAAGATGACCTGCCCTTCCTGGCCCCTCTCCAGCTCCCCTGTCCACTGAGAGCGTTTTCATCACTCAATAAAATTATCTGTCTTCACCATCCTTCAGCCATCCAAGTGACCTCATTCTTCTTGGATGCTGGACAAGAGCTTGGGACCCACTCAGTGCAGGTATTCTAAAAAAGTTTGTCACAATGGCCCTTTGCCCTCACTGGCAGAGGGCAGCCACCCCACACAATGAGGCAAGGGGCCAGCTGAGCTGCTAAAATACTGCCGTCCATCAGACTGTAGATGGTGGAACTAAAACAGTACTGTGATACCCTCTCTGGGCCTTCAGGGTCATAGGCACTCTCACCTCAGTGCCACCACATTCCCTTTGAGGCAACACACCTGGTCTGACTGTAGGCCCCACCCAGAGCAGCCATCTGGATCCTGCACTTGCCCACTCACAAGCTCCCTCCCACATGGGGTTGAGCACAGTGGGCCAAGTAGATGTGGTGCTCCTGCCGCATGTCCAGTGAAGGGGCAAAAAAAATCATACATGAGTGTGGACTCATAAATATTTATTTTATATTTTGAGTTATAATCCAATGTTATTTCTTTTAGCTGTTGCTGTTGCACAAATTGTTCCAGCCTTAGCCATTGGAAGCTCTTTCCTTTGTCTCCTGGGTCCTTTTGACTACCCTCACTGTTTGTGTGTGTCTGGGGGCAGGGGGTTTGCATGAGTTAGTGTTTCCTTACTTTCTGGCACTATGAGATGTTCCAGGCCCATCTTGTATATTTTCTGTTTCAATCTTAGAATCAGCCATTTCACCAAGATACTCTGGTTACTTTTATTGGAACACGGATGCTAAGTGTGCTTGTTACTCCAGTGTTGTTGGTTTTAGGTCCTCTTAGCAGACAGTGCAAGGAAATCTATGTGTGTATACTAACATATATATATATACACACACACACACACATATTTCTATATGTAACCATCTGTATCTATATTAAGCTAAATATGAACTCATATTGATGCCTCCAACTTTATTCCTTTACCACTAAGATCGCTCCAGACTCTCCCCTTGCTTATCTGTAACCTCCAACTTCAACAGTGAGAAACCAGGCTCCTACCATCTGCCATGTGTTTACTTCATTGTTCAAATAGAGTATACATGTAGAATAGTAGCAGAATTGTTAAATTCTGTGGGAAACAACTTTCTTAGCTAGAAGTACAGTGCCTATGTAGTTTCTTTTGACTTTAGTTTCACAGACTTTGCTCATTTCCAAAGTTTGAGGTCAGCACCTGAAACATTTGTAAGGCTGTTTTGTGCATTTGTAATAGAGTTAGATTGTTTTGTCACATTCTGCCTTCCATCCTGGGATTCCCCTGACCCCCTAGTTTTGTTTTAATTTTCATACATAACTTCTTTGTGTTACCAGCACTACTTTAAAAAATAATTATTTTCTTCAATTTCTAACGTGTAAGGTTTTATCACGCATTAAAGTCTTACGTCTAGTAATATCTGTATTTCTTTGCTTCCTGTGTGTGTGGTACGTAAACCTCCTATCTAGCAATTAAATAAAAATTGATTTCAAATTAGAGCAGAGAAAAATACAAAACTTCCTTGGAGACACTATCCTACAACCCAGGCTGCTACTATGATTCCCACAGAATAAAACAAGTTTATTGGCATACACAGAAAGTTAAAAAACATACCGTTAACCATGGGTGACAGCAAATACAGCAAAGATTCATACCCCCAGGAATTTGAAATATAACGTGAACAATGAAATAAAATATTAAAAAATAAGTAAAAAACAAATAGTGATGATTATTTGGGGGAGTTAACAACAAATAGTTACATGTAAAATGAGTTACTTGAGAGATGAGAGGGTGTTTGTGAATATAGGTAGTTCAGGTTCTCCTATTGCCAAGTATCAGGTTCAGGGTACTAATGAATTTAGATTTTGTTAAGTGTCTTGGCAAAGTAGTTCCACCGAGGGCTGATTCTAGGTCTTAATGAAAATGAGCACTTTGACTAATAAATTGTGTATTGTTGCATTTTACTGTGATAAGCTCTAAGCATAACAGAGAACATCAGGCAGGCAGATGTGCAGTGAGCATGGTTTTCAAGTCCCCCCAAAGCTTCACAGACATGCCTGAGTGAACAGTAGTTTTCCATCTGTTTAGAGTAAGGCAATGTTTACCATGCCTCTTGTATACCAGTTTCTAAAACTCCAACCTAATTACCTTTTATGTTTGCAAAAGCTGCCTTTAAGTAGCTGTATCATTGAACCTCTGTTTCTGGGTACATAAGTTATAAATAAATAACTTCTAGGCTGTGGTTGTATGCAACTAGTTATGTCCTGGGTTGCAAAGCTGAAGAGTGATTAGGTAAGACAAGCTTGGCCAGAACCTATTGTAGCTTGTGAAAAATCTAAGACCAAAATGAAACTAATTGGAATACTATAAAGTAAGACTTCCAAAACCATTTGAAAAATAAAAGGAAATGCAGAAAACCAAATTCACCAAAAAGAAGTCGGGAAAGAAGAAAGAGAAAAAGGAGGAAGAAGAAGAAATGAAAAAAGCATATTAAAAGAACAAAATGAGATGCTAAAATTAAATTTAAATATATACTATTAAAATATGTTAAATTTAAATGAATTAATAGAGTATTTAAAAACCAGAGATTATCAGACTGAATTTTTAAAATCCCAGTTAAATGGGCCAGGATCAGTGGTTCACACCTGTAATCCCAGCACTTTGGTAGGCTGAGGCGGCTGGATCACTTGAGGTCAGGAGTTTGAGACCAACCTGGACAACATGGTGAAATTCTGTCTCTACGAAAAATACAAAAATTAACCGGGAGTGGTGGTGGGCACCTGTAATCCCAGCTACTCAGGAGGTTGAGGCATGAGAATCATTTGAACCCAGCAGGTGGAGGTTGCAGTGAGCCGAGGTCACGCCACTGCACTACAGCCTGGGTGACAGAGCATCTCAAAAAAAAAAAAAAAAAATGCTGTTACATGTTTATAACACCTAACACAGGATAGCATGGGGACATTGTAAATAAATAAATCAGTAATTCATACCAGAAAAATCTCAATCAAAAGAAAACTGGTATACTATAGTAATTCCACGCAAAATAGACTCTAAAGAAAAAAAGTGTTATTAGTTACAATGAGGATCATTACATAATAATAAAATGAACAATTCATTAGGAAGTTGTACCAACTCTGAATCTATATCTCGTACAATAGAGCCTTAAAATAAATATCCAAAATCTGACAGAATTACAAGAAGAAATGGATAAATTCATATAATCCCCTCAGTAGTAAATGAAGCAGTCTAAAAGAAATAAGTAAAGTTATAGAAGGTTGATACTACACAATTTAAAAACTTGATTGAGTTGATATAAATAGAATTCTGCACACATTTAGAAAATATACTGCTTTTCGGCTAGGCGCAGTGGCTCACGTCTGTAATCCTATCACTTTGGGAGGCTGAGGTGGGTGGATCACCTGGGGTCAGGAGTTCGAGACCAGCCTGGCCAACATGGTGAAGCCCCCGTCTCTACTAAAAATACAAAAATTAGCTGGAGGTGGTGGCACATGCCTGTAATCCCAGCTACGCGGGAGGCTGAGGCAGGAGAATTGCTGGAACCTGGGAGGCGGAGGTAGCAGTGAGCCTAGATGGCATCACTGCACTCCAGCCTGGGAGACAGAGCATGACTCCATCTGGAAAAAAAACAAAAAGAAAATATATGTGCTTTTCAAATTCTCATAGCACTTGTACAAAAATTGGATAACTACTAACCACAAAACAGATTTCAACAAAAAACAAAGAATAAATGCCATGCAGATTACATTATCTGATACCAGTGTAATAAAATTAGAAATTAACAAAAAGGTCATCAAATCTCCATTCAATTAGAAATAAAATAATGTACATGTGTAATATTATATCATAATGAAATGATACATATCATAATGAAATGATATATACCATAATGAAATGATATATATAATGAAATGATATATATATCATAATGAAATGATTATATATATCATAATGAAATGATTATATATATAATAATGAAATGATATATATATATATATATATTTTTTTTTTGAGTTAGAGTTTCACTCTTGTCATCCAGGCTGGAGTGCAGTGGCACAATCTTGGCTCACTGCAACCTTCACCTCCTGGGTTCAAGCAATTCTCCTGCCTCAGACTCCCCAGTAGCTGGGATTACAGGTGCCCACCACCACACCTGGCTAATTTTTGTATTTTTAGTAGAGACAGGGTTCCGCCATGTTGGCCAGGCTTGTCCTGACCACAGGTGATCCACCCACCTTGGCCTCCCAAAGGTGAGCCACCGTGCCCAGCCCAAATGATATATTTATTAAAGAACAATAATGGCACTAATTAAACTAGAGTGTGCAATTACTTGGGAAAGAAAATAGCCTTGAATGCACACATTAAAAAAAGACAAACGTTTCAAAATGAACGTCCCAAGTATCAACCTTAAAAAGTTAGAAAGGAACAATATAGTAAACCAGAAAAAAAAAGTGGAAGAAGCCAAATAATAAAAATAATAAAAATGAAGACTGGAACTAAGAAGTTAAAAAATGTATAATAGAGAGGATTAACAAAAATTAGATACTGGTTCTTTGAAAAGGTTAACAGATTAGAAAAACTCTTGGTGAGAAAGACAAGTGGAGTCACACCAAAAAGTTAAATGCAAAGGAGGATATAACCAACAAATAGTAGGTATTTTAAAATTATAACAGAATATCAAGAAGAAGTGTATGCATAATTATGAGAACATAGGTGAAATGTCCATTTTCTAGAAAAACATAATGTAAAAAAATTAGCTCAAAAAAGAAACACAACCTCCAAATCCATCTTAGACCATTGAAGAAATTGAAACAGCGGTTTTAGAAGTTTGGAGCTGGAGGGGCTTGGTGCGATGGCTCATGCCTATAATCCCAGCACTTTGGGAGGTTGAGGCAAGTGGATCACGAGGTCAGCAGTTCGAGACCAGCCTGACCAACATGCTGAAACCCTGTCTCTACTAAAAATACAAAAAAACTAGCTGGGCATAGTGGCGGGCGCCTATAATCCCAGTGATTTGGGAGACTGAGGCAGGAGAATCGCTTGAAACCAGAAGGCAGAGGTTGCAGTGAACCGAGATTGTGCCACTGCACTCCAGCCTGGGCAATAAGAGCAAAACTCCGTCTGAAACAAACAAAAAGAAAAAGTTTGGAGCTAGAGATATTGATCACATGGAGGTACAGAGGCTCTGTCTAAGGAGATAGACACCAGAAACTAGGAAGGGTAAATGGTGGGTTGTGGAGGGGAAGGGTGGATAAAGAGGTGCTGGAAAATGGTTACAAACATGCAGTTAGATAGAAGGAATAAGTTCTAATGTTTGATAGCAAAGTAAGGTGTCTATAATTGACAATAATACATTCTATTTTTCTTTTTAGTTTTTTGAGAAAGAGTCTTGCTCTGTTGCCAGGCTGGAGTGCAGCCGTGCGATTTCGGCTCACTGCAACCTCCCCCTGCAGGGTTCAAGTGATTCTCCTGCATCAGCCTCCTGAGTAGCTGGGACTATAGGCACATGCCACCACGCCCAGCTAATTTTTTGTATTTTTAGTAGGGTGGGGGTTTCACCATGTTGGCCAGAATGGTTTCAATCTCTTGACCTCGTGATCTGTCCACCTCAGCCTCCCAAAGTGCTGGGATTACAGGCGTAAGCCACTGTGCCCAGCCAATATATTATATTTTTCTAAATAGCTAGAAGAGTGGACATGAAATGATAAACACTTTGGTGATGAACCCCCCCAAATAACCTGACTTGATCATTACACATTCAATGCATGTAACAAAATTTCACTTGTACCCCATAAATATGTATAAATGTTATATATATATGTGTGTATGTGTGTGTGTGTGTATATATATATATATATTTTATATATATATAAAAGTTTGCCTACAAACAAAAGTAAACACCCTAAGGCCAAGGTGGTTTTCTAAGCAAGTTCTACTTTATCTTCTAGCAACGGAACAGATAATCCTCATATTATATATATAATTCCAGAGAATAGTTAAGACAGTGCCTTAAGTAGGGGCAGTGTCTCCCCACTCTCCTTGGTTCATGGTATGCCAATAAGGTAACCTTGATTTCAAGGGCCAAAAAAGGAAGGAAAATTATTGGCTAATTTTAGCTAGGGATGTAGGTACAAATGCAGCTAGATGAGAGTGGTTTCACTACATCATCGACTTTTACAGCAGGGGGAGTACGTGTATAGCCTCAGTCCTCCTGGCAACTTTTGAATGGTTGAGTAGCTGGGCATCCAGGATCAGGTTCCTTTTTTGAGACAGGGTCTCACTCTGTCGCCCAGGATGAAGTGCAGTGGTGCAGTCTTGGCTCTGCAATCTCTGCCTCCCAGGTTTAACTGATTTTCCTGCTTCAGCCTCCCAAATAGCTGGCATTACAGATGTGCACCACCATACCTGGCTAATTTCTTTTGTTTTGTTTTGTTTTGTTTTTAATATATTTTTTAAAAGTAGAGAGGGGGTTTCACCATGTTGGCCAGGCTGGTCTCGAACTCCTCACCTCAGGTGATCCACTCACCTCTGCCTCCAAAAGTGCTGGGATTATAGGTGTGAGCCACTGAGACTGGCCTTCAGGATCAGGTTCTGATCCAAAAACCTTACTAATGTTCTTTAGTCTGTGTCAGTATGGACAGTCAAGTTGGTACATGTTACAGGTTGAATTCTGAACCCCTGCCTCACAGCAAAATGTTGAAGTTCTAACCTGTAGTATCTGTGAATGTGACCTTATTTGAAAATAGGGTCTTTGCAGGTGATCAAGTTAAGATGAAGTCATTAGGATGGGCCCTGATACAATACGATTGGTATCCTTATTAAAAAGGGAAATTTGGCCAAGTGTGGTGGCTCATGCGTGTAATCCCAGCACTTTGGGAGATAGAGGCAGGCAGATTCCTTGAGCCCAGGTGTTCAAGACCAGGCTGGGTAAAATGACAAAACCCCATTTCTATCAAAAATTAACCTAACACAGCATGGTGGCATGTACCTGTAGTCCCAGTTACCCCAGAAGCTGAGGTGGGAGGATCACCTGAACCCAGGAGGTTGAGGCTGCAATGAGCCATGATCGTGCCACAGCACTCCAACCTGGGCAACAAAGTGAGATTCTGTCTCAAAAAAAAAAAAAAAAAAAAAAAGAAACCAACCAAACAAAAAAAGGTGGGATGGTGAGGGGAAATTTACTTACAGTTACAGTCACACAGGGAGAACACCATATGAAGAGGGAGGATTGGAGTGACGTATCTTCAAGCCAAGGGGTATCTCAGCTGCCAGGAACTAGGTGAAAGGCATGGAGCCAATTTTCCCTCAGAGACCTCAGAAGGAACTAACTTTTCCAACACGTTGATTTTGAAATTCTAGCCTCCAGAATTGTGAGACAATACATTTTTGTTGGTTTAGCTACCTAGTTTGTGGTACTTCGTTACGGTGGCCCTATGAAACTAATACAGTACCCATAACCTTAGTTCCAAAGCAAGACAACATTCCCCTATTCCATGACATGCTAGAACTGGGGTCAGGATAGTATAAAGGTGAGGCCTTCCTGGTTTCCACTTCTCTGTTAAGTTGGGTGGTTTTCTAGACACCTGTGCCTAAGGATGGACATAATTGTCCAGCCTGCTGTTGTGTTGTTTGATAGGCATAATCAGGTGGAGTCTTTGGTAGGGCATTGCATAGGACTTCACTACCTCTCCCCTGTATCGTACCTTGGTGGAGGTTTTCTCTGAGGCTGAAAGAAGGTTTGGCTGGTGCCCAAGCCTTCCCTCCCTACTGCAGTATAAACCAGAGAAGCTAGAGCAGTGACTCTCAACTGCACAGTGTGAAGGAGGGATATCCTTTCACAGGCAATGTCAGCATCTCTAGAAAAGGGTGGGCTGCAATATATATTTCTTAAAAGCATATTCAATATTTTAACAAACTTAGTCATGTTTTTCCATTCTTTAGCTTTCTATTTTTAAATATAGAAGCAGGCCAGGTGTGGTGGCTCACACCTGTAATCCTAGCACTTTGGGAGGCCGAGGTGGTGGATCACCTGAGGTCAGGAGTTCGAGACCAGCCTGGCCAACATAGTGAAACCCCATCTCTACTAAAAATACAAAAATTAGCTGGGCGTGGTGGCACGTACCTGTAATCCCAGCTACTCAGGAGGCTGAGGCAGGAGAATCGCTTGAACCCGAGAGGCAGAGGTTGCAGTGAGCCAAGATCATGCCACTGCACAGCAGCCTGGGTGACGAGCAGGACTTCATCTAAAAAAAAAAAAAAAATGTAGAAACATAAGAAGTTTCTTTTCCTTTGTTTTGAAATTTCAAATAAGATAGTTGGGGTATGTATTAGTTTCCTCTGGCTGCCATGACAAACTAGCACGAACGGAATACTACTTTGGATGGCTTAAAACAATGGAAGTGCATTGTCTTATAGTTCTGGAGGCCAGAAGTCCAAGATCAAGGGATTAGCAGCATTGGTTCTGCCTGGGGGAGAATCTGTTCCATGCCTCTTGCTGAGCTTCTTGTGGTTTGTTGGCAGCCTTTGGCTTTCCTTGACTTGTCGATGCATCACCTTGCCTTCAACTTTACATGGCATTCTCCCTGTGTGTCCGATTTCCCCTTTTCATAAGGATGCAGTCATATTGAATTAGGGCCCATTCGAATGACCTCATTAGCTTGATCATCTGAAAGATTCTATTTCCAAATGAGGTCACATTCACAAATATGGGGGGCTAGAGCTTCAACATATTTTTGGTGGGAAACAATTCTGCTGATAACACAGTGTATGAGTTTCTTATGTGTATCAAAAGGGGAATTGGTTTTAAAAAGTTAAGGACTTCAAAGCTAAATAGTGCAGCCACAGCTGATGTCTTGTCACATAGGTCCTGAGATGTTCCCTAACTTGCTGACATGAATCACAGACTTCAAAGCTCTTGTTGTAGAATTCCTATGCCCTACCCCTACTTACCTTAAGAAGTTGGTGTGTCAGAGGGTCCACAGGCCTCCCTGAAGTGGCTTTCACTTACATACTTTCAGTATGTAAGTATGTATGTCAAGTATTTGGGCTTTCTGGCAAGCAATGTGAAGAATAATCACCCATTTAGTTTTCTTAAAAAAAATTAAGTTTGTAGCTATAGGAGAAAAAAATAATTAACTTTATTTTTAAAAACGCTGAGGCTGGGTGCAGTGGCTCACCTCTGTAATCCCAGTCAGCACTCTAGGAAGTCCAGGTGGGAGGAGCACTTGAGTCCAGGAGTTCAAGACCAGCCTGGGCAACATAGTGAGATCCTGTCTCTATGAAAAAAAATGTTTTTTTAATTAGCTGGGTGTGGTGGCACACACCTGTGGTCCCAGCCACATGGGAGGCTGAGGCAGGAGAATTACTTGAACCTGGCAGGTTGAGGCTTCAGTGAGCCATGATTGTAACGCTGCATTCTAGCCTAGGAGACAGAGTAAGACTCTGTCTCAAAAAAAAAAAAAAAAAAAATTAAAAATAAATAAAATAAATTAAAACCTGTGAATTATGCTAGCAATATGCACCCCCACCGACATACAGAGACATATGGAGAAACAAACCCACCACCCCGCCCCTGCTCCAGCGACACCCCTGACGGGAGCATGCATGCGTACATAATGCAAGGCTGAGTCTGCTGCGGGAGAGTTTTCACCAAGGAGACAGGAAGGCTCCAGCTCAGTCTGGGCTCTGCAGAAGGTGTCCTTGGCTAGTCTCAGCTCCTGGCGCTGGGCAGCAGATAGGATCCAAGCTGAATAGAAAAGAGGTCTGTAAAACCTGGCTGTGACTACCTTACTCTTCAGCCTCATCTAAAGCCTTCTTCTTTCCATGTGGAGGGTTGGTTCTTTCTTACACATGTCTCACATAACCCACTGTTAATTACCTTCAAACCATTTATGTTTCAATTTTTAATTATAATTTTTATTTAACTGTTAATTGCTAGTTTTCCTCATCAAACCCTGTGAAAGCAGAGAATAGCCTGTGTTGCTTTTAATCTCCTGAGAACTCACTCACTATCACAAGAACAGCATGGAGATAACCGCCTCATGAGCCCAGGAGTTCAAGACTAGCCTGGGCAACATAGCGAGACCCTGTCTCTATGAAAAAAAATATTGTGCCACCATGTGAAGAGGGATGTGTTTGCTTCCCCTTCTGCCATGATCGTAAGTTTCCTGAGGCCTCCCTAGCCTTGCTGAACTGTGAGTCAATTAAACCTCTTTCCTTTATAAATTACCCAGTCTCAGGCAGTTCTTTATAGCAGAGTGAGAACGGATTAATACACAGGACAAACACGTGTCTGGCGCATAGTGCAGCCTCAGGAAGTGTTTGCTGAATGAATGATTTTGTGAATGAATGAATTTATAATTGAGAGATGGCACTAAAGACAAACTGTTTCTGTGTTTTTCAAGGTCAGATATTACACTATTTTCACAAATCATATTAATGTGTCCAGCATACCTTATGACATTTCCACCCAAAGACAATTAGGATATTTTGTTCTGCCATGCCTTGCTACTTGTGAATAGGGACTACTGGTAAAAGCTTGTTGCGTTGATTGGATGCTGGGGCTACAGTTTGCTGATCTTTAAGTGTTGATTGCACAGTCCCCAAGGGAAGGCAGGATGATATGGTTTGGCTGTGTCCCCACCCAAATCCAATCTCGAATTGCAGTTCCCATAATCTCTACGTGTCGGAAGAGGGACCCGGTAGGAGGTAATTGAATAATGGGGGCAGTTACATCCATGCAGTTCTTGCGATAGTGAGTGAGTTCTCAGGAGGTCTGATGCTTTTATAAAAGGTTTTACCCACTTCGCTTAGCACCTCCCTCTTGTGCCACCATGTCGAGACCGACGTGTTTGCTTCCCCTTCCACCATGGTTGTAAGTTTCCTGAGGCCTCCCCAGTCATGCTGAACTGTGAGTCAATTAAACCTCTTTCCTTTATAAATTACCCAGTCTCAGGCAGTGCGAGAACGGATTAATACACGGGACAAACATGACAGGAAGGTCATGTTTGATTTTCAGGTAAGTATTAAAATTTCACTCTAAATTCATTAGGTAGTGAATAGGTCCTTTATGTATTTCATAAACTATCCATATTTGACTTACCTCTCTATTGAACAAAAAAGTAATATTTAAAACAGGATGGAAAATGTTTTATAATTTTTTTCAAGGAACTAGACATAATTCTTAAGGTACTATTAGATTATAAAATTCAGTGGAAATGTTTTGTTAAAATGTGATCTTTCTCTCCTGTAGTCCTGGGACCATCATTATAAGGACCCTTAAGAGCAATGATGCACTATGTTTGTGGATATTGGGACATTTTAAAGATCTCATTATCTTTCATTGAATGGGGTTAGAGAGATATTTGATCTGCTCAAGATAGGAAGTAGAAGTTGCTAATAGTATCTATTTCCAGTCATTGTGCTGCTGCAAAGATGACATGCAATGGGAAGAGAGAATGAACCGAGTAATTCCTGGGTTTTAGAATTTCTAAATCTGAGAGAGCGGATCCAGGATTAAATGGATACAGTGGTAAACACAAAAATTTAATCTGAGCCACTTGATGGTTTTCCACTAAGATTATTTCAATTCAACTACAGTGAAATTTAATTACTAGTTACAGAGTGCCTAATGGAAACAAAGTTTGGATCATGGGTTTCTTGGTATTCTTTAACTGTTCTCAGATTAAAGTTTTGTTCCAACTCTGAACATAATCCACTCTTACACATCTAAGTTTCTGACCTAATCTTGCCTCCTTTTTTCTTATAATAAAATTATACTCTGTTCTCTTTCAAAACTCTGCTCAAGCTTCATCTCCTTTAATTAGCCTTTGCAGACAGTGCAGATAATGCCTGTTGTGGTATTTATTCCCACAATCTCTTTATCAAGAGCAGAAATGTAGACTCTCAAGGGGGCCATCCTCTGTCCAGATCTCGTTCCCCAACACCTCCCACCACAGGCCCTCCCTATACACCCCAAATCAGTGGCTCTCAATTTTGGCTGCACAGTAAAATTCCCCGGGGAGCTTTAAAAAGGTTACTTTTAAGAAGCCAAACAAGAATTTTTAATTTGGTATCCCTGGTAGCTGTAAAACAAAAACAAAAAACGAAACAAAATAAAAAACTAAAATTGGAAACCATAATCTCTAAAGGCAAGCCTCCCACAATTTGTTTTTTAAAGTTTTTAGGTCACTTAAAGATTTGTTCACAGGTGAGACTTGTCTTAAACAAAGCAGGACTCTCACTTACCTTAATATGTCTGTACTTAAGTATATGTTTCTTTATTTTTCTTTTGTTTTTTGTTACGTGTAATCTCACAAAATCACGTTTTAAAGTCGTATTTGGGTTCTCCAAAGAAACAGAACAATAGGTGATACACACACACACACACACACACACACACACACACACACACACATATAAAGATTTGTTATGGGAGTTGGCTTACACCCCATGTCTGCTGTCTACAGGCTAGAGAACCAGGCAAGCTGGTGCTGTGATTCAGTCAGAGTCTCAAAGCCTGAGAATCAGGTAGATGGTATAAGTCCTGGTCTGAGCCTGGAAGACCAAGAACCAGGAATGCGGATGTCCAAGGGCAACAGAGAAATAGAAGTCCTAGCTCAAGCAGAAAGAACAAATTCACTTTTCCTCTACCTTTTTGTTCTATTTGAGCCCTCCATGGATTAGATGATACCTGCCCACATTGCTGAGAATGATCTTCCTCGCTTGGTGTACAGATTCATGTGCTAATCTCTTCAGGAGGTACCCTCATAGACACACCAGAATAGTTTTACCATCTATCCAGGCACCCTTAGCCCAGTAAAATTGACATGAAACTAACCATCATAAGAGTTGAAACATGTCTTAGATGTCATTTCTTTCAATTTACCTGTGGAAATCTCCAGCAAAGGACATGTCTTACCCAGCCCCTGGATTAAGAACCAAAACATCAAGATTTACTAGGCTTAAGATGTTTGGAAGATTATTGTTATTATCATGATGATTATTATTTTAGACAGGGTCTTGCTCTGTAGTTCAGGCTGGAGTGCAGTGGTAAGATCACAGTTCACTGCAGCCTCAACCTACCAGGCTCAAGTGATCCTCCCACCTCAGCCTCTTGGGTAGCTGGGACTACAGGTGTGTGCCACCACACTGGGTCAGTTTTGTATTTTTTGTAGAGACAAAGTCTCACTATGTTACCTAGGCTGGTCCTGAACTCCTGGGCTCAAGCAATCTCCCACCTCGGCCTCCCAAAGTGATGGAATTACAGGCGTGAGCCACTGTGCCTGGCATGAAGATAATTATTTAGAAAGCAAATTCAAGGGTCTCTTTTATTTGTAATAGCAGACCAAAGTGAGCCCACAGATCACTGGATAGTCATGGCAGAGTGAACATGCCTGGCCTCTGAAGTCATGAGACTCCCTCAACTTCAACTCCTGGGATTGTCAGGCATGTCTCAACTCTTCCTCTTTAAGCCAGTTTCCTTATTTTCAAAAATGCAGAGAGTAATGCCTCGAGGCTTGTTTTAAGGATTAAATTGGGTAAATATTTAAGAAAGTGGGTGACATATAGTTAAATTTTTTAACAGTTGTAAAATGGTGAGAACCTTCTTTCACTGACTTTAAAAGGTAAAGAGAAAAACAACTATTTTGCATTTGAATAGGTGTTTATTATTCTGTCAGCTCTAATGATTTTTAAATATCTCAAAATTTCTCAGTATAACCCGGCTCCACCCGGCCATTTGGATTCAAAAGTGTTTCTGGCATGCTTCCTAGAGCTTACATTTCTGTATTCTTTGAAGCATCTGAAAGAAATATAAGCTCCACTGTTGTCCAGAAGGAAGTTAGCATATTAGTCACCTATAAAAGTACGAATCTATAATGTTTACAATATAACCCTTTCAAAAATTTCTTTAGAGGAAGAAGAAAAACCCCAAAGCAGATACAAGACATGGTGATTTATTCATCACTAATGAAGAAGGAGAGTTAGAAATGCAGTGAGAGGTGGGCGCCGTGGCTCATGCCTGTAATCTCAGCACTTTGGGAGGCCAAGGTGGGTGGATCACCTGAGGTCAGGAGTTTGAGACAAGCCTGACCAACATGGTGAAACCCCGTTTCTAGTAAAAATATAAAATTAGCCAGGTGTGTGGTGCATGCCTATAATCCCAGCTACTTGGGAGGCTGAGGCAGGAGAATTGCTTGAACCTGGGAGGCAGAGGTTGCGGTGAGCTGAGATTGTGCCACTGCACTCCAGCCTGGGCAACAAGAGTGAAACTCCATTTCAAAAAAAAAAAAAAAGAAAAGAAATGCAGTGACAGTGAGGGCTTCAAGGCCCCAGGGAGCTTAATGCTTGTGTGTGTGTGTGTGTGTGTGTGTGTGTGTGTGTGTGTGTGTGTGTGTGTGTGTTCTGCATGTTCCTGATGATCTTTCAGTTTGAGCCACGAAGAAATCAACCACTTTTCTGTTTTGCCCCCAGGAAAAATACCAGAACAGCCTATCAGAGGTAGAAAAACAAGAAAAGATAAGATCTTAACTATCATAATGAGGACAGGCACTTGCTTTTAACCTCAGAAGCAGGGGAAGTGGTAGAATTTGAGTGTTGCTTGCAGAATCCGAAGCTCTACCGAGGCTGGAGCAATGCAGATGTCTACCAAGACCTCTGATTATAAGTGACAATTTCAACATCAAGTTTTTTGAACTGGAAAGTAAATTCTATCCAATAATTTATTTTGGGGAAAAATTCTTCCCCAAAGTCTCCTACGTCTCCTACTCCCAAAACTTTTAACCCACTTGACCTTAGACTGGGGAAATTACAGAAATTAGATAAACATAAAAAATTAAACGATGAGAAAGTATTGCATTGTATTAAGTGTTACAGGTCTTTAAATCTTAACTATATATGCTTGCCTCTGAATATACCTTAAATATAAGTTATAATAATGACCTATGCTATTTACTTAGACCCCAAAAGAATTGTTGGATTTAAAAGGATGTACTTATTTCACCTCTCTTAATTCCCTCTCTTTGGACCCAGGATATCTTAAAGCATCACCCTATCTAACCTAAGCAACCTAAGGGCTGCCCCATAAATTATAATACAGCATCTTCCCAGTAGCAAAGCCATTGTCAATGGACAGAAATTATAGAAATACAAGACTCATCTCAACATAAAAAGGAACTTTCTGGGAACCAAAAACGTCCAATAATACAGTAGACTGCCTTACAGAGTGCTTAGCTCACTGTTACAGGAGGAGCTCAAGCTATGTCTAAATGATCAGGTTAAGTCCAGAGTCAAGCTAAGACTAAATGTCCATCTACTTGGGATATTGTGGAAGGAATTCCAGAGCTTGATGAAAGGTTGGATTCCAAGGTCTCTTCCCAATATAAAATTATATGACTTGGAATAAAATAAATCTGACACTGAATACTTTGTTTGGTGTCACATTTCTGATTTTAGATAACTCAGCTCATCAAGAATAAAGAGTATGGCTTATTTTTAAGCTGGAACCCATCACATTTTATTGGGGGTCCCTTAGATGACTGTTAGTAACTTTCAAAAACTGAAATATTACCTAGTTTATGGTTTTGGATTCCATTTACATATGTTTCCCTGCCCCCCCGCCCTTACCGCTTACCTGCCAATGTGTTCTTCTGTTTCATGTTTTATCTATTCATTATGTCAATTATACCTGAGTACAAGATACTTTCATGGAAGATTAATTTCTATTGTAGACCTGAGTGAAATCATATATATCATTTCCACCAATAACCTTTGTGGCTGGAAGTCCTGTGCTGTGTATATTCCTCAAACATAAGGATAGTTCTAAGAGGTTCTGTCATTAGTCCCTTGAATGAAAAATATATTGCATAAAACATAATTTATTTCTTTTAACTCATTAGGAGCCATTTAAAAATTGACAGCAAAATTTATTCCTTACCAAAAAAAGGGAGGTTGCAGATAAAATGGTGTTCTCCCCTCAGCACACGGGTGTTGCACATGTAGGGATAACAGCTGGCACAGGAATAGTAATAGGCAGCCATTGTTTTTGCACCTGGCTGGGGAATCACAGTCTGAGGCTATAACAAGTGCAGCTGCAGAGGTTCTTGTCAGATTTTTCTGAGCCACAGAAATGAGGAAACAATCATTTTAGATCTATGACATACTAGTCTTCATGAAATTACCTCAGATATTAAAGAAGGATAAATGACGTAAAGAGTAAAATATGATTATTTTGAACAGTCTCCAAACTATTTAGTGCACTTTTCTATTATCTTAAGAATAAAGAACATTGATTCTAAAGGAAAACAAAATAGAAGAGGTATTTGAGGAAAAGAAAAATATGGCACTGAACATCGGTATTTGGATATGTGTAAATGTTATCTGACTTAAGTTCTTAGAAGGTACAACTGAGACACTCATTCAAAAGAAAATGAGGATCTGTTTTTGGAAAAATAAAGGGTATAAAAAAGCTTATTTTGAAAAGGAATAAAATTAGACTTGTTCTGAAGGTCTATTATGTACCTCACATAAAAAGACACTACCGAATTTCTTCCACTCCCTTCCCTTCCATTTCATTCTGTTCCTCTCTGTGTCCTTCTGGTTCCCTTTTCCTTCCCTTTGTCCCTTTTTTCTCCTTTGCTTTCACAAAGGTTTCCTAAAACACTTAAAATCTTTGTATAAGGTCATCTCAAATCGGTAAAGGTGAAAAAAAGGCAGCTCTTATACAGCAGTTGTTGCACTAAGGGATATGGCATCTTCATAAATTATTCAAATATAAGCTGGAATGGGCACAACAGGGTAAGTGAAGTAGAGAATAGTGTGATGGGTAATGAGAGGTAGAGACAGCATTCTGCCAGAAGCCAGGGAAGGTCACATCAGGGAACTGGCAGTGGAAACAGAATAGAGGGCAGTCTACTTGTGAGGGACTGTGGACACAGAATCCACAGGGCCTGGAGATTAGATGGCTAAAGTTGGCAAGAGTGAGGTGAAGCCAAAGAGGCCAGCCATTTTTCAATTATTTTTACTGGTTTTCCAGAGTTAAGAAAACATAAAGGAGGAATGTGTCTCTCCTCACACGTAGTGTAGGATTGAACACGACTATTGATTCCCAAAAGAAAATCTACTTCATAAGCCAGTGTTGAGAAGCTGGTATTTGACTTGCGATTTTATATATGTAAGTGTGAGTAGGTGGAAACTGGGGTGGGTAGAAAGTAGTTACAGGGCAAGATGTTTCACTACTGAGACAGGTCTCCTCCTCCAAATCCATTTCCTCCCCCAGATCTCTCTGTCCCCACCTGCAGTTGATGGGACTCTTATTCTCTTTCATCCTCCCTCCCACTCATACGATCTCCAGCTTCTTTCTTTTCCTGGTTTTCTCCCCACCTACCTTTCCATTCTCATATGTATGGAAATGTATCTCACCCCATCTCCTCCTCACCCATCTCTTAATATTGTTTTCAAGTGTCTGCGGTCCTGAGGATGACTGCATGTGTTCTCAGCAAGCAAAAGATCCTTTTGCTAAATGATCCACCCCCTTTACAGAGTGACAGATGAATTTTAAACACCCAGTTTTTATTTCTGGGACACCCCCAACTGTTGTCAACCTTGGCATCTAAAGCACTGCTGGGTAAAGACATTAAATAACAGTTTTGTCATCTCAGCAAATAATTACAAGTACTCTGAGACTGAAGAGCCCATGCAAATGTTTCCAAAGGTCCTCAGGTGGTCAGCAAGGGAGGTCTCAGATTTCTCAACTGTGTCACTCATTCTCATTTTATGCATTTTTATCTGTGGGAACCTAACATTATCCTTGGTTATCTGGTGTTAGTGCCAATCACATTGCTGTGGAGGTCCCTTCTGCCACATACCTGGACTGAGCACAGAGGCTCCTCTGTATCTGTTGATGAGGAAGCTAGTCACACTATGAAAAGGTTGGAACGTGCTACTTTCCTTTCATACCTGGCTGAATCCTGAAGAAAAACACTACCTTCATAAAACCAACCACAGAAGTATATTACCTTCCCTCTATTTTTCTTTTGCTTCAAGGCAAATCTTGTTACCCCTTTTTATCGAATGGGTTGGAAACCTAAGACTTGTTCTTTGACACCAGAGGTGCAGGTTATTTTATGTTTAAAATTCCCTTTTCTGTTTTACTCTTCTCTTTCTGTTATTAGGTAGAGAGATAACTCTCGACCAAATCATTTTTAAAAAGTGTAATTCAACATGGAACTAGAACCATTCTCCAAAGAACACCTGTTGTTTTGTGGTCTTGAATTTCTGAGGAAATCTGCTTTCACTTGATATAACTCTAAAACCTTATTGATTTTTTAGACACCCACCTCTCAGGTACACTCTACTTTCTTAATTTATAATTTCTTATACTTAGTATTAAGGAAAAGACAAGATATGCAAAGTAAAAATAAAGTGAAAATCCTTCAATTAAAACCTGCTTTGATTTTTTTCATGTGAAGCTTGTTTGTTGTGATGGGATAACCTTTTAAACACAATATTCCATCCATAATAAATTTTTGCAGCAAGTTAGGTGTTTGCAACAAAACGTGTATATTTCCTTTAGAAATTGAACAGAAGTTTCCAGAATCTCTTCTCAATGAGCGTTCTCCTCCAACCCTGAAAAATAAAACCAGAGTTGTGTCCCCTCTGTTATCTCATAGCACCTTCAGCATATTTTTGTCATTGTACTTACCACATCATAATTAAATTGTCTGCTTAAGTAAACTCTGTAGACTTGCTTTTACTGAACTGGGGTTTGGTTTGAAGCCATCAGCCCATACTGAGATATAATAAAATGTAAGAGCTGAAACTATAAAAATACTAGAAGAAAACTTAAGGAAAACTCTTACGGATATTGGTCTAGGCAAAGAATTCATGAGTAAGACAAAAGCACAAGCAACAAAAACAAAGCAGGGGCTTAATTAAACAAAACCTTCTGCACAGCAAAAGAAATAATCAACACAGCAAACAGCCTCCAGAATGGGAGAAAATATTTGCAAACAGTGTATCCAGCACAGGGCAAATAACCAGAATATACAAGGAACTCAAACAACTCAACAGCAGCAAAACAAAACCTCATTAAAAAGTCGGCAAAGGACATGAATAGACATTTTTCAAAAAAACACATACAAATGGACAACAAACATATGAAAAAATGCTCACCATCACTAATCATCACAGAAATGCAAATTAAAACCACAATGAGAATCTATCGTACATTAGTCAGAATAGCTATTATTAAAATGTCAAGGTGTCCGGAATTGGTGGGTTCTTGGTCTCACTGACTTCAAGAATGAAGCTGCGGACCCTCACGGTGAGTGTCACAGTTCTTAGAGATGGTGTATCCGGAGTTTGTTCCTTCAGACGTTCAGATGTGTCTGGAGCTTCTTCCTTCTGGTGGGTTCGTCCTCTCACTGACAGGAGTGAAGCTGCAGACCTTGGAGGTGAGTGTCACAGCTCTTAAAGGCGACCGTCTGGAGTTGTTGGTTTTTCCCAGTGGGTTCGTGGTCTCCTGGGCTTTGGGAGTGAAGCTGCAGACCTCTGCGGTGAGTGTTACAGCTTATAAAGGCAGCCTGGACCCAAAAAATGAGTGACAGCAAGATTTATTGCAAACAGCAAAAGAACAACGCTTCCACACGGTGGAAAGGGACCCAAGTGGGTTGAGCTGGCTGGCTCTGGCAGCCTGCCTTTATTCTCTTATCTGCCCCACCCACATCCTGCTGATTGGTCCATTTTACAGAGAGCTGATTGGTGCATTTATAATCCCTGAGCTAGACACAGAGTGCCGATTGGTGTGTTTACCATCCGTTAGCTAGACATAAAAGTTCTCCAAGTCTCCACTAGACTCAGGAGACTAGCTGGCTGCACCTAGTTGATCCCGCACTGGGGCTGCCGGCAGAGTTGCCGGCCAGTCCTGCCCCATGCACCGGCACTCCTCAGCCCCTGGGTGGTTGATGGGACCGGGCACCAGGGAGCAGGGGGCGGCACCCGGAGAAGCTGGGGTTGCCCGGGAGCCCACCACGGAGGGGGCCCTCGGACATGGCGGGCTGTAGGTCTGGAGCCCTGCCCTGCGGGGCGGCTGAGGCTCTGCGAGAATTTGAGCACGGTGCATACGGGCTGGCAGTGCTGGGGGACCCGGGGCAACCTCCGCAGCTGCTGGCCCGGGTGCTAAGCCCCTCACTGCGCTGGGCACGGGCGCCGGCCTGTCGCTCAGTGTGCGGCCCGCTGAGCCTGAGCCCGCACCCTCTGGAACTCATGCTGGCCTGCCAGCGCCTCGCGCAGCCCCGGGTCCCACCCGCGCCTCTCCCTCCACGCCTCCCGGCAAGCAGAGGGAGGCGGCTCCGGCCTGGGCCAGCCCAGAGAGGGGCGTCCACAGTGCCTTGGTGGGCTGAAGGGCTCCTGAAGCGCTGCCAGAGTGGACACGGAGGCCAAGGAGGTGCCCAGAGCGAGGGCTACTAGCATGTTGTCACCTATCAAAGGCAGGGTGTGGTGGCTCATGCCTGTAATCCCAGCATTTTGGGAGGCCAAGGCAGGTGGATCACTTAGGGCCAGGAGTTAAAGACCAGCCTGGCCAACATGGTGAAACCCCATCTCTACCAAAAATACAAAAAATTAGTTGGGTGTGTTGGCACATGCCTGTAATCCTAGCTACTCAGGAGGCTGAAGCACGAGAATTGCTTGAACCCAGGAGGCGGAGGTGGCAGTGAGCTCAGACTCTACTACTGCACTCTAGCCTGGAAGATAAAGTAAGACTCTGTCTTTAAAAAAAAAAGTAAAAACAAACAAACAAACAAACAAAAAACATGTTGGCAAGGATGTGGAGAAAAAGGAATACTTATACACTGTTGGTGGGAATGTAAATTAGTACAACCTCTATAGAAGACAGTATGAAGATTTCTCAAGGAACTAAAAGAATTACCATTAGATCTAGCAATCCCACTGGGTATCTACCCAATGAAAAGGAAATCGTTATATCATAAAGATACCCACACTCATTTGTTTATCACAACACTGTTTACAATAGCAAAGATATGGAATCAACCCAAAGTCCATCAATGGATGAATAGATAAAGAAAAAATTATATATATACATATAATCTACTCAGCCCTAACAAAGAATGAAACATGTCTTTTGCAGCCACATGCCTGAAACTAGAGGACATTATCTTAAATGAAATAACTCAGAAACAGAAAACCAAATACCGTATATTTTCACTTATAAACGAGAACTAAGTAATGTGTCCACATGGGCCGAGTGTGGAATGATAGACATTGGAAACTCAAAAGGGTGGGAAGGTGGGAAAGGCATAGGTGATGAGAAATTAATTCATAGGTAAAATATACGTTATTTCGGTGATGGAATAATAAACAATTCAGGTGATGGAACAATAAACAATAAAAACCCAGCCTTTACCATTATTTAATATATTCATATAATACAATTGCATTTGTATCCCTTACATTTATACCAAAGAAAGAGGTGAAAAGAAAAAAAATAGCCCCACAACATTTACCATAAGGACAGTGTTGAAAATGTTCTTCAGTGTATCACACAGTATTTGTATTTGGGCCAGATGTGGTGGCTCATGCCTATAATCCCAGCACTTTGGGAGGCCGAGGTGGGCAGATCACGAAGGCAAGAGATCGAGACCATCCTGGCCAACTTGGTGAAACCCCGTCTCTACTAAAAATACAAAAATTAGCTGGGCATGGTGGCATGCCTGTAATCCCAGCTACTCAGGAGGTTGATACAAGAATCTCTTGAACCCGGGAGGCAGAGGTTTCAGTGAGCCCAGATTGTGTCACTGCACTCCAGCCTGGGCAACAAGAGTGAGACTCTGTCTCAAAAAAAAAAAAAAAAAAAGAAAAGAGAGTATTTGCCTTTGGATGATCCTTGAGGGTTTTGTTTGTTTGTTTGGCCCTATGTCAGGAATAGGTATGCTTTCCCTGAGCATGTGGTCTGGTTTTATCTGGTGGAACTGAAACAACCTCAGTTGTCCCATGGAACTGGTGTTTATGGTTTCTTTGAATAAACATAAAAATTAACCTCCCTTAAAACGTGAGAAAGTTAACATTTGTCTTATCTGAGTTCCTTTCTCAGGAAACCAACCATGAGGACTGCCAGATAGTATCAAGGAACTGAAACTTACCAGATCAACATGTCTGGACAATGAGACACAGGACCCTTCACCCATCATCATTGGCCTAACTGACCACCTGCTTCCTGTGAACCACCTTCTTTTTCTTATTCCTCTCTAATTCCTGTTTTCCCACACATGGTTAAAATTCGTTCCTGCTGCATAAACCCCTAATTTTAGTCAGTCAGAGAGATGGATTTGAGACTGATCTCCCATCTTCTTAGCCATAGCACCTAATTAAAGCCTTCTTCAAAGCCTGGCAATACTTATTGTCTCAGTAATTGGGTTTCTGTGTGGCAAGCAGCAAGACCTAGACTGAAATCCTGGTGTTTTGGTAACAGAACCTGTGGATTGTCTCTGCCTTCACAGAGATTACCAAAAAGCTTAGATCCAAATTCCTGGTGCATCCTTAGCAAATACATGCAGGTCTTCATTGCATTTATTTTGTGTATTACCCTGCCTCTAGTGTATGATCCCATCATTGCCTTCCCTTTGCCTTTCTCACTTGTTTCTAATGGACTTTATTTTCTTACATAGTACCCCTCTTTGTTCCCCTCTGTAAATCCTTTTGAAGAAAGGCATGAGAATAAAGACATATCTGTATCTTTCTCTTACCAGGCTATGAGCTCTTTGAGAATGTCCTGGGGTTGTCTCTCTATCATTTTGCACTTGGATGTGGCACAGACTTCACTGTATGTTCAGTAAATATTTTTTAAAGTAAACTAAATGAAGTTGCCATTGAAAAATAAAAAGGAATCATCTGGTAATTTGAGCAATGCCCATTTTCTCTTTCATGGTAAGACAAAAGGAAAAGATTGAGAATCCAACTGTCACCTACAAACAAGAAGGCAGAAGATATTCCTTATCTAAGTCAAGGATAAATAGATGACCTCAATGAAAAGTTCCTTGTTTTTTTAACCTGTTGATGGTGTCATCGTGACAATGTTGTGGTTTATAAACCAAGAAAAATGAAAGATGCCTGTTATCCATCTATCACAGAGCTTTGCACATAGTTGATACTGGATAAATACATGTTGAACCCAGTCTCTCTGAATACTAGTTTGAGAAACAGAGTCATTTAGAACACTTGGCAGGAAATGTCTGGTACTCCTTTTTCCTCAGATTGAAACCAAAAACATCTCAGGAAACCATTGAACTCAAGATTGTTAAACCAGAGTCATACAAAATACATCTAGCTCACTGGGCAATGTTTTTTAATGACAGAATGCCCTATTTCATCTAGAACTTTTTTTTTTTTGTCATTTTTTTTTTATTATGCTTTAAGTTCTAGGGTACATGTGCACAACATGCAGGTTTGTTACATATGTATCTATGTGCCATGTTGGTGTGCTGCACCCATTAACTCATCATTTACATTAGGTATATCTCCTAATGCTATCCCTCCTCCCTCCCCCCACCCTATGACAGGCCCCGGTATGTGATGTTCCCACTCTGTGTCCAAGTGTTCTCATTGTTCAGTTCCCACCTATGAGTGAGAAGATGTGGTGTTTGGTTTTCTGTCCTTGTGATAGTTTGCTAAGAATGATGATTTCCAGCTTCATCCACGTCCCTACAAAGGACATGAACTCATCCTTTTTTAAAGCTGCATAGTATTCCGTGATGTATATGTGCCACATTTTCTTAATCCAGTCTATCATTGATGGACATTTGGGTTGATTCCAAGTCTTTGCTATTGTGAATAGTGCTGCAATAAACATATGTGTGTATGTGTCTTTATAGTAGCATGATTTATAATCCTTTGGGTATATACCCAGTAATGGGATCACTGGGTCAAATGGTATTTCTAGTTCTAGATCCTTGAGGAATCGCCACACTGTTTTCCACAATGGTTGAACTAGTTTTCAGTCCCACCAACAGTGTAAAAGTGTTCCTATTTCTCCACATCCTCTCCAGTACCTGTTGTTTCCTGACTTTTAAATGATTGGCATTCTAACTGGTATGAGATGGTATCTCATTGTGGTTTTGATTTGCATTTCTCTGATGGCCAGTGATGATGAGCATTTTTTCATGTCTGTTGGCTGCATAAATGTCTTCTTTTGAGAAGTGTCTGTTCATATCCTTTGCCCACTTTTCGATGGAGTTGTTTGATTTTTTCTTGTAAATTTGTTGAAGTTTTTTGTAGATTCTGGATATTAGCCCTTTGTCAAATGGGTAGATTGCAAAATTTTTCTCCCATTCTGTAGGTTGCCTGTTCACTCTGATGGTAGTTTCTTTTGCTGTGCAGAAGATCTTTAGTTTAATTAGATCCCATTTGTCAATTTTGGCTTTTGTTGCCGTTGCTTTTGGTGTTTTAGGCATGAAGTCCTTGCCCATGCCTATGTCCTGAATGGTATTGCCTAGGTTTTCTTCTAGGGTTTTTATGGTTTTAGGTCTGACCTTTAAGGTTTTAATCCATCTTGAATTAATTTTTGTATAAGGGGTAAGGAAGGGATCCAGTTTCAGCTTTCTACATATGGCTAGCCAGTTTTCCCAGCACCATTTATTAAATAGGGAATCATTTCCCCATTTCTTGTTTTTGTCAGGTTTGTCAAAGATCAGATGGTTGTAGATGTGTGGTATTATTTCTGAGGGCTCTGTTCTGTTCCATTGCTCTATGTATCTGTTTTGGTACCAGTACCATGCTGTTTTGGCTACTGCCGCCTTGTAGTACAGTTTGAAGTCAGGTAGCGTGATGCCTCTAGCTTTGTTCTTTTGGCTTAGGATTGTCTTGGCAATGTGGGCTCTTTTTTGGTTCCATATGAACTTTAAAGTAGTTTTTTTTTTCCCATTCTGTGGAGAAAGTCATTGGTAGCTTGATGGGGATCCCATTGAATCTATTAATTACCTTGGGCAGTATGGCCATTTTCACAATATTGATTCTTTCTATCCATGAGCATGGAATATTCTTCCATTTGATTGTGTCCTCTTTTATTTTGTTGAGCAGTGGTTTGTAATTCTCCTTGAAGAGGTCCTTCACATCCCTTGTAAGTTGGATTCGTAGGTATTTTATTTTCTTTGAAGTGATTGTGAATGGGAGTTCACTCATGATTTGGCTCTCTGTTTGTCTGTTATTGGTGTCTAGAAATGCTTGTGATCTTTGCACATTGATTTTGTATCCTGAGACTTTGCTGAAGTTGCTTATCAGCTTAAGGAGATTTTGGGCTGAAACGATGGGGTTTTCTAAATATACAATCATGTCATCTGCAAACAGGGACAATCTGACTTCCTCTTTTCCTAATTGAATATGCTTTATTTCTTTCTCTTGCCTGATTGTCCTGGCCAGAACTTCCAACGCTAGGTGGAATAGGAGTGGTAAGAGAGGGCATCCCTGTCTTGTGCCAGTTTTCAAAGGGAAAGCTTCCAGTTTTTGCCCATTCAGTATGATATTGGCTGTGGGTTTGCCATAAATAGCTGTTATTATTTTGAGATACATCTCATCAATACCTAATTTATTGAGAGTTTTTAGCATGAAGGACTGTTGAATTTTGTTGAAGGCCTTTTCTGCATTTATTGAGAAAATCATGTGTTTGGTTCTGTTTATATGATGGATTACGTGTATTGACTTGCGTATGTTGAACCAGCCTTGCATCCCAGGGATGAAGCCCACTTGATCACAGTGGATAAGCTTTTTGATGTGCTGCTGGATTCGGTTTGCCAGTATTTTATTGAGGATTTTCACATCGATGTTCATCAGGGATATTGGTCTAAAATTCTTTTTTTGTTGTTGTTGTGTCTCTGCCAGGCTTTGGTATCAGGATGATGCTGGCCTCATAAAATGAGTTAGGGAGGATTCCCTCTTTTTCTGTTGATTGGAATAGTTTCAGAAGGAATGGTACCAGTTCTTCTTTGTACCTCTGGTAGAATTCGGCTGTTAATCCATCTGGTCCTGGGCTTTTTATGGTTGGTAGGCTATTAATGATTGCCTCAATTTCAGAGCCTGTTATTGGTCTATTCAGGGATTCAACTTCTTCCTGGTTTAGTCTTGGGAGGGTGTATGTGTCCAGGAATTTATCCATTTCTTCTAGATTTTCTAGTTTATTTGCATAGAGGTGTTTATAGTATTCTCTGATGGTAGTTTGTATCTCTGTGGGATTGGTGGTGATATTCCCTTTATCATTTTTTAGTGCACCTATTTGATTCTTCTCTTTTCTTCTTTATTAATCTTGCTAGCGGTCTATCACTTTTGTTGATCTTTTCAAAAAACCAGCTCCTGGTTTCATTGATTTTTTGAAGGGTTTTTTGGTGTCTCTATCTCCTTCAGTTCTGCTCTAATCTTAGTTATTTCTTGCCTTCTGCTAGCTTTTGAATTTGTTTGCTCTTGCTTCTCTAGTTCTTTTAATTGTGATGTTAGGGTGTCCATTTGAGATTTTTCCTGCTTTCTCTTGTGGGCATTTCGTGCTATAGATTTCCCTCTACACACTGCTTTAAATGTTTCTCAGAGATTCTGGTACATTGTGTCTTTGTTCTCATTGGTTTCAAAGAACATCTTTATTTCTGCCTTCATTTCGTTATGTACCCAGTAGTCATTCAGGAGCAGGTTGTTCAGTTTGTATGTAGTTGAGTGGTTTTGAGTGAGTTTCTTAATCCTGAGTTCTGGTTTGATTGCGCTGTGGTCTGAGAGACAATTTGTTATAATTTCTGTTCTTTTACATTTGCTGAGGAGTTCTTTACTTCCGACTACGTGGTCAATTTTGGAATAAGTGCTATGTTCACCTAGAACTTTCAAGTCATGATTCATAGTAGATTAATTTTGTCCTTTAAAAGAAAATAAACCAACATAGCAAATATTGGGTTATTTTTTCCACTTGCAGGCTTTACTAGAATAGAAAATGCTAGCAATTTATTTGTGGGTACTGAAACTTATGGTATAGATCTAAACAGAATAAGATGTTGGTGGGATGGCTTTTCTTTAAGATCAAATTTTTGTCTTTAAGTCCCATGATTTTTTTCCCCCTTCAAAATGTCTCCTATAGTCATCCTTTTCCTCTGTTCTTCTTTTAACTCCCTAACCCCAAATTCTCATCGTCTCATCCCAACAATGATACAACAGATTTTCAGCTGGCTTCCTTGTCACCGATTTTTCTATCAAATCAATCCTGAATGTTACTATCAGAGTATTCTTCCAAAACGATATTTTCATCACATCATTCTTATCTAGTAACTTACAATAACTTCTTAGAGCTGGACAAATCAACTTCAAACTTGGGCAAGGCATTGCTTCTCATCATCTCCTCCCCCACTGGCTCCCAGCTTTGTACACTAGAGTGCGCTCTGTTGCAATCTTAGCATCCTGCATGGGTCCCTGGTACAAACTGTCCCTTTAAGGTATCTGTATCTGCATGCAACAGGAAGTGGGGTGTGGTTTGTTCTGGGATGAGACTACAGTTGTATGCTGAAAAGAGTTTATCCTTGACCTAGAACTAGTACTGCTTTTAGAAAAAAAAAAATCTTGTTTACAGTTAAAAAGCATAGCACTTACAGTTAAAAAAGAAGAAAGGCAAATAACAACAAAGAATATAACATTTAAATGCTCCTGGTAATAACAACCACTATTTATTGAGAGCTTACTATGCGCTAGGCACTACACATACATTATCAGTCTTAACTCTGAAATAGATACCATTATCCCCATTTCACAAATATCTTGCCCACAATCACACAGCCAGCAAGCCAAAACTGCAACTCGGGAAGTCTGGCTCCATACACAGGCCCCTAACCACAAAATTATAATAACCCTTCATTGGATCTAAAGCTGGCATCTATCCTGAAACCTG
This sequence comes from Macaca fascicularis, assembly GCF_037993035.2. Lineage (NCBI taxonomy): Eukaryota > Metazoa > Chordata > Mammalia > Primates > Cercopithecidae > Macaca > Macaca fascicularis. The sequence goes on from NC_088378.1 coordinate 43,182,313, forward strand.
AGAATTGCCTGCCCTAGGAAATAACAAATGTTTTCTGCTTACATGCTAGATAGAAGGAATTTCCTCTATCTTGAAGGGAAAGTTTTTTTTTTTTTAAACGAAAGCACACTGTAGTGTGGGTCCAAACAAGGCACAGTGGTACTCTTATCACCCTTGCTTCCACTTTCGAGCAGCTCCTTTAGGTATTGATCAGGTGTTTCATTTTACAAAGAAACCCCACAGATTACTGAGGACAATGTTTTAACCCAAACCAGACCATGGGCCACAGTATGACAAATTGGAGAGTGTGGTAGGATTGGTTCAGAGTAGAGTCCATGCTGTGATCCTCTGTGGGAGACTCTTGAGTAAACCCAACTTGGCAAATTTAATGGTGCAAAAAAATGGCCCAAGCCAGGAAGGCTGCAGAATCAGTGTCTCAGCATTTCAAACAGAATTTTCTAATAAAAATGTTAACACAATATACAAGTAGAGAACTATGACTAGGTGATCAACAGCATATAGGAAGTGGCCATACCTAGAATTTCAGGCATAAGAAGATCTTGTACATGGGATGTTGCCTCCATTGCCTACTACAATATCACAATTTAATCATTTCCCATTGGCTCATAAGAGCTGGTTGTGCACGTCTCTTCCCAACCTTGAGTTCAGTGGCTTGTGCTGATAACCTAAAATTGGCCACAGTAGGAGTATTTATACCATGGGCAACTAGAAATGCTACAAATCAGGGTTCCCTCCCACCTCCCTTCCCAGCCAGTTTAGCAACAGCACAGCACTAAAACTACCCCAAGAGTTGCTTAAAACAGCAACTATTTATTATTTCTCACAATTCTGTGGGTTGACTAGGCTCATCCGGGCAATCTGTTCCATGTGGTAAAGCTGTGGTGACTCATACGGCTATATTCAGCTAAGATAGGATTTCTCAAGCTTGGCACTAGGTTTGGGGCTGGATGATTGTTTGTTGTTGTGTCCTGTGCATTGTAGGCTGTTTAGCAGCATCTCTGGCCTCAACCTACTGGATGCTAGAAGCGACAACCAAAAATATCCCTGGACACTGCTAAATGTCCCTAAAGGCAAAATTGCCAGGGGTTGAGAAGCACAGAGCTAAGACCTTGGCTGGGGCTGGAACAAGAATATCCCTTCTCATCTTCCACATGTGCATGATCTTTTATTAAAGAAAAATGTTATTCATGACATTTGTTAGAGATGGTAAGGCAAACTTTTCAAGGGGACTACTACCGTGGAGTTTTGTATTAAGAGAGAGAGATTGGACTAAACTCCAAATACAACAAGAAAAAGCAGGGATTTGTAGCCAAGAAGCAGGCATGGGAGTCAGTGGATGGACAATTACTAAGACGAAACATCAAGGTTAGGGGGATTGTGGCCAAACTGACTTGAGAGGATTCTTGCCGAAGGCAGTCCAGGCTGATTTCATATGGAAAGTTGGAGATTTTTATGAAATTGACCCAGCAAGATTCTTGCTAAAAGAGAACTAAGCAGGCTAAGGACAAGGCAAGGTTGGGGCCTCGTCAAAAAGATGAATCAGAGGGACCTGACTCAAGTTTGGTCAAGGACAGAGTCTTTGTCACCTTCTCCATGTGGCCTCTCATCATTCCATAGTCTGTCTCAAGTTTCTTTGCAGCATGGTGGCTGGCTTTTGGGAGAGCAAAAGCAAATTTAGGGTCCAGACTAGAGCAATTGCACTTTTGATGCATTTCTAATCAGTCAAAGCAAGTCACAAGGCCAGGTTAGATTTAAGTAGAAGGCAAATAGACTCCACCTTTTGAAGACAAGAGTAGCACATTTGTGTTCATCTTTAATCCATGCAGTACCATGTTTGCATTTAAGGACTTAGAGCAAATATTCTGCAGGAGGAAAGGAAATATTAAGACATAATTCTCTTCAAGATTGACTGAAATTAACTCCAGAACCATACATAGCAGTCCTTATTACTGGACTAACAGTGAAACTGATTGTTCATATGATGGTAAATTTTTGTTCCATGTAACAATTATAGCATATTTGAAATTTCTTAAAATGGAAGCAATACCATGAATATTCAACTGCTTACATAATTTAGAATTAGTAGTTAATGTATTATATCTTCTGACAGTTTCAGTTTTATAGTTTTGAAGATATTTCCCAAGAAGTCTTCTAAAGAATTGGTTGTTTACAAGAGGGATCCAATATCTGTCTTTTCACCATTGTATCAATACTCACCTGATGGCTAGTGCCAGAAGTAGATTATTTTCTTTTCTTTTTCTTTTCTTTTCTTTCTTTTTTCTTTTTGAGATGGAGTCTCACTCTGTTGCCCAGGCTGGCGTGCAGTGGCACCATCTGGGCTCACCACAACCTCTGCCTCTCAGGTTCAAGCAATTCTCTTGCCTCAGTCTCCCGAGTAGCTGGGATTACAGGCATGCACCACCACACCCAGTTGATTGTTATATTTTTGGTAGAGATGGGTGGGGGTTTCACCATGTTGGCCAGGCTGGTCTCAAACTCCTGACCTTAAGTGATCCGCCTGTCTCAGCCTCCCAAAGTGCTGAGATTACAGGTGTGAGCCACTGTGCCCAGTTAGAAGTAGATTTTTGTTGTTGTTGTTCCAAGGCATTATTTCCCGTAAAAATATACAGCAGGACTCTACTTCCACAGAATGTTAATGGGCATTACATGTAAAAAGATTTATAGGTTATATACATTTGGGAAATTCTAAGTTGAGAGTAAACAGGTTTCTTTACTGCTGGACTTTTAGGATCTTTACTATGCTAATATATATTGTGACTCATACAATATACAGTGTTTCCTAGACTTATTTTACCACAGAAATAGAGGCACATCTTATATAACTAGTGTTCCTTAGAATATTCTTGGTAGAAATCATTCCAAGTAGAAATAAAGGAGGAAGCAGAATCTTGAGAGAAAATTCTAGCCAAGATCAATCAAAATAAACTCCAGAAACAAGCAGAGCAGTAGCCTTAGGACTTAGAAAAAAATAGGTGTTCTTGAAGTAGATCCTCAGATCCAACAATGAACTAACTACACTGATTGTGTTTGTTCTAAAAGTCAACAGTTCTTTAACTGCAGGGGCCTGAAACACTTAAGCCAAAGATCTTTTGCAAAAGTTATTGTAAATTAATGAAATTTTATCATCCAAGATCATCAAAGATTCATTAGTTGAAACAGCAGTGTGGAAAGGAAGAACTGGAATAAGGTCTTACCTTTTTCCATGCTTTTTATCTCATAAACTACACTTGAAGTCCTTGAAAATGAGAACTTAAGAGTGCAAGCAGTATATTAATATATTTGTGGTAAGTAGCTTCTAAGATGGTTTTGTTGTTGTTGTTGTTGAAACAGAGTCTTGCTCTGTCGCCCAGGCTGGAGCTCAGTGGTGCAGTCTTGGCTCACTGCAACCTCTGCCTCCCAGGTTCAAGAGATTCTCCTGCCTCGGCCTCCCAGTTAGCTGGGATTACAGGTGCGTGCCACCACACCCAGCTAATTTTTGTATTTTTAGTAGAGATAGGGTTTCACCATCTTGGCCAGGCTGGTCTCAAACTCCTGACCTCATGATCCACCCGCCTCAGCTTCCCAAAGTGCTGGGATTACAGGCGTGAGCTACTGCACCTGGCCCTAAGGTGGATTTTAATGATCCCCATCCCTTCGTGTTCATGCCCTTGTGTAATCTCCTCCACCCAAGCTTGGGCTAAATCTGGTGACTTGCTTCCAAGAAACAGAGTACAGCAAAATGATGGATGTTACTTCTGAGATTAGATTACAAAAAAGATTGGCATCTGTCTTATTTACTCTCTCATGCTCCCTGTCTTGCTCCCTTGGATGAAGCCAGCTGCCCTGTTGTGAGGTGCCCCAGGCTGAGGCTCCTGTGGTAAAGAACTGAGGGGAGGTCTGGGGCCAGCAACCCACGAGGAATACTGAATCCTGCTGACAACCCTAAGAGTGAGTTCGGAAATGGATCCTTCCCCAGTTGGCTGACTATAGCCTTGTGAGGACTCAGCTAAGCCATCCCTAGATTACTGATTCACAGAAACTGTGAGATAATAAATGTTTGTTGTTTTAAGCTGTTAAATTGTGGGGTCATTTCTTAGGCAGCAATAGATAACTAGCACCGTATTAAAAGAGGCATTTAGAGAGGGCCAGTGTTGTATTATCTAAGTCAAATCTTGCAGACAGCCTACAGAAGCACTGTGGTTAAGTCAAGCTTTAGAATGGCAGAATAGAAAAGTGCTGATTTTAATTGGGAAGAAACATAGGGGATATTGATAAAAACTAGGTGACAAAAATCTTTGAGATTTCAGTGACACTCCAGAGGAGATATCAGAAATACAAAGTGTAGAAATGGATAATTCCTTGGCCACTGCAATTGCTGATGAAGGTATTGCTATTATATGGGTTCTTGTTATACAAATCGAGACCAAACTGAGCCATTCCTTTTTGGTTTAAATATTATGCTAGCTGAACATAAAAATGTGGTTTTAGAAGAATTCGTTTTTTTCTTCATTAGGTCTGGCTCAAATTATTCTTTCAGGTGCTCCTCTCCATTCTCTTTTATTGAATGAATATGTATTAAACACTTACTATTTGCCAGGCCCTGTTTTATGTATAGGAGATTAACAGAGAAATCCTCACCCTCTTGAAACTTACGTTCTAGTGTGGAAGGACAGACAGTAAACAAAATTAATAAACACAAAAATAAATCTCTTAGGCCAGGCGCGGCCTCTTAGGTGGCTCACGCCTGTAATCTCAGCACTTTGGAAGGCTGAGGCGGGCAGATCGTGAGGTCAGGAGTTCAAGACCAGCCTGGCCAATATGGTGAAACCCCGTCTCTACTAAAAATACAAAAATTAGCTGGGCGTGGTGTCGCACCTGTAATCCCAGCTATTCAGCAGGCTGTGGCAGGAGAATCACTTGAACCTGGGAGGCGGAGTTTGCAGAGAGCAGAGATCACACCACTGCACTTCAGCCTCAGCAATAGAGCGAGACTCCATCTCAAAAAAAAAAAAAAAGTAAATAAATAAATAACTCTCTTGAAGGAAATGTCCTTTTGGGATTACTGGGGCCTAAGATAGTACTGATGTTGAACTGGGACAATAGTATGAGCAAGGAAGGCACAGAGGTTGGAGTAAGCAGCAAGTTCAGGGATCATTCAACAAAATTCTGACCGTTTTTTATGACTGCTTTTATAGATTATGAAAATAATCTAAAAGTCACAACTAAAGGATGGAAAAGGGATTTTAAGGGCAAATATTTGAGAAAAATATTAATATTTGTAATCGGGAACAGCCTAAAGGGACAGTAGATCTATGGAATTTATTAATCAATATTCTTATTTGCTTTAATATTCCATTTTTTCAAAGTTTTTATAATCACAATTGTCATTATTCCTCAAAGAAAACCTGTGGCCATAGGAGAGGCTATTTCCAGAAGAAAAAACTGATGCATAAAGACAATACATTGCTCCAGGTATATTTATTTGAAGTGACCTTTTTAGCAGATCAGGCTTTAGTACCTTTTAACTTATGTTTCCATTGTGGACATATTCTTGTGTGCATTACTGTGTTATCTGCAGAATTCCTTCTGAGCTCCTATATGATCTTTTGGATCAAGGTATATTTGGATATTTGGCTTCTTACCCATATTCTATGTCTTCAATTATCCTTAACACATATATTTTGTACTTTAAACCTAATCCAAACTTAGCTGACCCCAAGAGCTCAGAAGACAGGCACAAAATGTCAAATGAACAAAACTAGGGCACTGAAACAATGACTGCTTATTCCAGTTCAGCCTGAAAATTAGCCCACCCCTTTCTCAAGGGTGTAAATTGTTTGCTTTTGATGCCCTTGATTTGTTGCTGTGCTTTATTTTGTTTTTGCAGTGAAGTGAGCGATAGGGTGGGTGAGGTTTCGGGGAAGGAAACCTGGGATAGAGGTATAATTTTTTTTTAAGTTTATTTCAGAGCATGAGTTGATCAGGGAAATTGAAGAATGAGAAGGCAAGTGTAGATGTACAGAACAGAGTGGCTTCCTCAGTTCCTTGGAGTTCTTTATACTTCTGGAAGTTTCTAAGGGGAATGTTCCATTGTACCATCTGCCACCTTTTGTCTTTTGGTACGCTGCCTCTCTCTCTCTCACCTTGAGAAATGGTGGGAAAAGGGCTAGGACAGCAGCATAGAACATAGGAAATGGAGTCCTTTAACTTCACCTAAATTTTGTTCCTAACATCTTGATTTTAGTATATTGTCTTTGTAGCAATAAAATCGTAACTATTGCCTCTGCATCAAATTTGACTAAGGCTAAAAACAGATTAGCAAGGTTGAGCATGGAAGAAGTGGCAAGCTTCTCCTTCCTCCTTTTCATTTTGTTTCAGTTTGAATAGAAGGAGGTAGCTTACACAATTAACTAGAACAGTAACTGGCTGCATGTCTGGGTGCTTTGAGCCAATTAGGATATTTTTGTGGAAAGTTTCCAATTCTTAATTCTCAGTTATGTAGAGGTGGGAGGCAGCTGGTGTGAATGTCTGTCTGCAGGGTACATGCATACTAACTCTGATCCAATATGGCATGACAGCAATGTGCTTATTCAAGAAAATAATTATCTCAATTTTCTTGTACTCTAACCTAAAATGTCTTCACCTTCATGACTTAAAAAAACAAAACAAAAAAACAGAAAAAAAGAAACGCCAAAGCTAACATCACCAACATATTTTGAGACCTCTAGTGGTATCAATAATGATACTAAGCTAAGTCTGAATGGGCAACACTAATTCACTATCTTCCTCCACAGCTCCATTGTCTTCCCCCGGAAGTCTCCCTTTAACCACCATCATCATTTCCTCTGATTTTCAGAATTTCTTGACTTCACTTGCTCCTTCATCTCTCATTTTTGGTGTCCAGGTGGCCATCAAAGCAATATCCCAGTGTGTAAGCTGCTGTGGTGAGGGATGTGCAGGGAGTATATGGGGACAAGTCTAGTTTTGGGTTGTCAGAGATTTCCTAGAGAATTGATGATTTACCTGAGATTTTAAGGTTTGGAAAAATATAGCCAGAAGAAGAGTGCTTTAGGTATCTTCCATGCAGCAAATTTTTATTGAATACTTACTGTGTGTCAAGGTTTATGCTAGACTCTGTAGAGTTAGAAAGCTAGGCACAATCCCTGCTCTCTTAGCACTTAGGGGATTTCAAGGTAGGGGAGAAATAGACATGAAAATATAAGCACAAAATATCTAACGGGTCACTATCCTCTAATACACATTAGGGAATTAAAAGTTTCATCTTCTTTTTTCTGCTAAACAGTCCAACCAGCAATTTCCCCTGAGTATCCAGTGCTTGCTCCTCCTTGCTGCTCCAGGCTCTGTTATGCACTCTGCTGTGGTTGCCTAGAGCTCCCAATCAGAATCCTCTCTCCATTACCTGAATGTGGGGGAGGGTATTGTTTCCTGTACTTTCCTGTCTGTATCTCTATAGTTCACAATGAGGCAGAGAATAGAGTCTGGAGGCAGGGAACCTAAGGGCGTTTCACCCCGACTTCCTAAACTAAATTGAAAGGAAAACCCTAACTTTCCACACCTAAGTAACAAAAGAACCAGAAGCTGCTCTCTTTGCAAACCCTCAGCTTTTCTGCGTGGCAGATGGGAACTTGGCTGTCGGCAACCCATCAGACTGATTGCGGGTGGAGTCTTTGTTTGCATAGAAGTGCAACTTTGTAACTTCACCTTAGCCTCTGGTTGCTTTTTGAACAGAAGTGTGCAAAAAGTGTGTTTGCACAGAAGTGTGACCTTTATAACTCCACTTCAGCCTCTGATTGGTTGCCGCAAGCAACCAGACCAATTGTGGGCCACCACTTCATTTACATGGTGTGAGGATGAAGTGGCCAGTAGGAAACCTCCAGGGGTTATTTGGACCTGAGAAGATTCTGTATCCGGAACCTTGAGCCACTACTGGGGCCGCTTCCACACTGTGGAGTGTACTTTCACTCTCAATAAATCCCTGCTTTCTTCTTTCCTTGCTTCCTTCTTTCCTTGCTTTGCTGGGCGTTTGGTCCAATTGTTTGTTCAAAATGCCAAGAACCTGGACCACTTGCAGTCAGGACCCTCTAATGGTAACAACAACACCGTGACAGAGCTTTTACCGAAGAGCTAAATTAAAGATTACACTATAAAAGGGGAACACTGTAAAGCTGTCAGCTAAACTAGTCTTTCCTCCACAGTTCGTGAGGAAAGAACCTAATTTATACATTCAAGAAATTTATGCTAGCTGTTCTCTGATGTGCCCAAGGCAGATAAAATCTATCCATGGAGGTTTCATTTGAGTGAGAGGGAGATATGCAAGAAATAAGTAAACACGTACATTGCCAACATAATTAGAGATGGAGGAGGAAAATAACAGGGTGGAACTTCTGACAGCTCTCCTGGGAAGGTCTCTGTGGAAGTGATGTATTTGAGCTGAGACCTGAAGGAAGGGAAGGAGTTGGCTGAAAAGGCAGAACAGAATTGCAGAAAGAGATCAAGGGGAGCTCTTCCCAGGGGTCCCCTGCCCTCATGTTGCCTGTCTTCACAGGTATCACCTAATCTCCTACTGCTCATAACCTGGCTACCCATCTTTCAGGACAACTGAGCCCTACGCATAGGGATGGGTTCCCCCCAAGCAGGGACTGCTTCAAAGTCCAGGCAACATCTAGTTACATCCCTGGATGATGGGTCTTGTTTCAATGAATTGTTTTCACCACCAGACTGTGAAGGCTCCCATTCAAGACCCTGGTGTTCATCCCCATTGTCTGGGAACCCTACCCTGTTTCTTTTTTTCTTTTCTTTTTTTTTTTGAGACAGAGTCTTGCTGTGTTGCCCAAGCTGGAGTGCAGTGGCGCGATCTTGGCTTCCAGGTTCAAGTGATTCTCCTGCTTCAGCCTCCCGAGTAGCTGGGACTACAGGCGCACGCCACCACGCCCAGCTAATTTTTTTTGTATTTTTAGTAGAGACGGGGTTTCACCATGTTGACCAGGATGGTCTCGATCTCTTGAACTCGTGATCCATCCGCCTCGGCCTTCCAAAGTGCTGGGATTACAGGCATGAGTCACCGCGCCCGGTCCCCTATTTCTTTCATTACTGTTACTGACGGGCATAGCCTTTGAATGAGTTATTAATCCAAAATCCTTTGTTTTCCATTCTTGCTCTAGTCACAGCTTATTTTTCCAGACCATATTGTTCTAAGCCTCAATTACATTAAAGTCAGGAGGCCACCAAAGAACTCCACATGCCACCGCGCTGGCGGGTGGAGCAAGTCAAACAGGGCGGCTCACGAACACCCAGGAGTCCAGGAGGCCGGGGTGGGGACGCCTGATTGACGTCACTGGAGGTGGCCCGGCCCCGCGCGCGGCGTGACGTCACGCGGGCGGTCCCGTCAGCCGTGAGGTCACCTGGTGGGCGCGGCCAGGCCGAATCCCCAGTGTCGTCACGGGAGGGGGCGGGCCCAGAGCGTGTCAGCGCAGCCGAATCAAAACAAGCCGGAGACCCGCCTTTTCCCTCCGGCTCGGGAGAGTCTCGCTCGCGCCCCGGGCCCGCGGCGCCCGCGCGGCTGCGAGCCTCGGGTAGCCGCGTGCCGGCTCCAGGAAGCCGGAGAGGGCGCGGCGGCCGGGATGGCGCGGCACGGGCCGTGCGGCTAGACGGGTGCCGAGGGAATCGCCGGCTCGCGCCCTCCGTTCTTTCCCGGAGCCGGCTTCGCGCAGGGCCGGGAGCGGCCGTGCAGCTGGGATCCGCCTTCGCTGACGCCGGGCACCTACCTGGACGCTCGCGAGCGAGATGCCCAACCCCAAAAACAGCAAAGGCGGCCGCAAAAACAAGCGCGCCAACAGCAGCGGCGACGAGCAGGAAAATGGAGCCGGGGCCCTGGCAGCGGCGGGCGCGGCAGGAGCGGCGGCCGGGGGGGCCCTGGCGGCGGCTGCCGGCTGCGGGGCGGCGGCGGCGGGTGCGCCGGGCACCGGAGGCGCGGCGGGCGCAGGAGGCGCGGGGACTGGCGCCGCGAACGCCGCGGCCGCCGCGGGGGCTGCAGCCGCGGGCGATGCCAAAAACGGTAAGACGGGGCTGGCGGGGAGAGCGCCAACTTCCTCCCCGACGGGGACGGCGCGGTGGCGGGGCCCTGGGTGGCGCGGGCGGTGCGTGGACAATGCGAGAGTCAGGAAGTGCTCACCCCGCCCCTCCGCCCCGCCGCGGCTGCCCCTTCGCGGTCCCCACGCCTGGCGGCGGGGACGGATCTGCGGCCCCTGCCGGGTGTCCGCGCGGGGGGCAGCCCGCGCCCCACACTCTGAGGGACTCCAGGCTGCGGCAGCGCTGCCCTCGGGCCCAGCCTGCTGCCCGCGCTGGCACTGCCCCGCCGTGTGTGCCGGGCCGCAGGGAGGAAGGAAGGGAGGAAAGAGCCGCCCAAGTTGAGAAGAATGATCCGACTGAAAACTTAGGCACCGGTTCATTCTTCTCGGTGCTCCCAGGCCACCCATAACCCCCGGAGTAAGGGAGAGCCTCAATTCTCTGCACACCCAGGCTTGCTGCGTCGATCGCCACAGGTGAAGAGGCCTCGAGACATTTAGGGCCTCTGTGTTTGCTCTTAATTTTTTGGCTTGCTTGAGGAAGGAAGAGAATCTGAACTTGACTTCCGTTCTCAGCCCGTAGTTAAAAAAAAAAAAAAAATCATTCTCTATGTCATTCTGCTTAACATTGTCAGAAGGAAGCTTTATAATCTTAGGTAGCGCCTGAATGCTCTTTTTGAGGGGACACTTAGGAACTGGCCAAGATGTGACAGGATTTCTGTTCTCATTACAGAGCCGTGGTTTTCGTTAGAAGGTGCTGGGCAAACACTTTTACTCATTTGGACAGTTCTTTGAATTCCTCTAGTCAGGCACTTTTTCCAGGAAGACAACCTAGGTATTTTAATGAAGGGAGACTTGAATTGTTATATCTGGCTTTTAATTTACAGCTTCAGGTTTTCAGGTTTTTAAACCATTCTTTATGTAGATCAGGCACTTTTTTTTTTTTTAGACGGAGTTTAGCAATTTCGCCCAGGCTGGAGTGTAGTGGCGCGATCTCGGCTCACTGCAACCTCCGCCTTCCGGTTTGAAGCGATTCTCCTGCTTCAGCCTCCCGAGTAGCTGGGATTACAGGCCCCCACCACCACGCCGGGCTAATTTGTGTTATTTTTAGTAGAGACAGGGTTTCACCATGTTGGCCAGGCTGGTCTCGAATTCCTGACCTCGTGATCCGCCCATCTCGGCCTCCCAAAGTGCTGGGATTACAGGCGTGAGTCGCCACGCCCGGCCAGATCAGGAACTTTTTAAACAGGGCACCTGCATTTACAAGCAACCTATAGCGCTCTGAACATAGGCGGCTGAATGTCGCCTGTTAGAAACAGAACTGTAGGCCCCGTTGGCTGTGTCTCTGCAATA